>NC_043715.1:47808552-47815687 GCF_006229205.1 Suricata suricatta
CTCTCCCTAATCTCCCACCTCACCAGCTGCCCGACATTCTCATGCCACAAAAATGGAATCAGAAAATGTGGAGCTTTGGTTTGCACTGACAACTGCCCACAGCCCGCTGCTGTGGGCAAATACTGCTGCTTAGCAGGGTCGTCAATAGAAACGCAGTGAAGCACGGTCACCACAAATGATGGCCCAGGGTTGACCTCACAGGCAGGATCTACACATCCCTGAGAGAGGTAGGAGAGGAGACGGCTCCCTTCCTCAGTTTCTCATGTGGAGTCAGAACATGTAACACGCTGTGCTCGGTCGTGTGCTGTGATGGGGCTACAGGTGATGTACTACGAGGGAAACGCCGACAACAGGAAAGTTGGGTGTTTCTCAGGAGATCGTGTGGCGTGTGGATTGGAGCAGATCTTACAACGGGTCTCGGCTTTATTTTGGAGCATGCCTTTTAGGTCTCTGCGTGGAGGTTTCCCTGCAGGACCCCTGGCTGGCATGAAAGAAGAGACCCTTCCATGGTCCTCCCAGGGCTAAATGAAGGCTACTTCCTAGTGTCATCACCCCGCCTTACTGTCCTGTGTTTTGACTGCTGGGGGTTGGTTTCTCAGGCCGGAAACAAATGAAAATGAACACATGACAATCCATTCCCATTGGGATGCAGCTTGCTTTTTTCTTTTCCCACATCTAGTCATTATTCTGAGGTCTTTTTATCCTATCTGGACATTGAAGGTGCAGAGAGCAATCTCCTGTCTTAGAGGGTCCCCTCCTTATGCACAGCTTGGAGACCCCACCCCAGGTCGCTCTTTGATGGTCATCAGACAGTCCCTTACATAGTTGTCAAATAGCCATTCAGCACACCCGATGGTGTATTCCCTTCTGTGTTGGACTCAGATATCACGCAGACAGCTCATGGCCCCTTCAGTATCAACCCAGGAAAATACCCAAGAAATCCCAGATTCTTTCCTTCTACAAACGTCGCTATTCAGACTACTCGTATTTACGTTCAGATTCTGACATCTACACCAAGAAGAGCTGAGCTCTCATCCCCGTCCCTGTCATGACTGTTGCTGCTGCGGCATCAGGATCCCCCCGATCCAGGGAGAGCAGTGGAGGGGTGTCTGCTGTGTGTGCTCTCAAGAAGACTGTGTACATACTGGGCATTCAAAAATAGCGTAGTTTTCTGTATTGAGAAATACCTTTATGAAAGCCAGCTCCAATGAAAAAAGTACAAATTATTACGGGAAAACAAGGTATTACAATTCCCAGGACTCGGCTGACAAATTAGCGGCAGAGAGGAAAACAAAGAAAAACGTTCAGTAAAAATAGCCTACTTGAAAGAACAGAATTCATAAAACCAAGAGGAACATACCACGACTAAAACAACTGAGGTTTCCCTTAATGGGAACTTCCAAATCTTTAAACAACTCTGCTCACACGAGATGCGCAAACTGCCTACAGCTGAGCTTGCAGTTGCAGTGGGGACAAAACCCAAGGTGCACCATCAAAACCCATCATGGTGACAGGTCATAATAGACCTTTCAGAGTGAAGGCTCCTCTACCTCTAGTGGGCCCACGTGCTCCTGTGTGTCCCAGTGTGTGTCCTCAGAGGCAAGTGTGTCACTTAAGACAGTATGTTTTCTTTCAAAACCTGATTCCTCGTTTCACACCATAAACCTGATTCCTAGTCCCACACTGTACTCTGCCCTGTTTGTGAGGACAAGGAAAATGGAATTAAATATGTGTTCTGACTCTTCATCATAATCCACTAATTACCACCATCCTCACCATTTGGCCAGGAAAGCTCACCGCAGGTGTGGAGGTGAGCAGCCACACAAAACAGGGAACGAGTGAATATCATCACGTGAATGGAAAGTGTTGCCATATTTAAAATGCGGCGTGTAGCCTTCAAGGAATAGAATGTGTAAAGCTAAAATGGGCAGAGTGAAAAAGTCACAAGAGAGAGAGACTGGAAAAAGAGGTCAGAGCACCTTTATGACAGAGCCAGAAATAAATGTAAAAGGCCTTTATTGGGAGCACTCTCAGGTGAGGTTGCCTGGTCCATACGGGACGGGCCAAGGAAGTCACGCAGAACAAAGGACTGGGCCCTAGATGGGCCAGCAGCCTCGGATGTGTTTCCGGGGTGGAGAACCTCCCCCCCAGCCCCCCCCCCCAGCAGAGGGCGGCCAGGGCAAGTCCCGTGCTTCCAGCAGCAGGCACAGCGCAGCTGGGCGCTCCTCGCCCTGAGCCTGCCCCACCTGTCAGAACGCAGGCCACGGCACTCTCTCGCGATGCGGATTCATCCAAGCATCTAGAAGGAAGTGATCGAATGGGTCATGAATGGGGTAGAAAACGGGCACAATGCACACGGTGCTCCATTGTCTCCAAGGATCACCCCATTGTGGGTCAGTTGTTTGGCAAAGATCTGCTAATATTACATCGCTCTGAATAAAGGATGTTTTCAAGTGGGGAGAGAGATTTTCTGTATCTAATAGCTGGAGTCATCGTGAAGTAAGACACGAAGTCAGTAAATCTCGGTACAAACCCCTGAAAATGCTTGTTGTGGCGTCAGTGGCACATGGTTCCTGAATGAATACATCCCAAAGGACACCCAGAAATGGAACACTTGTGACTTCCAGAGGCAGGACCTAGATGGAAAGAGAACGGGGCAGGCTGAAATCTCTCATGTTCATGTCGATTCTACGATAGCACAGATTTTGCAGCAGTTACTTATTCTTGTTGTGCTGACTACTAAAATGTTTTCCAAACCAAATGCTGGCAGGAGACCCTCACTTGACCTTGCTCATGGGCATAGATGGAGGAATCTGGACAGGGAATGTGGGGTTGCATCTTTTCTGCTCTCTGATGCTGGGGCTTCAGAAAGGAAAACCCGCTGGAAACCTCCAGATGGGACTCCTTCTCATGTCTGTTCTTAAAACTGCCTTTGGCTGCAGGTCCTGCCTGAGACCTCCCACTGGCCCAGACTTTTTCAGTGCAGGTGGGCTTCTTAATGGTGGACAGTGAAACGGGCTGACACCTTTTCCCAGCCTAAACGTGGAAGGTCACAGCACTGTTTTCAGGGCATCTGTCCGTCTCATGTCAGCCCAGGCGTCCTCTCTGATCCCAGGGAGGGAAGAAACCCACCTTTCGCTAGGAGCACAGGCCACAGCGACTGCGAGCCGGGCTGTTCTCTTGCGTCGTGGGCAGTGCGGTGTCACAGCTTACCGGCTGGAAAACCATTCCAAGTCTGCGGCGCGGGACACGCTACCTTTCCGCACAGGGCCAAGTGGAAGGACAGCGTCACGCTCAACTCCCGCCTCCGCCCCATGAGCTGTTGAGGAAGGAAACACGTTCAGAAAGACTGCAGAATGGGTACAGGACAAGGAAACTTAATGCGGACGCAAAGCTGTTCCGGCATGGAGTCCTGTCCTCCCCCGGCCCATCGGACACAGCACCGACGGAGCCCCTTCACGTGGACCCCTGCGACGTGCAGCGTCCGCCTGTCAGCTACGCCGCGCTGAAGCGCAGAATGAAATCACTAAGATAAAAGCCAACAACAACCCTCTAGCCTCTGCTTATCTCCCTCATGGTAAACGTCTGCCTTGAACTACACGTTCGGAGACGGGAGTCTTCAAAGCGTCTTCCCACGCTTTCCATGAAATCCTTTATTTGGACATCATATTGTATTTTATTTAACTCGTTATTTGCTTTTTGAGAAGGGGAGGCGTTGAGGGTCCCATGCGGCCTCTGTGCTGGCCGCAGAGAGCCCGGGGTGGAGCTCGAACCCATGTACCGGGAGATCATGACCTGAGGCAAAGTCAGAAGCTTAACCAGCTGAGACACCCTGGCGCCCCTGGAAATCGACTTTATATTTGAAGAAAAGTGCAATCCTCCCTGAATGAGACACTTTTACATTTCACTGGGGCTCTTTAGACATTAGAATATGACTTATAATATTAGTGACCCCGTGAACTTCAAATAGCAGCTAAAATATTGAGTTTCTCATTCCCATGCTAACGTCTTTTGAGCCACACTAGGCCTCGGGTTCTCTGTCCTGGGCCTTCCTTATGGATGTATTTTCCACATGAATGTACATATTATGAAACATGGAGGCACTCCATGACAGGAAACAGTGAATCCAAAATATATAGTGGAATGTAAACAACATTTGAAACAAAGCTTTTGCCCCTCCAATTCTGTCCAGTATAGAACCCATTTTTATGGGTATGCATTCGGGCTTTTTATGCCATTCCTAAATGAATATATATTTGTCCGTGTGTGTGCCAACTTTCTACCAGTGAGATTAACCCATATCATCCTGTTCTGCAAGGTGTCACTTATAAGAAACCATTAAGGGTATCTCCGTCAATCCATTACACGGTGACCTCACTCCAGCGAACACGTGCTCAGTATTGCAGTGCCTGGCATTGGAAGCAATACACTGTGATCCAGGTTTGTTTTTTTTATACTCAATTTTGCTGTGTGAGAATCCTCCCCACACCTGTGGACCTAGAATGCAGACATTTCTGTGGATATGGCTTCTAGAAGTGGGAATCTGTAGTGTCGATTTTGAATGAATCTAGACATGGATCCTGGATGAAGACATAACAGGTGATGACGCTCACGGACGCCAGATGACACACCACGTGGACGGTGTGTGGAACTCCGTGAACAGCCATGCCGAGGAGAGGGAGAGAGGCGGCTGGAGAAGAGGGCAGGCTCGAGAGAGAACAGGGATCACGGGAGAATGCGGAGGAAATGCTGTCCGGGGAGATCAGGAGGAGCGAGTGAATGAACCTTGACAAGGAGAGTCTCCAGGAAAGGTAACCAGCTCAGCCTCTGGTGGGGGGGGGGGGGCGGGAAGGGAAGACATATAATTATGACGCACAGAGTCTGTTCGGGGAGGCAAGGGGGCTGCCCTCATGGGGTTTCCAACTGATTATGTCATTGACTTGCTTTTCTTCTTTCCAAAAACTGTGGTGCATATAAAGCCCTGTGTGGAGATGCGGTACTCTGGGTCAATTCTTGGCAATAAGAAGGGGAGGGTCGTCCATGAACTTGGGGAGCAAACAAAGGGTGTAGGGAGCATGAAGTGGGAAGTGGGGTTATTGGGAGAGAAAGTACGGAGTTGGACAAGGTGGGGCTTCAGGGCAGGAGAAGCAACAGAGAGGGTGAGGGATCCACTGTCTGCTAATTTTAAGAGATTAACTGTCATCAAGCCAATTTATTTCTCTTTCTGACTTGGTGGAAAGTAAAAAGGCAGGGGGTGGGTCAGACAGATACTATCTCCTCGTGTCCAAAATGAAGGGGGGCTGCTGAGTATTTGTTGACAGAAAAGAAACATTTGTTCTCTCCCTTTCCCTGCAGGTTCCTGCACTACCTGACACACCCAGTTCCTCCTCACTTACTTCACAGGACTGATGGCCATTGTTGTCATCATGATCCATCCCTTACACCACCCCCAGGGTCAGCACAGCTGACCCCAGTAACCGCCTGCCTCCAGCAAATCCCCCAGGCTGCTCGCTGTGCGTCCGAATCTCCAGCTGCCTGAGTCTGCAGGTGCCCAGGGCCCTGGGGACGGTGCCTGCTGGGAATTTAGGAGACTCGCTCTAGGGCGTCCCTAGTTCAGACCATCCCTGATCCTTCATTGCCAGGATCTTGTTCTGTAATCTATAGGGATGTCTTTTCCTGTCTGTAGTACATACTCTTTCGTCAGTGTCCTTCCAGTTAAAAAAAACTGTCTTTCAGACGGACACAAAGAGTGAAATACAAGTGAGAAGGTAGGCTACATCGCATTTCCTACTGGCCTTTTCATGCTTTCTATTATGTTCTTATACAAGAAAAGAAATCGTACCTTTTTGTTTCAAATTACCATCAATATTCTTCAGTGACTATTAATGTTTTTCTTTTAAAATGGAGACTGCACATGTCTGAAGATGTTTATCCAGCAGTTATACTTTGTGCTGATAGGAGAATAATTTACATTATTTGGACACCTGGAAGTGTCACTCATTTCAACGTCTGACTTCACTCAGATGATGATCTCAGGGTTCCTGAGCTTGGGATTAAAGTCCCTATCTGTACTGACAATGGGGCGCCTGAAGACCGCTTTTTTCAGTATTTCCTTCTCCTTCTGCCCCACCAGACTCATTCTAGTGCTCGCTCGCTCTCTCTCTCTAACTCACACACACACACACACACACACACACACACACACACACACCCTACTCTAATAATGGAGGCGGGATATTGTACAGTCAATGCCATTAAGAGCAGTGCTTAGGGAACTTTTTCAACCTGGGAAAGAACTCAAAAATCCGGGAAGCACATAGAACCCCCCTGGAATTCAACAAAAACCGACCATCAGCAAGGCATTTCATAGTCAAATTCACAAAGGTCTCAGACAAGGAAAGAACCATGAGAGCAGCAAGGGAAAAAAGACCTTCACCTACAAAGGAAGAGAGATCGGGTTTGCAGCAGACCTATCCACAGAGATGTGCAGGCCAGAAAGGAGGGGCAGGATAGATTCAGTATGCTGAATCAGAAACATATGCAGCCAAGAATCCTATATCCAGCAAGACTGTATTACAAAATCTAAAGACAGAACAAAAGTTTCCCAGACAGAAATTAAAGGAGTTTGTGACCACTAAACCAGTCTGGCCAGTGAGAGTGGCTAAAAAGAACAAATCAAGAGACTATAGATGCTGGCGAGGGTGTGGAGAGATGGGCACCCATCTCTGCTGGTGGGAATGTAAACTGGTGCAGCCGCTCTGGAAAACAGTGTGGAGGCTCCTCAAAAAATTAACAATAGAACTCCCCTATGACCCAGCAATAACACTGCTGGGGATTTACCCAAGGGATACAGAAGTACTGATGCATAGGAGCACATGTACCCCAATGTTCATAGCACCACTGTCAACAATAGCCAAAACGTGGAAGGAGTCTAAATGTCCATCACCTGATGAGTGGATCAAGAAGATGTGGTATATATACACAATGGAGTATTACACGGCAATGAGAAAGAATGAAATCTGGCCATTTGTAGCAAAGTGGATGGACCTCGAGGGTGTCATGCTAAGTGAAATAAGTCAGGCGGAGAAGGACAGATACCACATGTTTGCACTCATAGGTGTAACAGGAAAACAGG
>NC_043715.1:47815787-47827709 GCF_006229205.1 Suricata suricatta
GGGGAGAGAGGGACGCAAAACTTGAAAGACTATTGAATACTGAAAACGAACTGAGGGTTTAGGGGGGAGAGGGGAAAAGAGGTGGTGGTGATAGAGGAGGGCACTTGTGGGGAAGAGCACTGGGTGTTGTATGGAAACCAATTTGACAATAAACTACCTAAAAAATATATAAATAAACCAGCCTGGCAAGAATATGTATAGGGGACTCTCTAAGAGGAGAAAAGACGTGGAAAAGCAGAAAAAGACCAAAAGCAACAAAAAATGGAAATGACCAGAGTACACCACCAGAAACACCTGCTCAACCAGAAACATAAGGGCAAAAATCTCTTATCTTTCTGTACTCACTATAAACGTCAATAGGCTAAATGCTCTAGTCAAAAGACATAGGGTAACAGAACAGAGAAGTAAACAAGATCCATCTATATGATGTTTACAAGAGACCAACGTTAGCCCTTAGGCCACGTTCGGATTGAAAGTAGCAGAGGGAGAACCATCTCTCATGCCAGTGGTCACCAAAAGACAGCCGGAGTAGCCATACGTACATCAGACAATCTAGACTTTAAGATAAAAAAACTATAACGAGAGATGAAGAAGGGCATTCTATCATTATTAAGAAGTCTATCTACCAAGAAGACATAACATTTGAAAGTATCCTCCAAATGTGAGGGCGCCCAAATATATAAATCAATTATTAACAAACATAAGGAAACTCATTGCTAAAAATAACCATCATAGTAAGGGATGCCAACACCCCACTCCATGAAATGGACAGATCACCTGAAGGGAAAATCAACAAAGAAAACAGTGGCTTTGTATGACCCACTGGATCAGATGGACTAAACACATATATTTAGACCATTTCATCCTAAAGCAGCACCAGATACATTCGTCTCCAGTGCACAGGGAACACTCTCCAGCACAGACTGCGTCCTGGGACACGTCAGCCCTCAGCAAGTACAAAAAGATTGAGATCATACCGTGCCAAATTTCAGAACACAACCCCATGAAACTCATATTCAACCACTGGGGGAAAAAGAGCAAAGATAACAATAGTTGGAGACTAAAGAGCATCCTACTAAAGAATGAATGGGCCACCCATGAAGTTAAGGAGGACATCAAATAGTACATGAATGTCAATGAAAGTGACAGCACAACAGCCGAAAACCTCTGGGACACAGCAAAAGCAGTCATAAGAGAGAATATATAACAATCCAGGCCTTCCTAAGGGAGGAAGGAAAGAAGGAAGGTCTCAGACACACAACCTACCCTTGCACCTCAAAGAGCTGGAAAAAGAACCAAAAAAACCCCACAAAAACCCAAAGCACAGAAGTCCGAAAATAAAGATTAGAGCAGAGCTCAATGCTATTGACACCAAACCACACAAGGAACAAAAAAACAAAAAACCCACAGGACAACAGATCAATGGAACCAGAAGCTTCGTTGAAAGGATGAACAAAATTGATGAACCACTAGCGAGTTAAGAGACTCTTAAATATGAGTAACATAGGGTTACTAGAGGGGATGTGGGAGGGGGGTGGGCTAAAAGGGGAAGGGGCATTGAGGAATCTACACTTGACATCACTGTTGTCCTCTATGCTAACTTGGGTGCCAATTAAAAAGATTAATGAAAAAGAAAAAATCATTCTTAATTTCTCTAGTTACTGTACTATGACTGGCTTCATGAATTTAAATCCACACGTGAAATCACTGAAAAACATGCCTTAACACTCTATGTTGTTCAGGTCGTAGAAGAAAATGAATGAAACAGCTATTCTTAATCAGCATAATGAGTAAATGTCCACGGCACCTTCCTCCAGGGCCTCTTCCTTTGGTGGAGCAGCAGGGATCACGGTCACATTGGAGGAGAAGCTTACTTTTGCTTCCCAACTGGTGGTGTTTATCTGAGTGGCAAATCTCCTGATTCCGCCAAGCACAGCTGCAGCAGATGTCTGGGAAATGCAGGGAAACAGAGAGTGAGGGGGTCGGCCTCTTGCTGGGAGAGCCCACAGAACAATCCGTCACACTCATAGTTCACCCTTCCGCTCTCCCCTCTCTCCCTACTCACCAGCTGCCTGACAATCTCATGCCTCAAAAATGGGCTTAAGTTAGTGTGGAGCTTGGTTTGCACTGAAAATGGCCGACAGCCCAGTGTTGTGGGCACATACCATTATTTAGCAGGGTCGTCAATAGAAACACATTGAAGCACGGACACCACAAATGATGGCCCAGGGATGACATCACAGGAAGGATCTACACATACCTGAGAGAGGTAGGAGAGGGCTCCCTTCCTCAGTTTCTCGTTCTGAGTCATGAATTTGTTAATATGCTGTGCTCAGTCATGTGCTGTGATGGGGCTACAAGTGATTACTAGGAGTGAAACGTCGAGAACAGGAAAGGTTGAGTGTTTCACAGTAGACCATGTGGCATGTTGATTAGGGCAGATCTTACTACAGGTCTAGGGTTTATTTTGGAGCATGCCTTCTGAGGTCTTGGGGTGGAGATTTCCCTGCAGCTTTTAGAGGATGAGGACATCTCGGTTTATGGAAACAGGAAGGTCATGGAAGACCATCTCAGAGAAATAAGCAATCTCAGGAAAACCAGTATCTCTGACTGCATTCACAGGGGGATTGGAAAACAGTCAAGGTCTCCTGGTAGCAGAGGGCAGATGGGCGGTTGCCAAAGCATTTGGGAGGAGGTAATGAGGTGTGAGGTACTCTACGTCTTCCTTTACCCACATCTAGTTTCTATTCTGAGTCTCTTTATCCTATTTGGACAGGTGCAGAGTAGAAATTCCTATCTCTTTTTCGGAGGTCCCCTCCTTATGCACAGCCTGGAGACTCCGTATCAGGTTTCTCTTGGATGTTCACCAGACAGTCTATTACTTAGTTGAGCCCTTGGGGGAGAGCCCTACACAGCTGTCGGGTCGTCCCTGCCCCCTACCAGGCATTCAGCCGGACCCTAGCCATGGCTCTGGCCTCTTGCAGCACCACGCCCCCATCTCCGGGACAGGAACTGAACTGGTGCGTGTGGCCATGTGACATGTTTCAGGAGGGAAGCCGGGAGTTCGTGGTGACATATACGAGGCTCAGAAGGGCCTGCAGAAACGGTTCAGGGGCCCAAACCTCGACCTCCCTGAGATGCTTGGCAAGACCCAGGAGCCAAACGCTAAGCCCGATCACAGCATCAACACCCAGCCTCAACTCGGCCCTCTGGGCACATCCTTGCACTGCATGGCTGTTGTTTCAGAGGCTGTGTCTTCCCGCGGCCTGGTCTGACCCCTGCCACGGTTCTTGCCCTCAGGGTGCACACCACCTACATTTCAGCCAGAACAGAATCGGAGCTCCTAACCAGCACAGGATCTTCTGGCCAGAAGCCCAGAGGTGCCCTGGGCCACTTCCAAGGCAATGGTGGAGCCACAGAGGGGATTCGGAAGCCCGTCCGCATCTCCCACGCACCTGGCCGGCCCCCTCGCCCAAACTCTCAACCTGACTCGCACACTGACCCTCTCCCTCAGCTCAGCCCTCTGGGGGAAGCTGGCCCTGCTGTTGCTCCTGACCCTGTATCCTCCCGGGAACTTACCCTACCCTAACCTTGGCCCTGACCTTAGGGGACCCCATCTTACCTCCGAGGAAAGAATGGACCAGAGACCACTGACCAGTGGCAAAATCCATCAGGGAGGAAGGGGGCGCATCGCCATGCCATTTTTGTATCCAGGAGGATGTTCTAGAAGAGGGTCCAGAATGAAGCATGAGCCTGACCCACGTGTCCGGGCAACCCCCGAACCCAGACCCAAAGCCTGACCCTCACCCTCCTGTGGTCCTCAACTCTCCCTTGGGGGAGATCACCGCATCACTTACGGCTTGCCCCCTCTACCACCAGGATCCGAACCAGTAACCCCACCCGTGCGGCGCCTCGCTCACTCTAGGGCATCCATAGGGTAGATCTGGAGACAAGTGACTTGGGGCACTCGAGAGGTACAGAGTCTCCCAGAAAAATGGCCTGATGTTCACCGTGACACTCCCACACGAGCCTCGGGCCCCCAGAAGGACAGCCTGGACCCAAACCTTTCCTGGACCCAACCCTCCATCTGGCCCGCCTGGCCCGCCTGGCCCACAGAGTTCGCCAGCCCTCAAAACCAGTCCCTCAGGCTCACCCGAACTCTATCAAGCTCCCTCCGCTCAGCCCTCGGGGAAGGGCTCTGCCCTGCTGTTAGTTCACCCCCTGTCTCCCCCCACTCCCCCGTGCCCTAAACATAACCCAGGCCATGGCGCTGGCCTCTGGGGGTGCCAGGAGCCCCGTGTGGGCCTGGACCCGCACTGGCGCTGTGGTGGCCACTTGAGATTTCTTCAGGGAGGAAGCCAGAAAGTTGCCATGACCCGTCAAGGGCCTGGATGGTTCCTGCAGAAGCGGACCATGAGCCAAAACCTCAGTCTTTCTGAGACGCTGGACCAGACCCTGGAGCCAAACATGAAACCTGTCCAGAACACTGACTGACACACACCCTCAACTCAGCCCTCAAGGCAGACCCCTGCAAGACTGTCCTTTCGGAGGCTCTGTCAATCGTCGGCTTGTTCCTAGCCCTAACCGTGATTCTGAACCTCGGGGGGGGGGGGTACAGTGGTGGGAGGGGGACTCGGCAAGGTATAGCATCGGGCCAATGCCTGGCACAGAATGAATGATCCCCTGAGGAGACCTCAGGTTCCCCGTGCCATTTCCAAGGCAACGACGGGGCTAGAGGTGGGGATTTTGACCTAATCTTATACATTGCACACACACCCAGCTGGCTGCCCCGCCTAGCTCAGACCCTCAGCTTGAAACGCACCCCCACCCTTGCCCTCAACTGGGCCCACCAGGGGAAACACGGCCCTGATGATGTTTCTGACCAGGTCTCCTCCCGGGAACTACCTACCCCTACACTAACCGTGGCTCTGACTTGAGGGGCCCTTGTCCTACTTCAGAAGAAAAACAGACTGGAGACCTGTTACCGGCACCAAACTCGTCAGGAAGGAAGGCGGAAGATCACAGTGACTTTTATCAGGTCCGGGACGCAGCTCTAGAAAGGGATCCGGAGCTAAAGCGTAAGCCTGTCCCACATACCCGCTCAACCCCCGAGCCCAAACCCTCACGCGCACCCTCAACTCTGCCGCAGGGGATTTCACCGCCCTTCTCATGGGTCGACCCGTGCCACCGCCGGGAACCAACCCTAACCCTATCCATGCCTCTGGCCCTAAGGGGGTCCGCCACACAGGTAACGTAGGGCACTTGATGGGCACGGAATCGCTCAGCGACAAAGCCTCACGTTCACCGTGACGTCTGTGGTGGGCCAGGCTTGTGCCTACAGAAGGAGATCCTGAGCGCAAGCCTCCTCTGCCTGGCCCACAGCATTAGTCAGCCCCTGACGCCCACCCCAAAGCCTTTTCCTCTCACTCTTCAGGGCCTTCCACTCAGCTCTCCGGGGAAAGCCCTGCACGGCTGTGGCATCAGCCTCTGCCACCTGGCAGGACCTGAACCCATCCCTCACCGTGGGTCTGGTCTCCAGGGATGCCGCGTGCCACCTGAGTGCAAGGAATGCGGCTTGCTCTCTGGCTCCCTGGGACTTCTCCAGGCAGGCAGCCAGAAGTTCATCGTGACCCGGACGAGGCCCAGATGGGCCTGCAGAAGCGGAACACCAGCCCCGACCTCAGCCTCGTTGGGTCGCTTGCCCACATCCTCAAGCCAAACACTGAGCCAGTTCAGAACACGAACAGGCACCCTCAATTCAGCCCTCTGGGCAGATCACTGCATGGCTGTGGTTTCAGGGACTATGTCCTCCAGCGGCCTCATCCTAACCCCGCTATGGTTCTTCCTTCAGGTGACCAGCCTCCGAGGCCTCAGGAAAGAACAGAATCAGGGCCCACGCCAACCCCAAAACGAATCTGCAATTCCCTAATGTCAAGCACATATTTATTCATTAATGAGAGCAAGCTGCCGTTGTTGTTCTAGAAATCTCACCGCATTCAGTCCACTGACACTTTGTTTGGGTGTTTGTTTCTAGTTTACTTCTCACCTGTCTCATGGGCATCTAATTCTTCATTTAGGATGCTTTCTGGCTATTAATATACATCTCATGCTGGCCTGATCAAATAAATTGAGATTTACTTCTTTCCTCCTTAATCTCTAAAAATATTTGAGTAAATCAGCTCCAATTCACACCATCTTTCCTGAGAGTAATAAAAACATCTTAGTGGCGGGACTCGCCAAATAACTGATGGTCTCCGCCTGCCTTTGCCTCCCTCCTTTCAAGTGATGGCGAAATGCTTCACGTGACTTGGCTATCAGGCCCTCCAGCAACATTAATTAGTTAAAAATGTTCACTGTAAACTTCTGCCCTGGAAGAATTAGCCTTCTGACCAAATCCTAGATGCTGTTGACAATCCTTCCTACACTCTTGACCTTCCAGGTTATCATAAAACACATGTTTCTTTTTATACACAAAAGACATCTTTAAAATCCTGGTGCTTTTGCTCTGAGCATCATGGGACTCAGAGATCAGTTAGATATCCCCATTGATCTCCTGACTTAGTAACCAAGGCCTGTTTCTCTTGTCTAAGACCCGTCACCACAGCTGCAAATAACCAAGTAAGCTGCGATGTCACCTAGAGTCCCAATTCCAGTTGGTGGAGCCTCATGTTACTCAGGCCGCCCCCCAGAAACAAGTTGTTCCACCCTAAAAAAAAAAAAAAAAGAAACATTGTGGCCCAGTTTTTTGGGAGTACATTATTTGAAATACCATAAAAATACTGATCTATCTGTGCTGAGTTTGTGAAGGCTCTGTTAGTTTCTCCCAACGTTTTAGATATTCATAAATGTGTGGTATTGGTGTTCTTTTCTTTAATCTTACGTTTTATTTAACTTCCACTCAGTGACTACACTGTGTAATTCTAGTTTCAGATGTACAATTCAGTGATTCAACACGTCCACACAACACGCGGTGTGCATCACTTGAAAAGTGCACTCCGTAAGCCATGCCACCACTTGTCCTCAGCTCCCTAGAACCCGCTGCTTTGAGTCATAGTTTGTTCTCGATACTTAATAGTCTATTTCTTCATTTGCCTCTCTCCTTTTGTTCTCTTGTGTTCATTTGTTTTGTTTTTTAAATTCCACATTTGAGGGAAATCATAGGATATTTGACTTTTCCTCTGTCTTCTTTCTCTTTCATTTCTTCGCATTACATTCTCTAGCCCCATCCATGTCACTGCAAATGGCAAGATTTCATTCTTATTTTGGCTGAGTAATATTCCATTGTGGATATATAGCACATCTTAATCCATTCATCAGTTGGACATTTTGGCTGTTTCTATAATTTGGCTATTGTACATCGTGTTGCTCTAAACATCAGAAGGCATGTAGCCCTTTGGATTAACATTGTTTGTATTCCTTGGGTAAATATCCAGTACAATTTCAATAAGGCTCTTGGTAACTTTTTGAGGATCCTGCAAATCATCTTCCAGAGTGGCTGCAACAGGTTGCATTCCTGTCAACAGTGCAAAAAGAATGACCCTTTCTCCACACCTTTTCAAACACCTTGGTGTTCCTTCTCTTGCTCGTTTTATGCATGCTGACGGGCCTGATGTGATGCATCGTTGTAGTCACAGTTTGCATTTCTATTGTTGTAAGTTATATTTATTTTTGAGAGACAGAGATAAAACACTAATAGGAAAAGGGCAGAGAGAGAGACACACACAGAATTCTCAGCAGGCTCCAGGATTCTGAGCCCTCCAGGCACAGAGCCCCCTGCGGAGCTGAAACCCACAAACCTGAAACCCACGAACCATGCCTGAGATCATGACCTGAGCAAAGCAATCTCACATGCAATACCCATTTAACTTACATTTATTTCTACAATTCCCATCAAAATACCACCAGCAGTTTTCATAAAGCTAGAGCAAACAATCCTAAAACTTGTATAGAACCACACAGTTCCTGAATAGCTAAAAGAACCTTGAAAAAGAAAGGCAAAGCTGGACACATCACCGTGTGCTTCAGTACTTCAGTACTACCCTTCAAGTTATCCAGGGACTTGAATTCAGTACTTCAAGTTATATTACAAAGCTCTAGTGATCAAAGCCATATGGCACTGGCACAAAAGTAGACATGTCCATCTACAGGACAGAAAAGAAAACCCATAAGTTAATTCACAACTATGTGGTGAACTAATCTTTGATCAAATAGATGAGAACATCCAATGGGAAAAAGACAGTCTCTTCAACAAACAATGCTGGGAAAACTGAGGAGCAACATGCGAAAGAAAAACTGGATCACGTTGTGATTTCCTTCACAATAAATTTAAAGGGGATAAAAATGTAAGTGTGAGACTTGAAACTAGAGAAATCCTCGAGGAGATCCCAGGTAGTAACCTCCTTGACATCGGCCACAGCAAGTTCTTTCTAGCTCTTTCTCAGGAAGCAAGGTGGGGAAAGCAAAGCAAAGCTGATCGATTGGGATTTCATCAAAATAAAAGTCTTGTGCACAGCAAAGGAAACAACAAACAAAAGTAAAAGGCAACCTATGGAATAGGAGAGGGTATCTGCAAATGACACATCTGATAAAGGGTTGGTGTGCAAAATATATAAAGAACCTGTACAACAGAGAGAGAGAGAGAGAGAGAGAGAGAGAGATCCATCCATCCAATTAACAAATGGGCAGAAGACACGGATAGATGTTTTTAAAGAAGACATACAGATGACCAACATACACATAAAACGATCCTCAACATCACTTAATATCATGGAAATGTCGGGGTGCCTGGGTGGCTCAGTCAGTTAAGCATCTGACTTCACAGCTCAGGTCATGATCTCACGGTTCATGGGTCTGAGCTCTGCATCAGGCTCTGTGCCTGGAGCCTGCTGAGGATTCTGTGTCTCCCTCTCTCTCTGCCCCTCCCCAACTCGTGTTCTATCTCTCTCTGTCTCTCAAAAATAAATATAAGTTAAATGGGCATTGCATGTGAGATTGCTTTGCAATACCCATATGGCTTTGCAATAGATTGCTTTGAGCAATATGGGCTTTTTAACACTATTCTTCCACTCCGTGAGCACGAGTGTCAATTTCTTTCCTCTCCGCTTTATAAACTTCAGAGTACAAATATTTTTTACTTCTTTGGTTAGTTTAATTTCTGGTTATCTTCTTTTTGGTGAAATTGTCATTGGATTGATGCTTTGATTTCTCTTTTTTTTTTTTTTGGCCTTAATATTAGTGCTAGAAATGCAACAGATTTCTGTGCATCGATTCTGTATTCTATGAGTTTACTGAAGTCGAGTACCAGCTCTAGGAACTTTTCAGTCAAGTCTTTTCGGTTTTCTATATAAAGTAGCATGTCATGTGCAAGTCGTGAAAATTCAATTTCTTCCTTGCTGATCTGGAAACCTATTGTTTATTTTTGTGGTCTGCTCATTGTGGCTAGGACTATGTTAAATAGCAGTGGTGAGAGTGGACACCTCTGTCTTTTTCCTGGGCTTAGAGGAAAAGCTATTTTCAGTTGTTTGTCATAGAGTATGCTATTGGCTGTGGTTTTTAAATGTATTTTTTCTATATATTGTTTTCATTATGTGGAAGTCTATTCCCCCAAAACATACATTGCCGAGGGTTTTTAACATGAATGTAGTTTCTATTTTGCCTTTTCTACATCTATTGGAAGGATCTTCTGGTTCTGGTTCTTATGCTGTCTTTTACTAATGTGGTGAATCCTGTTGATTTATCTGTGAATACGGAGCCACACTTCCAACCCAGGAATAAATGCCACTTGGTTGGGGTGAATGATCCTTGTCATGCATTTTTGGAATCCGTTGGCTAGTATTTGATTGAGAATGTTTGCATCCGTGTTTGTCAGGGATATTGGTTTGTAGTTCTGTTTTTTGGTAGAATCGTTACCTGGATTTGGTATCAGATTAATACCAGGCTGATGGAATGAATTTGGAAGTTTTCCTTGCTTGTCTATTTTTTTCAGAAAGAATACATATTAACTCTTCTTTAAATGTTTGGCAAATTTAATCTGTGAGGCCATCTGCCCCAGAATTTGTTTCTTGGGAGTTTTGTGATTACTGATCAATTTCTTTTCTGGTAATTAGGAAGTTTACTACTACTTCCTGTTTTGGTTTTGGTAGTTTACATATTTGTACAGAATGTATCCATTTGGTCCAAGTGGTCCATTTTTTTGGCATACAGTTTGTCTTTTTAAAAAAATTTTTTAACATTTATTTTTGAGAGAGAGAGAGAGAGAGAGAGACAATGAGAGAGGGGGAGCGTCAGAGAGAGAAGGAGTCAAGATCTAAAGACAGGCTCCAGGCTCTGAGCTAGCTGTCAGCACAGAGCCCAATGCGGGGCTTGAACCCATGAACCATGAGATCATGACCTGAGCCTAAGTGGATGCTTAACTGACTGAGCCACCCAGGCGCCCCATGCTGGCAGTCCAGTTCTGGAGCCTGCACTGTGGGGTGTGTGTGTGTGTGTGTGTGTGTGTGTGTGTGTGTTGAGAGAGAGAGAGAGAAAGAGGGAGAGACACTACTGAGAACATAGTTTATGCTCTTATTTCTTTTATTAAAATTTTACTAAGTTTTTTGAATGGGCTACAGATTCCCACGCTTCAAATCTCAAAGATACATAAAAGGTCCCCCATCCCCACCGGCACACACAGGTAGCCTGTCTGTGCATCCTTCCACAGTCTCTATGTTTATACGAAACGCAAACATTATATCTACTTCTCTCCTGTTTTTACACCACGTTGGCGTACCATAAGAACTACAGCCGTTTGCGTTTCTATCTCAACTGCTTACTTTGGGGATCTCTCCCTCTTAGTTCATGGTCTTCCGGAGGTTTTCCTCCCCGTTTCGCACAACTGTATTGCTCCAATGTTTGAATGGATCATAATTTGTTAAATCCATTCCCTATGGCCAGGCACTTGGATATTTCCAACCTTTAGCCATGATGACTAAGATGTGGCAAATGACCCTGTCCGTAAGTCATTTTATACTGAAAAAGTATATCCATAGAGCAATTCCCTGGTGTTTCATTTCAGGGTCAGAGGATATGAGAAGTTTTAATCTGGAAAGCTCATGTGCTCTGCATGGGGTTGCATGAGCCACGAATAAAACATTCTTTCTGTTGCCCTCAACCTCATCAACACGACGCATCATCAAACTCTTGGATCTCTGCCATCCTGAGAGGTGAAGGCATTACCTCAGTGTTTTTTAATTTGCATTTCTCTTACTGTGAGCATGGCTGCTCATTTCCCCTAGGTCAAGAGACATTTGAATTGTCTGTTCTATGGATTGCCTGCCCGTATCCTTTGTACATGTTTCTGTTGGGTTGCTGGCATTTTTGTTATTGATATCTCAGAGCTTTTTATATATTGGTGAAATGAGCTCTCGGTCTGCAAGGTCCATTGCAAATAATTTTTCCTGGTATGTCATTCATTGTTCTTTGACTTTGTGGGTGGTATGTTTTTTTTAACTTGGCAGAAGTTTCTTTACTTTTTCATCGCAAATGCTCCTGACTTTTATGGCTGGACCTTGCATCCTTTTATTTTAATGTTTTTTTTTTTTTTTTTTGAGAGATGGAGAGAGACAGAGCATGACCAGGAGAGGGGCAGAGAGATAAGGAGACAAGGAATCCGAAGCAGGTTCCAGGCTCTGAGCTGTCAGCACAGAGCCTGATGCAGGGCTTGAACGCACAAACTGTGAGATCACGACCTGAGCCGAGGTCAGGGTGCTTAACCAACTGAGCCACCCAGGGGCCCCGACTGGACCTTGCATTCTTACTGCAATGGCCACCACCCCAGTGAGAGGCAGAAGAGTGGGGTGGGTAGGTGTTTAGGGTCTGGAGCTAGACGCCAAGACTCCACTCCAAGCGCTGAGCAACAAGGAACTGTAATTGAAGTGAAGGCAA
>NC_043715.1:47827809-47834503 GCF_006229205.1 Suricata suricatta
CAGAAGCTGTCACCTCCCCTGCGCCGGAAGCTGTATGGAGACCAGCGGACCCCCAGACCCAAAGAGAGTAGCATAGAAACGGCCCCCCAACAGCAGTCTCAGTAGAGGAGCACAGCCCCACCCCCATCCCCCGCGCTGACAGAGCAGGCAGGGCGCTGTCACTCAATTGGCAGAAGCCACCCAGGAGCAAAAGACAAGGGGCCCTGATGAGGCAGCTCAGAGAAGGCAGCCCTTCGAGAAGCAGAGCAGGGCCGAGGAGGTGCAGGACGGATGTGCGGCTTCCCTGAGTAGAATGTGCTTCGCAGGGGTCGCTGGAGGGAGGAAGGGAGATCATCCGGGTTCAGTGTCAGAACAGCACCCGGCCCAGAGGAGGTACCCAGTGGGCGCTTCCTTGAGTCCCACCTCATCTCTGTCATCACAGTGGTCAGCTCTCAAGCCACCAGTTCCGGCAGGGCTACCCCGTGGGGGCGGCGTCTGGCCTTCGGTCCCATTTGCTCCCTCTGCTCTCTCCTCTCTTTCCGCCTCCTCCAAGGTATCCTGATCGCATCCTGCACCTGCTCTGCCTCCTTGGAGCCGCCCTCCCCTGCGTCTCCAGACCCCTTGACCGCAGGGGCCAGGGCCTGCCTGCCTGTCGCTGGGGCCCCAAAAGTCTTCTCCCCACTTCGTGGTTCTGGAAGCACAAGTCCCGGCCGGAAACCGTGATCTACCCCCATCAGGGCCTCCCGGCACCGGCCACACCGCTGCCCTGAGATGCCAGACACGCACAGCGACCCGTCACAGCTGAAGACACAGCGGCGAAAGGTGGCAGAGGACACAGGAGTGTGAAAGAGTGGATTCTGAGCAGGGGTGAGTGGGAACCAGGAGGAACCGAGTTCCCAGGGGCAAGAGCAGCACTGGCAAGGCTGGAGGGGTAAAGAGAGACCCAGAAAAGCGTGGGGAAGTGTGAGCAGAGCCGTGCAGAGGGCGCGGGCCATGTGAGGCCACGGGCTTGTCGGTGTGGCTGGCGGCCCAAGGGGCTGACCGTGCAGGGCCTTGTAAGGCCTCACAAGGAACCTCGGACTTACACTCAGCACAACACTTCCCAACACTGATTGTCATGCCTGCGTCAAGTCCTTTTCAGGTGTCTTCTGTGCCCTGCGTGGTGCTGGGCTCGTGGGTGCGGAGATCCGAGGAGACAGAATGGGAGGCAGGAAGGGCTCCCCAGGGGAAGGGCCCTCTGAGCTGGGATGTGTAGGTGGAGCCCCTGCTCACCCAGTGAAGAGGAAATGCCACTGCAGAGACACCCACCGCCCCCCTGGAGGGAATACCAAACAGGCAGGAAGGAAGGGCTTCAAGTTACTGAGAATTCACTAAGTACCAAACACAGAGGATTTCACAACCACCCAAGTAAGCAGATGCTCCAAGCACCTGCCCTGTTGCGCAGGTCTGGGACTGAGGCCTAGAGAGGTGATGTCAATAGCCTGTGGTCACCCAGTAGGAAAAGGCCAAGCTAGGATTCTACGTGACCCTCGGGGATGCTGGAGTTTATCTCCTTCCACACGCCTCCCCAGCCTAGCAACATCCCGCTGGGAACCCACCTCTGCTTGGACGGATTTGGACCTCCCCTCAGAAAATTTAAAGGCTGCCTCTATCCATCCATCTGCATTTCTGTGATTCGAAAATCCAGCTCTTCTCCTTTTTTTAAAAGTCTATTTATTTATTTGGAGAGAGACAGAGACAGAGACAGAGTCAGCATGAGCAGGGGAGGGGCAGAGAAAAAGGATCCAAGCAGGCTCCACATGTACCAGCCACATGTCCTTGAAAAGTGACTTCCCATCTGTGTCCATCAGTGTCCTCACCTGTAAAATGGATAATGACAGGGGTATGTGGAGGGCTCAGTCGGTTAAGCATCTGATTTCGGCTCACGTCATGATCTCATGTTTGTGGGTTCAAGCCCGTGTCGGGCTCTGTGCTGACAGCTCAGAGCCTGGAATCTGCTTCCAATTCTGTGTCTCCCCCTCTCTCTACCCATCCCTCACTGGTGTGCTCTCTCTCTCTCTCTCTCTCTCTCTCTCTCTCTCTCTCTCTCTCTCTCTCTCAAATTAATAAATATTTAAAATTCTTTTTAATGGAGCCATGCAGCTGGATAGGGTTGTTGTGAGGATTTAAACATGTAAATCCGGTGGTTTCAGGCTTTTTTCAATCATGACCCACGGCAAGAAACCAACTCCGCATCGTGAGCCATGTGTACCTGTACACACCCCGCAGGTAGCTAAAAGACACATGTCATAACATAACAATTATCGCCATGAGTAATGCATTCTGATATTTCCTATTATATTTCACCTCACCTTTCAGAGGCCGACTACAACCTTCCAAAGGATTTCGCCCAGGCCTGGATGGGTCTCACTCACCGTGACTTAACCTCGTGCTAAGAATGGTGTTTGGCTCCTGGTAAGAGCCACATCTGGGCAGCTGTTACACTCATTCTCCTTTCTATACCCGACAGGCGCCCCTAAGGATTTGCATTTCTGACTGGAATCCGGTGCAGGGAGCGCACTTTGGGAACCGGCTACAGCGCCCGCTTGGACGGGTGTTCCTGATGGTTCTATGCTCCCTGTGATGGAGGGCACGAGCGTGCCCACTGTGGAACAAGCCCCAGGAGAGCACTCCCATGGCAGGAGCGGGAGCAGAGAGTATATAAATCAGAGGCGCCGCCTGCTCAGGGCAGACTGTCTGCGGGTGATTGGAGGGGATGAACAGTCCAGCGAGCCGGCTGTCGCTGGCTGTCTGCGTGAGTGCGCGGACAGCAGGTGAGGTGGCCAGGCGGGTGGAGGAGGGGAGCGGGGGTCACGGCAGGAAGGGGAGACCCGGGAGGAGGCAGGGGTTGTGGGCCAGCGGGGGGCGGGGAGGCGAGGGAGGGGACTTGCGGTTCAGTGGGTGCAAAGCTCCAGTCTGCAGGAAGGGGGCGTTCTGCCTGCAGTCGTTAGTACTGTCTGGTGCACTTGAACTTGTGTTGACAAGGTAGATCTATTGCAGAGTGTTCTTCCCACAGTCTTCTTAAAAAAAAAAAAAAAGCAGAAAGAGAGGCTCCTGGGTGACTCAGTTGGTTAAGCGTCCAACTTCGGCTCAGGTCATGATCTCCTGGTTTGTGGGTTCGAGCCCGGCGTCAACCCCTGTGCTGGGCTCTGTGCTGACCGCTCAGAGACTGGAGCCCTGCTTCCGGTTCCGTGTCTCCCTCTCTCTCTCCGCCCCTTCCCTGATCACATTCTCTCTCTCTCTCTGTCTCTCTCTCTCTCTCGAAAATAAATAAACATTAAAAAAATTGTAAAGCAGAAAGAAGAGAAAAAGAACACTTTTTTAGCATTAATTTTTTTTATTTTTATTTTAGGGGCGCCTGGGTGGCTCAGTCGATCAAGCATCAGACTTGGGCTCAGGTCATGATCTCGCGGCTTGTTCGAGCCTGGAGTTGGGGTCTGTGCTGACAGCTCAGAGCCTGGAGCCTGCTTCGGATTTTGTGTCTCCCTCTCAGTGTCTCCCTCTTTCTCTGCCCTTCCCCTACTCGTGCTCTGTCTCTCTCCGTCTCAAAAATAAACTATAAAAATTTTAAAACATTTCTTTTTTCTTTTAGAGAGAGAGTAGAAGTGAGGGGTAGAAGGAGAGAGAGAGGGAATCTTAATTAAGCAGGCTCCATGCTCCCCAGGGAGCCCAATGCGGGGCTTAGTCCCACAACCCGGGGGTGACGACCTGGGCAAGAGTCAGATGCTCAGCTGACTGAGCCTCCCAGCTGGAAGCTGCTCCAGGCTTTGGAGTCTGATTGGGAGACTTGGGCGGGGGGGGGGGGGGGGGGGGGGGGGGGGGCCGCTGGTCAGAGAAGCAGGATTCAACTCTGCTGAATGCCGCCAGAGGGAAAAGCTGATTCTGTGCCTGGGTGTCCACAGGCCCCTCTGTGGGGCAGGCAGACCAGAAGGAGGGGAAGGCATAGTCCACGGAGAGGCAGCAGCCACAGGGCACCTGGGTGGCTCATTGGTTCTGCTCCAGTCATAATCCCACAGTTCGTGGGTTGGAGCCCCGCCTTAGGCTCCATGAAGACAGCCTGGAGCCTGCTTGGGATTCTCTCTCTCTCCCTCTCTCTCTCTCTCTCTCTCTCTCTCTCTCTCTCTCTGCTCCTCCGATGCTCTAAATAAATAAATAAATAAATAAAATAAAACTTAAAAAAAGAAGGCAGCAGCTACCTATTTCAGCCAAGGGGAAGGAGGAATTGGCCATCTGTAGCACAGTGACCTTGATTTTGCTGGTGCTTACGTAAAACTCCGCAGTGGTCTTCCTTTATCTCACTGTCCCCTGATCTCAGAATAAGTCTGAGGTTGTGACTCTGGGAGTTGGCCTTGTTCAGCCTGAGAGTGACAGGGCTGAGCAGTGGGGGGCGGGGGCAGGTTTTCAGATGCCGGGTGTCCTTGTTTTCCCTTTCTCAGAACGGGGTGGGTACACTGCAGATGGTGATTTCTCAGGAGCTGTGGGGGAGAGAAGGGAGGAGGAGGAGGTGCAGGAGAAGGAAGAGGGAGGAGGAGGAGAAGGGAGAAGGAAGGAGGAGAAGGCAGAGCCCTGGCGGCCACGACGCTGGCCCTGGAAGCACTCACGCGGCTGCGGGACCTGACATGTGAGCAGGGAGCCGGGGGAGCCTTGGGGTGTCCCGCGGAGTCCCACGGGCCGGCGTCGGCCTCCCCGCCCCGTCAGCAAGGCCTCCGCGGAGCCCTCGGAACGAGGTGCCCGTCAGGCACAGGGCAGGTCTCAGCAGCCCCGAGAGAAGGCTTGGCGCTGGTCACCAGAAAGCCACTTCCAGGGAACTGACTGGAAGACTCCCCCGAAAGCGCAGGCTGCACACAGCCCCGAGGGCGCTGCCCTGCCTTAAGCATCCGTTTAAAGCTGCGCCAGGAGAAATGTGCGCCCTTAGAAGTCCCCTCAATTGGAGGCGATCAGTCTGCAATGTAATTACATGCAAAACGGCAAATATCAAAAGGAGACTCTAATGGGATCCACAATGGCCATCCTAGTGATAAACATCCTCCATTTCAATCAAACGCTCCCGGACTGCGTCAGTGTTTGGCAGGGTATCCATCCATGTAGAGAAAGTTTAAAAGAAATAGTAATTTTTTATGAGTGCTACACTGCATTTCATTAAAATTCATTGTAATTTAAAAAAAGAAGCCATAGGTAAAGTTTTACTATAGATGAGCATTAACAGATGAATATTTGTAATCCATTTTGATAAAAAACACTTATTTTCATCTCCAGTTAAGTGAAACACTGGCTCCCCTCAAAATAGTTCTATTCATTGCATTGGTATATCTATATGGCAAAATATATATATATATGTGTGTGCATATGTGTGTGTGTGTGTGTATTGAATTTTAAGACTTAAAAACGCATGGAAATAGTTTTTCTCAATTGTATGTGTACCAACTTAAATCCTTAATTTTGCCTCTTGCCCTAAAATATTTATGATGTGGCTATTAGAAGAAAAGTTTGCTAACTCTGATGTATATAATAAACTCTAGAGCAATCACTAAACTTCAAAAAGATGATCAATGAAAGGAGATAAAACGGAATCATTAAAAAATAATCCAAGGTTACGAAGGAAAAAGAAAATAAAGATCAAGTGAAATAAAGAGAAAACCAGTAGCAAGCTGGTAAACTGACACCCAACAGTCTGGATAATCAGATGAAACACAAATGGTTTAAATGTCCTAATGAAAAGGCAGAGATTTTCAGAACAGATAAGAAACTAAGACCCAATAATATGCTGCCTACAACAAAATCACCTTATAAAGATACAAATAGTTTAAAGGTCAGAGGACAGAAAGAGATACAGCATTGTAACAATAAGGAAAAGAGAATTCGAGGGGTTATAGCAACATCAAAGCTGACTTCACAGCAAAGACTTTCACATAAACATTTATGTACTGAATAAAAGAGTTTCAAAAGTGCATGAAGAGGGGCACATGAGTGGCTCAGTTGGTTAAGCATCCGGCTCCTGATCTCAGCTCAGGTCATGATCTCATGGTTCACAGGTCTGAGCCCTCTTCATTTGGCAGAGCCTGCTTGGGATTCTCTCTCTCTCCCTTTCTCTGTCCCTCACCAACTGGTGCACATGCTCTCTCTCTCTCTCAAAATATTTTTTTTAATGCATGAAAGGGCACCTGGGTGGCTCAGTTGGTTAAGAATCCAACTCTTGACTTCAGCTCAGGTCATGATCTCACGGTTTTGTGAGCTCAAGTCCCACATCAGGCTCTGCGCTGCCCAAATGAAGCCCGCTTGGGATTCTCTCCTTCTCCCTCTCTCTCTGCCCTTTCCTCCACTTGTGCTGTCTCTCCCAAAATAAATAAACTTATAAAAACAAAAAGAAAGAAAATGGCCATCAAGCATAGTGCTGATGTGCTGCCCAGTGTGGCTAAGTGCAAGAAGGCTGTGAGGTGCCTTAAAGAAAATGCCTGTGTTAGATGGACGAGCTTCATTCAGTTGTGAGTTATGCCGCCGTCAGCTCTGAGTTCAAGGTTAATGAATCAACAATACGGCACGTCCGAAAGGAGGAAGAAATCCACTGGTCTGTAGATGAAGCCACTCAAGAAAGTGTTAATAGTGGGGCGCCTGGGTGGCTCAGTCGGTTGAGTGTCCGACTTCGGCTCAGGTCATGATATCACGGTTCATGGGTTCA
>NC_043715.1:47834603-47838708 GCF_006229205.1 Suricata suricatta
ATCATGTGGAAGAGTACGTTTCAGTGCCAGAGAGATTGGCTTGTTTTACTCGGCTCTTGACAAATGAACCTGGATAATGCAAATGGCCTCCAAATCACCAGTCTTCAAATTATTCAGATATCATGCAACCTCGCTGTTCTGCATCAATACCAACTGCAACCAACTTTGAGTGCAAACCCACAAAGGTGTACAGAACCTCAGAGCCACAGGAACTTGAAAGGAAACTCTGGTTCGGGAGGTTGGCATATGCCATATGCCAGTCCACTGCAGGTGTAACAAAAAAAATTGAGAGATGTCAGAAGCATTCTGGAATTGCTTCCACAACTGCTCATCCAAGAAGTTCACCACTATCTACAAGGCAAATACTTTGCCTCCAAGGTTGTATTAATTTTGGATAATGCCCATCGGTCCATTTTCAACCAGCAAACTGAAGTTCAAAGCCACGTCAACCAGAGTTGTAGGTCTAATGTGAGAGAAAAAAGAAAAAGACAGCGTGTGAGTAGGGCAGAGAGAGAGGGAGACACAGATTCAGAAGCAGGCTCCAGGCTCTGAGTGGTCAGCAGAGTCCGACATGGGGCTTGAACCCACAAACTGGGAGATCATGACCTGAGCCAAAGTTGGGGGCTTAGCTGACTGAGCCACCCAGGCACCTCTGTTCTATTCTATTCTATTCTATTCTATTCTATTCTATTCTATTCTATTCTATTCTATTCTATTTCATCTGTCTGCATACTGCTTTTGTCTAGTTTTGGTATCGAAATTATATTGGCCTCTTTCTGGAAGAGATTGTGTAGAATTGGTTCTTATTATTATTTAAATGTTGGTAGAATTCTCCAGTGAAACCGTCTGGGCTTGAATGTTGTGCCCAAGAGTACAAATGTGGAATCACACTGTGGAGGTTTTAATATTGGTATGACCACTTAACAGTTGCGTGACCTTATACAGGCAAATGAACCTCTAGGCCTCTATTTCTTCATTGTTAAATGAGGCTAATATTTGGGATGTTATAAATGAAAGACTTAATATGTGTCAAGTGGAAACTGTACCCAAGTCACAATAAAAACTCATGGATCTTCGTCTCACTAGTCTAACAAATGGTACACACACACATACACACACACACACACACACACACACACACAACCACAGCAAATATAATTTTTAATAAACACAAAAAGCAATCCCTTGAGATCAAGGATAACACAGGAATGGGGCGCCTGGGGGGCTCAGTCGGTTAAGCCTCTGACTTCAGCTCAGGTCATGATCTCACGTTCGTAGGTTCGAGCCCCGCGTTGAGCTCTGTGCTGACAGCTCAGAGCCTGGAGCCTGCTTCGTATTCTGTGTCTCCCTCTCTCTGACCATCCCCCTCTCATGCTCTGTCTCTCTCTGTATCAAAAATAAATAAATAAATAAAAATTAAAGAAGAATAACACAGGAATGGCTACTATCACATATTATCTATAATTATGGATCTTAGCCAGTGCAAGGAAACAATAATTAAACAAGGACTAGAAAGAAAACTTATTATTTGCAGATACTGTTATATATATGTAGAAAATCCAAAAGAATCTACAAATATTAGAATTAGTAAGTTTAAACCACAACATACAATGGTATTCCTATATACTAGCAACGATTACAATATGAGAAGTAAAAGATTGTATGAAGAAATTTAAAGTATCAAATATGCAGAACTAAATCTAATGAAAGAAATACGAGATCAACACAGAAAACAAAACATCACTGAGAGAAATTGCACACCCAAGTAAATGACAGACCATAAAAAGATATCAAATCTCTAGATGCAATGCAATCTCAGTAAATAACCAGGCAGGGTTTTGCGTGCATGTGGAAAATGACAAGCTGAATCTAAAATGTATATTGCTATTTAAAGGGCCAAGAAAAGTAAAGACAGTCTAGAACAACTTGAGGGATTATGCTTTCAAATACCAAACCTTGGATAAAAAGGCAGTTATGACAACAGAGTGGTGATGCGCAGTGATGGACAACAGACTAATGAAACACAATAGAGTTCATGTACGGGGCCATCTTGGTATACAACGAAGGAATCATTGCAAGACAGTGGAGGAATCTTTCAGTATATAGTAGAGATCAGATATGTAGAAAATAAATGAACACTGACTTCTATCTCATACCATGCTGATTCGTAAATGAGTTCTGTATGGTTACTAAGACCTAAAAGTGAACATTGAAACAGTGGAATCTAGAGCTACACCACCAATATGGTAGCCACTGACCACGGGTGATTGTTCAGATTACGATGAAAAGTATGGCTCCTCAGGCACGTTAGCCCTATTTCTCCAGTGCCCAGTAGTGAAATGCTACCATATTAGCACAGATGCCAAACGCTTCAGTCATGTCAGATCTACGGATAGCAGTGGATGCTACAAGATACAGTGTAGTCTTTCCCTGTTGGGACCTGTAAGTGATGATTCCTGTTGAGAATTCTTCTGGAGAAAGACAGCAGGGGTGGGGGGGGGTGCAGAAGAGAGGGAGAGGGAGGATCCAAAGCAGGTTCTGCGCTGTCAGCGTGGAGCCCCACTCAGGGCTCAGTCTCACGAACTTCGAGATCATAACCTGAGCCCAAATCAAGAGTCTGACGCTTAACCAACTGAATGACCCAGGCAACCCCACATTTTATATTTTGATCCACATTATCTGAACGTCTTCCAGAAAGGCTATACTAATATACTCTGACAAAAGACTCATGAGAAACTGATTTTTCTACTCCTTTACCAAATAGTAGGCACTGTCCATTTCTCTGTGCCAGATATATGGAAACAATGAGAGAACAGGGTTGTAAAAAGATATTCATGATCTCCGACATCTGAGAACTTGGATTTCTGTAGGATGTCCACCATTCCTTAAGTGGTAAATATGGCTCACTGTGCTTATGCTGTACAAACAATGTAGGTTATGCCAAACACTTGCTTTCCTTCCAGGTGTCAGGAATGCAAATGCATAGAAGGCAGAGTGTGCCTATGTGACTAGCCTGCCATCAAAATCTTAGGTACCGAGTGTACTGAATGTCCCCGAGAAGACACAGCTCACATGTGCTGTCACAGCCCATCGTTGGGGAATTAAGGGTGCCTCGTTTGACTCCACACAGAGAGGAGTCTTGGAAGCTGGGACTGTTTTTTCCTAGACTTCATCCCACAAAACAAAGTTTTAAATACACCAGAGAAGAGGAGGGAAACACTGAGCTCCCCTGATAGAAAACACTGAACGGTGTTATCACAACCTTCCTCCCCAGCCATTGTTAATCTTGTAAATGTTAGACCTGCTGCCCAGGGTTTGAGTAAGCATACAAAGAGGGGGTAAAAAAAAGGGGACTTTTAAAGATATGGCTTTGTATTTTGTGGCTATTGCACCTAGATGTATGATTAAAAAATGATGCAAGTTTCTAAGCTTATAACCTAAACACTGGAGAGATCACCCCTGTCAAGGGAAGCTGCAGAGAATGTGTCAGAGGCCACAAGTCCTGTGCTTCCTGCTTCCGGTCAGCAGGTTAAAATTTAAACTTTGAGGGTGCTTGGGTGGATCAGTTGATTAAGCATCTGACTTTGGCTCAGGTCACGATTTCATGGTTTGTGGGTTCAAGCCTCACGTCGAGCCCTGTGCTGACCGCTCAAGCCTGGAGCCTGCTTTGGATTCTGTGTCTCCCTCATTCTCTGCCTCTCCCCCACTCATGTTCTGTCTCTCTCTAAAATAAATAAACATTCAGATAAAGTTTAAAAATTTGGAGGGCACCTGAGTGGCTCAGCCAGTTAAGCATCCGACTTTGGCTCAGGTCATGTTCTCGCAGTTTGTGGGTTTGAGCCCCACATCAGGCTCTGTGCTGACAGCTCAGAACCCGGAGCCTGTCTTCAGATTTTGTGTCTCCCTCTCTCTCTGCCCCTTCCCTGTGCACTCTCTCTCTCTCAAAAATAAATAAGCATTAAAACTTTTAAATAATAAAATATAAAAAATTTTTTCCATAATATTTTATTGTCAAATTGTTTTCCATACAACACCCAGTGCTCTTCCCCTTAAGTGCCCTCCACCATCACCACCACCTCTTTTCCCCCCTCCCCCTTCCCCCTCA
>NC_043715.1:47838808-47839048 GCF_006229205.1 Suricata suricatta
ATAGTTTTCATCATATAGGTCTTTTACATCCTTGGTTAAGTTTATTCCTAGGTATTTGATGGTTTTTCGTGCAATCGTGAATGAAGCAATCTACACATTCAATGCAATCCCCATCAAAATTGCACCAATATTCTTCTCAAAACTAGAACAAACTATCCTCAAATTCATATGGAACCACAAAAGACCCCTTTTAGCCAAAGTTATATTGAAGAAGAAAACCAAAATGGGAGGCATCACAAT
>NC_043715.1:47839148-47866508 GCF_006229205.1 Suricata suricatta
ACTTTAGCCTCTACTACAAAGCTGTCATCATCAAGACAGTATGGTATTGGCACAAAAACAGACACATAGACCAATGGAATAGAATAGAGAACCCAGAACTGGACCCACAAATGTACGGTCAATTAATTTTTGACAAAGCAAGAAAGAATATCCAATGGAAAAAAATTTTTAAACTTTGAATTTTGGGAACAGAATAAGTCTCTGTAACGGATGATTTTTGCTATGAGTCTTGTCTGTTGGAACATCTGGGGGGAAAAGGCAACATGAAAAGAGAGGCCATCTCCATGTGGAGCTATGCTTTCTGAGTATTCAAAAGCAGTTTTTAGTTGCTAATGAGCTCTTGGAGAATCAGATGTCTGACCCCAAGAGGCAGATGCTCTCCAACCTCGTGTGCATATTTTTGAGAGGTCAGTTTGGACTCTTAAGAATAAGAAGGTAGAAAGGGCACAGGACAGCCTTACTTGGCCTTGGGCACGGCCGTCTGGCCCCAGAATCTCAGCTTTGCTGCCCAGAGAAAAGCGGCTGGCTTTTTGGGAATTCTGAAATCACAGTTCCTCATTGCCTGGACCTGACTCTGGGCTGAAATCTGATACCATCCACCTGAGGTGTTTCAGTCCCAGCATGGGCCATGCTGAATTGAAGTGGGACGAGATTGCTCCACCAGGAAACTGACTCAGACTGAGCTGCTGGGGTGCCCCTCTGGGGGACCCTAAATTGTGACATCATGGATATTCCAGCTTCTGGGTATATAGCCAAAGGAAGTGAAAACAGGTTGCCAAAGAGGTCCTACACCTCTGTGTCTGTTGCAGCATTATTTTCTGTAGCCCACATCTGGCAACAACCTAAGTGGCCATCAACAGATGAGTGGCTAAAGAAGCCATGGTGTAAGTGTGAACTACTATTCAGCCATAAGAAAAAAGGAAATTCTGCCACTTGGGACAATATGGAAAAATCACATTATACTAAGTGAGATAAGTCAGAGAAAGACAAATACTGTATAATTTTTTATCAGATATTTTTAAATTTAAAAAATTTTTACATTTATTTATTATTGAGAGACAGAGACAGAGCATGAACGGGGGAGGCGCGGAGAGAGGAGACACAGAATCCAAAGCAGGCTCCAGGCTCTGAGCTGTCAGCACAGAGCCCGACGCCGGGCCCAAACCCGCAAAACGTGAGATCATGACCTGAGCCGAAATTGGTCGCTCAACCGCCTGAGCCACCCAGGTGCCCCTAAATACTGTATACTTTTTATATGTGGACTCTAAAAGAACCAAAAAACCAAAAAGCTAAAGTCATAAAAACAGTAAAATGGCAGTCACCAGGGACTAGGAGTGGGGCAATGGGGGAGATGTTGGTTAAGGCTACCCCTGCAACCAATAGATAAGTCCCCGGGGCGCCTGGGGGGCTCAGTCAGTTAAGCGCTGGGCTGTGGCTCAGGTCATGATCTCGTAGTTTGTGGGCTAGAGCCCCGCGATGGGCTCTGTGCTCTCAGCCCAGAGCCTGGAGCCTGTCTTCAGATTCTATGTCACCCTCTCTTTCTGCCCCTCTGCTGCTCCCACTCTACATCTCTCTCTCTCTCTCTCAAAAATAAGTAAACATTTAAAAAATGTTTTTTTAAGTGGAAAACCCATTATGGGTACCACTTGGCCCTCTGGATCTCATGGAAACACCCCCAGAAAAGAGCTTACTGCCTGATGGGGTCATGTGACACTGAAGTGCTTGTTGATCCACGCTCTATGTCAATGGACTGATTGCATTCCTAGCTCAGGAGACCTGTCAAATAGAAACATCTGGGCTTCAGTGAGGAGAAACTTCATTCAAAGGGATTTGCAGTAGGGAGAATGCTCCAATTTCAGAAATCGGAAAGTGTCTCAAATTGAGATAGAAAGGGGCTTTTCTTTTCCCGGGTGGGGTAAGGAGATCTAGCAGGCATCTTGTGGAGAAGCAGGGCTTCACAGGAAGTGTTGCATGTCTTCAAAGACATCCCAAGGTGTCCTAGAGGTGCTTGAGAAAGGTAGATAAGGGGAGAAACCCAGAAGCAGCACCCAGAAAATGACGCTGCTGCTCTCCAAGTCCCCTGACCTGCGAACCTCAACAATCACACCTTCCATATCCAACTGTGGGCTCACCCATTCACTGTGCAGTCTGCCCCTCATGCATTTGGGGGGCTGTTGCTATGAAGTTGAAGGAGAACTGCCTCTCAGGCAGTGCAGGAGCTTAATTAGTAAAATGTCCCTGGAGGGGGATGGGAAGCTTCACAAAGGCATCACCTGGGTAGGGTTTTGAGGGGCACGTGCAAGTTCTCATGCCTGCCCTGCAAAGATGAAGGGAGAGAGGGGCTCCCAGGTGGAGACGGTATCCTGAGCGAAGTGGTGAGTGGACTTGACTAGGGAAAGGGCGTGTCTGGAAAGCTGGGTGTAGAAAAGAGACCCTGATGGATCACGGACACATCTGGGATGGTCAGATCTCCATGCAGCTCCCAGTTACGGAGCAGAAGGCGTCTGATGATCCTGGAGCCAGACAGAGGTGGTTACTTGGGCAGGAACGCTTCTCCAAGGAGGAAGAGAAACTAACAACAGCAGGTAACACACCTCCAAGTCGTCCCGCGCCCTGCATGGTTGTGTGTGTTTTCATGTATATTTACTGAATTACTCCTCGCAACAGGCTTATGAGGAAACTGGCTTGTCTTCCTTTTACACAGATGAGGCAACAAAGCACACACAGGCAGCAAGTCAGTGTGAGAGGCTCAAAGATGTAGCTCCAGAAATCACCCCCTTCCCTATTCTTTATTATCTAGCAGAAAGAGCATCTGTCAGCAGGAGCTTCCTTTCTTTTCTGTGTTTGTCCTTTATTCCTTGCAGTGGGCTGTACAGTGTCTCTCAAAGATGTTCATGTCCCAAATCCTAGAACCTGTGAATATGTTCTCTTAAATGGACTTCAAATGTGTGATCAAGTTAAGGGTCTCCGGGAGAGTACCGTGCATTATCCAGGTGAAGCCAATGCAATGCAAGGGTCTTATAAGAGGAAGACAGGTGGTTGGAGGGAAGAGAAAATGCAATGCCGCTGGCTGCGGAGGTGGAGGGAGAAGCCACAAGCAGCTTCTAGAACTGGAGGAGGCAAGACACGGCTTTTCCCCGTGGGGCCTCCGGAAGGAGTCAGCCCAGCTGACCTCTTGATTTTAGCCTTGTCAGCCCCACTTGGACTTCTGACCTCCACTACTGTGAGAGAATACGTATATTTTGTTTTAAATTAGTACAAAGTTAGCTTACTACAGCCTCCGTAGGAAACGAATCCACTCTGGGACTGTCCTTTTACCGAATCGGTGAGTATCCCCCTGACCCTTTGTCTTTACCGCAGCCCAGGGACAGAGCAGACAGGGTCGAGACTCGCCCGGATTTGGGCTCAGCCACTGCCACGTGACAGCTTTAGGACTTGGGAAACCTAATTTCTCACCGAACCTCCGTCTTCCTTTCTGTTGGGAGCGACAGTCCTCAAAATCCTCCTTGTTTTTTGAAAATGTATCTAACATGCCAGGCCTCACAGAGACAGGCTCACCACAGCCCCCGACACTTCCGTGGGTGGGGCTTTATTATCGCTGTTGGATTCTTTTTTTTTAATGTCTTTATTTTTTTTATTTTGAGAGACAGAGAGTGAGCCGGGTGAGGGGCAGAGAGAGGGGGAGGCACAGAACCTGAAGCAGGCTCTAGGCTCTGAGCTGTCAGCACAGAGCCTGAGGCAGGGCTCGAACCCACGGGCTGTGAGATCGTGACCTAAGCTGACGTCGGCCACCCAACCGACTGAGCCACCCAGGCGCCCCGTTGAAGGATTCTTAAACAGGGAGTCAGAGTTTTTGTTAACAGGAGGGATAAAAGTCAAAGGTTTCATTAGTCCAAGAGCAAAGAAGAGGGATTGGCTTTGAGCTTCTTGCGGCTTCCAGAAGAAAATCCACCAGCAATTACTCCTTTTTATAAAAAAAATATGAACATTAAACATGAATACCCTATGAGGCAACAAATAATAAGTAAAGTCAGGATTTCACAGTTCTCAAAGGTGAAGTTCCCTAGTGTCCCAGGGTCTTCTAAGCCCATTTGCCAAGATGGCTCTCTGATGGGGACTATGCTTCTCTGCAGCTGCCAGGAGGTGGGGCTCCCCTCCCCCACACAGAATTATAATCGCCTTTCTTCCACCCACACGTGTAAACCTCACAACCGAGCTCCGGGGCAGGAACTTTGTTACCGCAGTGCAGATGACAGAACCAACTCAAACTCATTTGACCAGGAAGTAGCATGGCCATGATTTAAACTTAGGTATTTTGACACTAGGGCCCGAGTACCTCCTGGTGCCGCCCCCTTTCCACACTGCCAGCCCTGGAATGGGCAGCCTGGGAGCTCGGAGGAACGGCCATTGGCACTGTTGGACCCTGCTGCTCTCATCCCAGAGGAAGCTGGTGGGAACAGGAACCCAGTCCATACTCTGCTCACCAGGCCATGCGGGGCTGTGTCTGTTTTGTGTAAGGGGCTTTCACACAAACTGAAAGTCCTCACAAGATGCCAAACAGGCTGGAGAACTCCTGGCCTTTCTCTCATGATTTCTTTTTCTTTTATCTAGTTCCGTTTTCTTGTGACCGTGTCCTCCTCCAGAAAAAGGAGGAGACCGTGACCAAGTTCCAGGTGAGTTGTGCTTTTGTTTCTCATGTGGCTATAAGTGGGCACATCGTTTCTCAATTCACTAAGAGTAAAAGAGGACCCCAAAATATTTAGTATCTGTAATGTACCGAACATTTGCTTTTTATCCTTGAATTTCATTTATGCTTCCTGTTCTCCCTGCTGTTTCACAAATCCTGTGAAAGCGAATAGAAATGCCCATGTTATGCTTTCTGCTTACAAATCGGCTGTTTTCAATGCTCTTTTAAAAAACAGACCATGAGAGACTACTGAATACCGAAAACAAACCGAGGACGGGAGGGGGAGGGGGAGGGGGTGATGGTCATGGTGGGGGGCACTTTTGGGGAGAAGCACTGGGTGTTATATGGAAACCAATTTGACAATAAACTTATAAATTAAAAAAGACCTTTGTAACTACAGTAGCAATAATAGAAAAAGTATAATTTTTATTGGAACTTTCTTTGCCTATTTTTATAACCAGTTGGAGGTAGCATTCACATATCCTATAGTTCATCTGTTTAAAGCGTAAACTTCAGTGGTTTTTAGTATGTTCAGATATGTGTAACTATCACCATGATTTTATAACATTTTCGTCACCTCAGAAAGCAACCCTGCACGACTTAGCTCCTTGCTCCGCCCTTCACAGAAATGGAATTTTCTAATATGTAGTCCTTGATGACTGGCCTCCTTGATTTGGTGTGACGCTGTCAGGGCCCATCCAGCATGTATCACCATTTCCTTATTGTGACGGAGGAATATTCCATGGTACGGAGGTAGCACGTTTCATCTCTTAGGTTGAGGTTTTGGCTATTGTGTACAATGCTATTTTAAACATCTGGATACAAGTTTTTATGTGGATGTATGTTTTCATTTCTCTTGGGTATTTCTCGTTGAGGTAGAATTGCTGGTCCTATGGTAACCCGGTTTAACCCCTTGAACTGCCAGACTGTTTTCCAAAGTGGCCATAGTATTTTACACTCCCACCAGGAATGTATGATTCCTGGCTCCAATTTCTCCACATCTTTTAGTTTATTTGCAGCCTTTGTCCCTTACGAATAAAACTTCCGAAAATGCCTGCGTGTGGTTTTTGGATGAGGGTCATCATCTCTTTTGGGTAACTACCCACGAGTGAGATTGCGGAGTCCTGAGGGAAGTTTTAGTCAACTTTAAATAACAAAGTGCCAAACTATTTTTCAAAGTGCTGTTGTATTTTGTACAACAGTTCCAGTTCTGTATCCTCAATAGAACTTGGTATTATCAAATTATTTGTTTAATTTGATCCATTCGAATGGGTGTGCGGTAGGATCTCATTGTGGTTTTAATTTGCATTTCCCTCTGATGAATGAAACTGAGCATTTCTGTATGATTATTGGCCATTCCTCTATCTTTTCAAAGTGTTTGAGAATACTTTTCCATTTACATAATCATTTAACTCATTGAATTCTAAGACTTCTCTGTAAATCCTGGATGCAAGTTCTTTATCAGTTCATCTTCTGTCTTCTCTAACTATGTAGCCTAACATTTAAATTCTATAATAGTGCCTTTAACTTAATGAAATTGAGTTTATTAAGTTTTTCTTCTGATTGGTCCTTTCTGTATCCAGTATAATCTTTGAATAACCTGTGTTTATAAATATGGTCTCCTATGTTTTCTTCTAAAAGTTCCAGATCTCCAGTTTAATGTGAGTCTATGATGCATTCTGAGTCATTTCATAGAGTACAAAGGATGAAGATTCATGTATTTTAACCTGTGGTTCGATGATTTCAGTACAATTGGTTCAAAGACTACCTTTTCTCCATTGGATTGTAATACTCTGGTGCCTTTATCAAAAGTGACCTGACAGTGTATGTGTGGTCCTATTTATGGGTTCTCTGTGGCCGTGAGCTGTATATCTGTTTCCAAGCTCATAGCAGCCTGTCCTGATTGCTCCAGCTGTGGAGCAAGTTGTGAAACTAGGTAGTGTGAGTCTCCTAATTCTGTGCTTTTCCAAAAGAACGACCATATGGAGATCAATAGAATGTCGCTGCTTTCCATCCCTTAGTCAAGATGTCCCTGATAAAAGACAGGATCTAGGGGCCGCCTGGGTGACTCAGTTGGTTGAGCATCCACTTCAGCTCGGGTCATGATCTTGTTCCTGAGTTTGAGCCCTGCATTGGGCTCTCTGCAGTCAGCACAAAGTTCCCTTGAGGTCTTCTGTTCCCCTTTCTCTTGGCCCCTCCCCCAATCATGTCATCTCTCTCAAAAGTAAACATTAAAAAAAATGGGACCCACGGGGTGCCTGAGTGTCTGGCTTGGGCTCAGGTCATGATCTTTGTGGGTCCGAGCCCCTCATCAGGCTCTGTGCTGACAGCTAGCTCAGAGCCTGGAGCCTGTTTTCAGGTCCCGTGACTCCTTCTCTTTGACCTTCCCCCGTTCACTCGGTCTGTCTGTCTCTCAAAAATAAATAAAAACATTAAAGAAAAATGGGATCGAGGCATCGACACACCTGGTCACATCTGAGGCAGTCATCTTGGCACTGACACCCTGGCCATGTTTATCACCAACTATTGGGCCTTTGCCTAAAAATTGTCCCCTCTAGCAAAAGGACTCTGGTATTCTCTTCCATCCAAAGTAGAAATCAAATTCTGTATCTCTACATATACTAAAGCCACAAGATATGCCCTTGCCAGGATATTCCTTTTCCTCTTTAGAATTCCAGAAATTACTGATAGTTACCAAGGCACACATTTCACTTCCCCAACGATGCATTGCTATCTCTTGGAAAAGGCATTTGATAAAACTTTCATATTTCCAACAGGTCTCAGATCACTAGTTTAAGAGCCCTAATGGTGGCAGCATGGAAGTTCTCCCCTTCTCTCATCCCTGAACTGCAGCTAGATCAACGCCAAAGCATTTTTTCACACCTATAAAATGACATGTATAAGAAAACAAGATCCATCTATATGCTGTTTATAAGTGACACATTTTAGACCTAAAGATATCTTCAAATTGAAAGTAAGGGGATGGAGATCCATCCATCACCAAAAGAAAGCCAGAGTAGCCATACTTATATCAGACAATCTAGATTTTTTTCCCCCATAATATTTTATTGTCAAATTGGTTTCCATACAACACCCAGTGCTCTTCCCCTTAAGTGCCCTCCACCATCACCACCACCTCTTTTCCCCCCTCCCCCTTCCCCCTCAACCCTCAGTTCATTCTCAGCATTCAATAGTCTCTCATGTTCTGCATCCCTCTCTCTCCCCAACTCTCTCTCCCTCCTCTGCTCCCCCTGGTTCTCCATTAAGTCTCTCCTGTTTTCCTGCTAGACCTATGAGTGCAAACATACGGTTTCTGTCCTTCTCTGCCTGGCTTACTTATATATTCACGATGGAATACTACATGGCAATGAGAGGGAATGACATATGACCCTTTGTAGGACAATCTAGATTTTAAAATAGACTGGAATGAGATGAAGAAAGGCATTAGATCATAATTAAGGGATCTATCCACCAAGAAGATCTAACACTTGTAAATATTTATGCCCCCAATGTGAAAGAACCCAATTGATTTGTGAGTATATAAGTTACTTAGTCACAAAGAAACTCCTCAATAATAATACCATAATAGTAGGGATCTTCAACACCCCACTTCCAGGAGTGGTGAACAGATCATCTAAGCAGAAAACATAAACTTTTGATCTTCCATCCTAGAGGGCTTGGAACCAGATCGAAGGTGTACACTCTCCATGGGACCAGTCTGAGCCCAAACTTCCACCACCCCCTTAAAACTTATCTGAATATTCAGGTTCAAAGGTGTGGATGATCTCTGTTCTGATCCTTTTCAGGAAATTAGTATTCCAGGCCTATCCCTAAAGGCTGTAAGAACTCCCTAGAAGGGAATACAGAAAACTTCACTTAGCAAATAAATATTACACTTGGATATAATACAAGTCAGCACTATTCATTTGCTTTGGCTAGCATTAACAAAATACTACAGGCTGGGTGGCTTGAACAACAGAAAGTCTTTTTCTCTGGAGGCTGGAAGTCCAAGATCAAGGTGTGGGCAGCTTTGGCTTCTTTTGAGGCCTTTCTCCTGGACTTGGAGATGGTGTCTTATTGCTGTATCCTCACATTGTCTTTTCTTTGTGCCAAGCATACATGGTGTCCCGTTGTGTGTCCAAATTTCCCCCTCTTATAAGGACACCAGTCAGATTGGATTAACGTCCACCCCAAAGACTTCATTTTTAACTGCATCACCTCTTTAGGAACTTGATCTTCAAACATGGTCAAATTCTGAGGTACTAGGTGTTAGGATATCAAAATATGAAGGCGTGTGGGTATACGAGAGGGTGGGTAGGCACAGTTCAGCCCAAAATAACACCATATCCTATAATGATGAAACTGGACTGCCCTTCTTTGGTAATAATACATGCTAAGGAATCCCAACATTCTACAACAAAGCCTATCAAATGCAATTGTACACCATCCTGTTGACGGTTGGTCTGGTTACTATTGATATGGATGTTTTCCTCGGTTTACAACCAGGAGGTTCAAACCCTCCAAGTAAACCACTTTCAACCAGACATGGCAAATGCTGAGGCTTCCATGCTATCAAGTTTGGCTAATACAAGCCCTGTGATCTGAAGACCTTACCAGTTTCCTATCCCTAACCAGTTTGACAATTGAGGTAAAGAGCCCTGAGCAACTGGCCAAATTAGAAGGCTTGCCTGAGGGCTGACAATGGATATTTCAGTTGGCAAGCAAACAGACCACCCATGAGCAACATATGCTCAAATCAGTGTGATTTTTATGATTTAAAAACTATTTGCAACAGGATTCCTTCCCCCTGGTTAAACAGGGGGAATAATACCCTTAATTTTTACATGTACTCAAAATTTCAGTTCATACCCTCTAAGAACTTCCAGACCTGCCATTGCCCCAAGAAATCCTCCAGGATATTATTATCAATATCTTTTCGATGGCAATGTTTCCTGATCTGTTGACTCTACCATACCTCAACTATTCCACTGTATTTTGAAATAGTAGATGGCTGTGTCATCTGCAAATAGTTTTATTTCTTTATGGTCTCTACACCTATGAGTTTTTGTGCTTACTTGGACCTTCAGTCCAATATTGAATAGACATAATGAAATTAGACATTTTTGCCTTATTTTTCAGTATTGGCAATAAAGCATGCATTGTGTCAATATTTAGTATAGCATTAACTGTAGTTTTTACAGATACCTTTTATCAGAGTATTCTTTTCAATTCATAGTTAATTGAGAGTGTTAATCATCAATGGGTGTTGAATTTTATGGCTTATTAAATTGGCCATGTGGTCATTCTTTTTAGTCTCTTATTCATGTGGTGAATTATATTTATATATTTTTAAGTATCAAATCAATGTTGCATTCTCTGAATGATCCCCACTTGGTCACGAATTTATCCTTTGTAAATCTTGCTAGATGTGACTTCCTGATGATGTTTTGATATAATTTTCATGTATATTCATGAGCTATATTAGTCTATAGTTTGCTTTCCTCTGCAGCACATGTTACTCCCTGTGACTTGTTTATTCTGTAACTGAAATCCTGTGCCTCCCATTCCCCTTTAACCATTTTGCCCAGCCCCCACTCCCTCCACTCTGGCAGCCATCAGTTCTCTATATTTGAGTCTGTTTCTGATTTTTTAAAAAATTTTTTAATGTTTTATTTATTTTTGAGACAGAGAGAGACAGAGCATGAGAGGGGGAGGGGCAGAGAGAGAAGGAGACACAGAACCTAAAGCAGGCTCCAGGCTCTGAGCTAGCTGTCAGCACAGAGCCTGACGTGGGGCTCGAACCCACGAACGTGAGATCTGTCCTGAGAGGAAGCCGGAGGCTTAACCAACTGAGCCACCCAGGTGCCCCTGTTTCTGATTTTTGTTCTTTTTTAGAAAATTCCATGTGTGAGTACAATCATATGACATTTGTCTTTCTCTGACTTATTTTACTTGGTCCATCCATGCTGTTATGACTGGCAAGATCTCATTTTTTGATGCTTAGTAATATTCTGTTTTATATATACACATACACATACACACCACATCTTCCTTATCCATTCATCTATCGATGGACACTTGGGTTTCTATATCTTGGCTATTGCAAAGCTGCAATAAACAAAGTTTCATAATCTTTTTAAATTAGTATTTTCATTTTCTTTGGGTAAATTCCCAGTAGTAGGATTACTGAATCATATGGTATTTTTATTTGTAACTTTTTGTGGAGCCTCTATACCATTTTCCATGGTGGCTGCACCAATTTACATTCCCACCAACAGTGTGCAAGCGATCCTTTTTCTCCACATCTTTGCCAACACTTCTTCTTTCTTGTCTTTTTGATAATAGCCATTCTGACTAGTGTAAAGTGATAACATTTTTTTGCATGTTTGTTTGTTTTTGAGAGAGAGAGTACCTGCAGGGGAAGGGAAGAGAGAGAAGAAGACCAGAATCCAAAGCAGGCTCCAGGCTCTGAGCTGTGAACACAGAGCTGGATGGGGCTTGAATCCAGGAATTGTGAGAATTTGACCTGAGCTGAAGTCAGATGCTTGACCAACTGAGCCACACAGCCATGTGTTTGTTTGTTTGTTTGTTTGGAATGTGTGATTTTTATTAGATGATTTTTTGAGGTGGCCATTTTGGCAAATAGTGGCTTGGTATTAAAACAGAAGATAAGCTTGCATTTCTAGTATAGGCTAAAACTATGGAGATGATATTAAAATCATTACTTGTCTTTATTAGAAGTTTTCTCTCAAAGGAAAGAACATATGGCTTAAAACAAGCTTTAAAAAAATCACTAGTGTTGTAGTTACAGTATGCTAATGAAGTAGGATTCAACCTTATTTTACGGAACAGAGTACACCAGATGTGGGAGGGGTGACCACTGTCCTAATGTAGGAGACAGAAAATGACTCAGCACTGTAGTCATGTGGTAAATGATCTTAGGGTCCCAGATAACACAGAATTTTGGTTTCGGAGGTGACCTCTCTATTGACTGTAGAACTTAATATAGTTCTGTGTCATAACCCCAAATACTCTGACTTCTTGAAATGCTTTACTTTGTTTCCATAATTATGTTTACCTCTGACAACAATTTCTGCCAGTGACTGCTTATACGCCAAAGCGTTTGACGTATTGGTTCCTACAAGAGTCCTGTAAAGTAGATCGTTCCCAATCCTTTTTACAAATGAAGAGACTGAGGCCAGGGTGTTAAATTGGGCCACTCAGCTGCCAAGTACACAAACCAGAGCATTTTTGCCCAGGTATAGAGAACCTCAAAGCCCAAACTCACAATTGGTAAGTTTCCGCTGCCTTGTTTGAGGATTGTGCCTGATACTGTTTAGGAAAAACAATTCATTCTGGTCACAGAACATAAGAGACTGAGCGAAATTTATAGTGTTTTTTAATCCTTACACATTACATAGAGGAAAACGGAGGACTTTTTACATTTATGATAAAATTGAGGTGTTTATACTCTTTATAAAACATAGTGGGGGTCATACTTTTGTTTTAAATGTCATTTCTTTGTCTAATGCACCAAACCATCTACATATAACTTCGCACTTCCCAAATATAAATTACCTTTGGATCATGTGTGCAAATGACATAGGGTAGCATGGTGAGCTGAGGAGGCAATAAAAATATATTTGTTGTTGCACTATGATAGGTATTGGTCGGTTTTAACAAAATTTTAGTTTCAGAGATTTGATACAGGTGGATCCGGGAAGAATGCTAAGTAAACAGCAGTAAATGGTTGACTCCATCTTGTTTATGTTCCCTGCCAGTGGTGGGAAACAAATGAATATTTCCTCTAAGTGGAAATAGTCCACGCTCCAATAGCATACATTACAATAATTATTCCCTGAGTGACTTTATACTCTTACATACATTTAGCTATCTGATGTGCAGAATCCCAAGTAGATATATAGGGCTTTTAGGATTTCATCTTATTTATTTACAGTGTTTTTGAGGGTATCTCTTTGTATTTTTAATTGTTTTTCTGGGTATTACAACACACATATATGATTCAAAATAGTCTGCTGACATTAGCATTTTATCACTTCGAGGTGTGGAAGCCTTACTTCCATTTAGATTCCTTTATCTTCCCCACCTTCAAATATCATTGCCTTGAATATCAGGTGGTGGGAGAGTGTTTGTTTCAACCATCTAATACGTCTTATTAAACTCAGGAGGAGGATTGTCTTTTTATGTAGCCATAAAGTAATCCTTTTGTTCTTCTCTCTTCTGTTCCAAAGAGTCTTTGTTTTACCATTTGCTTTCTGTTTGAAAAATTTTCAGCCATTCTTGAAAGATAGGCCTGCTAACAACAAATTCTTTTAGTTTTCCTTCATCTAAGGATGTCTCTTTTCCCTTCATCCTGAAGGATAGTTTGGCTGGATATAGAATTTCTTTTTTTTTTTTATAATAGTTTATTGTCCAATTAGTTTCCATATAACACCCAGTGCTTCTCCCCACAAGTGCCCCCCACCATGACCATCACCCCTCCCCCCCTCCCCCTCCCCTTTCAGTCCATGGTTCATCTCCAGTATTCAGTAGTCTCCCTTGACCTGTATCCCTCACTCTTCCCCTCTCTCTTTCCATGGTCCCCTGCCGGTCTCTCCTGTTAGACCTATGAATGCAAACATATGGTATCTATCCTTCTCTGCCTGACTTATTTCACTTAGCATGGCACCCTCAAATTTCAAGATGAGGTTGGTTGGTTTGTTTTTCCAGCACTTGGAAAACGTGCAACTTCTTCTGACCTCTATATCTCATTGTGGTTTTGATTTGCATTTCCCTGCTGATGAGGGATGCTGAGTATCTTTTCATGTGTCCATTAGCCATGTGTATGTCTTCTTTGGAAAAATGTCTATTCAGGTCTTCTGCCTATTTTAATCAGATTATTTGGGTTTTGGTGTTGAGTAGTAGGAGTTCTTTATATATTTTGGATATTAACCTTTTGTCAGATATATCATTTGCAAAATCTCCTCCAATTCAGCAGGATTGCCTTTTTGTTGTGATGGTTTTCTTTGCTTAACAAAAAATATAGTTTGCTGTTCTTGCAATGTCTTCAGCTGGTTTAGGTAGCAAAGAAATGCTGGCTTCATAAAAGGAATGGGAAATAATGTCCTCCAATTCTCCAGAAGATTTTGTATAGAGTTCATATTAATTTAACTCTTAGGTAGAATTCACCAGCAATTCGAGACTTGACTTTATTAGTATTTTGTTTTTATTTTAAGGAATATATTTAACAATAGATTCCATTTTTAAAATATAGAGGGGCGCCTGGGTGGTTCAGTTGGTTGAGGGTTCAACTTTGGCTCAGGTCATGATCTCACAGTCTGTGCTGACAGCACGGGGCCTGGAGCCCACTTCAGATTCTGTATCTCCCTCTGCCTCTGCCCAACCCCTGCTGACACCCTGTCTCTTTCTTTCTCCCCAAAATAAATAAACATTAAAAAATAAAATAAAATACAGAGCTAGTCCGTTGTTCTATTTCTTCTTGGGTTTGTTATGGATATTTTATATCTTTCAAAGATTTTTTTTTCATCTCGGTTTTATGGGTATGAAAATATTTTATCTTTTAATAGCTTTAATATCTACAGTGACGTCACTCTCATTCCTGATGTTGATAATTTTTGTCTTGTCCCTTTCTTCCTAATTAGACTGGCTAGAGTTTTTATTTCATTGGTCTTGTCAAAAAATAACAAAAAAAATGAAATGTTTGTTTATTCGGAGAATGCATGTGCACGAGTGGGAGAAGGGCAGAGAGAGGGAGAGAAAGAATCCCAAGCAGGCTTCGCACTATCAGGGTAGAGTCCTACATGGGACTTGATCTCATGAACCACGAGATCATGATCTGAGCCAAAATCAAATCATATCCTTAACTGACTTAGCCACCCAGGTGCCCCTGATTTTATCTTTTTGAGGAACCTCCACACTGTTTTCCATGTTGCCCCACTAGTTTGCATTCCTACCAATGGGACACGGGAGTTCCTTTTTCTCCACAACTTCTCCAACACTTCTTTCTTTTCTTTTCTTTTTTAATTTAAATCCAATTTAGTTAACATACAGTGTAGTGTTGGTTTCAGAATTAGAATCCAGTGATTCATCACTTCCATATAACACCTAGTACTCATCTGAACAAGTGCCCTCCTTAATGCCCATCACCCATTTAGTTCACCCCCACCTCCCCTCTAGCAACACTCAGAGAATAAACGTTCTTTGTATTTAAGAGCCTAGTACGGTTTGCGTCTGTTCCTGTTTTTATCTTATTTTATCTTTCCCTTCCCCTATGTTCATATGTTGTTTCAGTTCCACACATATGATATTTGTCTTTCTCTGACTGGTTTATTTGGTTTGGCTATTCTGAGGAGTGTAAGGTGGTATCTCATAATCTTGATTTGTGTTTCCCTGATGATGAGTGATGTTGAGCATCTTTTCATGTGTCTGTTGGCCATCTGGATATCTTTTTTGGAGAAATGTCTGTTCATGTCTTCTGCCCATTTTAAAATTTGATTGGTTTCTGGGTGTTGATTTGTGTAAATTCTTTATAGATAGTGGGTACTAACCCTTCATCAGATCAGTCATTTGTAAAAATCTTCTCCCGTTTGATAGGTTGTCTTTTTCTCTTGTTGATTGTTTCTTTCACTCTGCAGAAGCGTTTTATTTTGATGAAGCCCCAGTAGTTCATTTTTGCTTTTGTTTCCCTTGCCTCAAGAGACCTATCTAGAAATAAGTTGCAACAGCTGATGTCAGAGCCAATACTGCCTGTGCGCAATTCTAGATTTTTATGGTTTTGGGTCTCATGTTTAGGTCTTTAATCCATTTTGAATTTATTTTGTATATAGTGTAAGTGGTCCAGTTTCTTTCTCTTACATGTAGCTGTCCAGTTTCCCCAACACCGTTTGTTGAAGAGACTGTCTTTTTCCCACTGGGTATTCTTCTCTGCTTTGTAGAAGATTGATTGACCATATAATTATGGACTTATTATGGGTCTTCTTTTCTATGGGTCTATGTCTATTTTTGTGCTGGTACCATACTGGTTTGATTACTGCAACTTTGTAATTTAACATGAAGTCTGGAATTGTGATGCCTCAAGCTTTGCTTTCCTTCTCTGAAATTGCTTTAATAATTTGGGGTCTTTTGTTTCCCTACAAATTTTAGGATTGTTTGTTCTAGGTTTGTGAAAAATGCTTTTGATATTTTGATAGGGATTGCTTTAAATGTGTATATTGCTTTGGGTAAGATAGACATTTTAATAATATATACTCTTCCAATCAATGAGCATGGAAGGTCTTTCCATTTCTTTGTGACATCTTCTATTTCTTTCATCAGTGTTTTATAGTTTTCAGAGTACAGGTCTTTCATCTCTTTGATTAGCTGCATTCCTAGGCATATCATTAGTTTTGGTGCAATTATAAATAGAATTGTTTTCTTAATTTCTCTTTCTGCTGTTTCATTGTTAGCGTATAGAAATGCAACAGATTTCCAGGGGTACTTGGGTGGCTCAGTCGGTTAAGTGGCCAACTTCAACTCAGGTCAGGATCTCATGGTTGGTGGGTTTGAGCCCCGCATCAGGCTCTGTGCTGACATCTCAGAGCCTGGATCCTGCTTCAGATTCTGTGTCTCCTCTCTCTGCTCCTCCCCCATTCGTGCTCTTTCAAAAATAATAAATGTTAAAAAAAAATAAATGGAACAGATTTCTGTATGTTGATTTTGTATACAGAGACCTTACTGAATTCATTTATCAATTCAAATAGTTATTTGGTGGAGTCTTTAGGATTTTCTATATAGAATATCATGTCATCTGCAAATCATGGAAGTTTTACTTCTTACTTATAAATTGGATGCCTTTTACTTATTTTTTGGTTGTCTAATTGTTGTGGCTAAGACTTCCAATGCATGTTGAATCAAAGTGGTAAGCGTGGACAGCCTTGTCTTGTTCCTGTCCTTAAGGGGAAAGCTCTCGATTTTCCCCCATTGATCATGATGTTAGCTGTTTTTCATGCATGACCTTTATTATGTTGTGGTTTGTTAAAGGCTTTAGTCATGAATGTATGCTATACTTTGTCAATGCTTTTTCTGCATCTATTGAAATAATTGAAATAATCATTTCTCTTATTGATATGATGTGTCCTATTGCTTGCTTTACAAATATTGAAGCACCCTTGCAACCCAGGAATAAATCCCACTTGATTGCTTGATTGTGGTGGATGATTTTTTAAAATGCATTGTTGGATTTGATTTGCTAGTATTGTGTTGAGAATTTTTGCATTTATGTTCACCAGAGCTCTAGTTCTCTCCCTCCCTCCCTCCCCCCCCCTCTCTTTCTCTCTTTCTCTTTTTGTGGTGTATTTATCTGGTTTTGGTATCCAGGTAATGGTGGCCTAATGGAATGATTTTGGAAGTTTTCCTTTCTCTTCTATTTTTTGGAATAGTTTGAGAAGAAAGGCTATTAATTCTTCTTTAAGTGTTTGGTAAAATTGACTGTGAAGCGTCTGGTCTTGGACTTTGGTTTGTTGGGAGATTTTGGATTACTGCTTCAATCTCCTTGCTGTTAATCAGTGTATTCAAATTTTCTGTTTCTTCCTGTTTGTTTTGGTAGTTTTATGTGTTTCTAGGAAGTTATCTGTTTCTTCTAGGTTCTACAATTTGTTGGTGTATAGTTTTTCATAATATTCTCTTACAATTGTTTGTATTTCTTTGATGTTGGTTATTTCTCCTTTTACATTTGTAATTTTATTTGAGTCCTCCCTCTCTCTCTCTCTCTCTCTCTCTCTCTCTCTCTCTCTCTCTCTCTCTCTTTTAAAGGAGTCTGGTTAGAGGTTTCTGAATTTTGTTTTTCTTCTCAAAGAACTGGCTCCTGGTTTTCTTTGTCTGTTCTACTGTTTGTCTGTTTAGCTTCTATATAACTTATTTCTGTTATAATCTTTATTGTTTTCTTCCTTCTGCTGGTTTGAAGTTTTTTTCTTTCTCTAGTTCCTTTAGGTGTAAGGTTAGGTTGTTTATTTGAACTTTTTCTTGCTTCTTGAGGTAAGCCTGTATTGCTATTAACTTCCCTTTTAGAACTGCTGTTGCCACATCCCAAAGGTTTTGGACTGCTATGTTTTCATTTTCATCTGTGTCCATGTACTTCTGGCTTTCCTGGTTAGCCTATTAATTGTTTAGTAGCTTGTTATTTAACCTCCATGTATATGTTGTCTTTCCAAGGTTTTTTCTTGTGGCTAATTTCTAGTTTCATAGCATTGTGGTCAGAAAAGATGCACGGGATGACGTTAGCCTTTTTGTGGAGGCTTGGGGACTAAAATGTGATCTATGATGGAGAATGTTCCATGTGTATTTGAAAAGAATGTGCATTCTGCTGTATTCGATTTAGAATGTTTTAAATATATCTCTTAAATCTACCTGGTCCATTATGTCATTCAGCACCATTGTTTTCTTGTTGATTTTTTGATTAGATGATCTGTCCATTGATGCAAAGGGGGTGTTAAAGTCCCCTACTATTGTATTGCTATTGATTGGTTCCTTTGTTATTAACTGTTTTATTTACTTTGGTGCTGCCATTTGGGATACATAAATATTTACAATTATTATATTCTCTTATTGGACTGTCCCCTTTGTAATTTTATAGTGTCCTTCTTTGTCTTTCATTAGTCTTCTTAATTTTTAAATTTATTTTTATAGTTTATTGTCAAGTTGGTTTCCATATAACACCCAGTGCTCTTCCCCACAAGTGCCCTCCGCCATCACCCCCTTCCTTCCCCCCCTCCCCCTTCAGCCCTCAGTTTGTTTTCAGTATTCAAGAATCTGTCATGATTTGCCTCCCTCCCTCTCCCTAACTTCCCCCCCCTTCCCTCCCCATGGTCCTCTGTTAAGTTTTTCCTGTTAGACTTATGAGTGAAAACACATGGTATATGTCCTTCTTGGCCTGACTTATTTCACTTAGCATGACACCCTTGAGTTCCATCTGCGTTGCCATGAATAGCCATATTCCATTCTTTCTCACTGCCATGTAGTATTCTATTGGATATATAAACCACATCTTCTTGATCCGTTCATCTGGTGATGGACATTTAGGCTCTTTCCATGATTTGGCTATTGTTGAAAATGCCGCTATGAACATTGGGGTACATGTGCTCCTATGCATCAGCACTTCTGTATCCCCTGGGTAAATCCCTAGCAGTGTGATTGCTGGGTCATAGGGGATTTCTATTGTTAATTTTTTGAGGAATCTCCACACTGTTTTCCAGAGCGGCTGCACCAGTTTACATTCCCACCAACAGTGTAGGAGGGTGCCTATTTCTCCACATCCTCGTCAGCATCTATAGTCTCCTGATTTGTTCATTTTAGCCACTCTAACTGGTGTGAGGTGATATCTCATGTGGTTTTGATTTGTATTTCCCTGATGATGAGTGGCATCAACTGAGCATCATTTCATGTGTCTGTTCGTCATCTGGATGTTCTCTTTGGAGAAGTGTCTATTCATGTTTTCTGCCCATTTCTTCACTGGATTATTTGGGTTTTAGATATGAAGTTTGGTTAGTTCCTTGTAGATTTTGGATACTCTCCCCTTATCCAATATGTCATTTGCAACTATCTTTTCCAATTCTGTCAGTTGCCTATTTTCTTGATTGTTTTCTTTGCAGTGCAGAACATTTCAGTCTTTTTTGAAATCTAGTTTGTCTAATAGAAGTATTGCCACTCTCTTTCTTTTGACATCCATTTGCATGATAAATACTTCTCCATCCCTTCACTTTATTTATTTTTTTATATTTATTTATTATTCAGAGACCGAGACAGAGCATAAACGGGGTAGGGACAGAGAGAAGGAGACACAGAATCCGAAGCAAGCTCCAGTCTCTGAGCAAGCTGTCAGCACATAGCCTGATGCAGGGCCTGAACCCACAAACTGCGAGATCATGACCTGAGCCGAAGTCAGATGCTCAACTGACTGAGCCACCTGGGTGCCCCTATATTCACTATTTCTAGAGATCTAAGCTAAATAAGGACAAAAGGATGCTTTCTGCAAAAGTGCAGCAAGTGCAACAAACTTAATTCTTCACTGAGATGTCATAACTGCAAACCTACTGCGAGATGGATGGAATGTGGTGGTTCCTGGGCAGTCCTTGGATGGGGATGTCTGTCAGGACATCTAAGATTGTCCTCCTATTGCTCCTGCTCAATTTTCTGCCTAACACGTTCAGTAAATAAGAAATGGAAACATATGTTCTCCCCTAGGATTGTAATGGTTTCCTGTCTTACATTTGTGTATGGTGTAAGAAAGTGGTCCCGTTTTATTCTTCTTCATGTTGCTGTCCAGTTTTCCCAAAACCATTTATTTTTATTTTTAATTTTTTAATGTTTTATTTATTTTTGATACTGAGAGAGACAGAGCATGAGAGGGGGAGGGGCAGAGAGAGAAGGAGACACAGAACTGGAAGCTAGCAGTCAGCACAGAGCCCGACGCGGGGCTCGAACCCACAAACATGAGATCTGATCTGAGCCGAAGTCGGAGGCTTAACTGACTGAGCCACCCAGGCGGCCCATCCAAAACCAGTTGTTGAAGAGGCTCTTTTTTTCCATTGGATTTTCTTTCCTGCTTTATCAAAGATTAGCTGGCCATATAGTTGTGGGTCTATTTCTGGGTTTTCTATTCTGTTCCATTGATTTATGTGTCTGTTTTTGTGCTAATACCATACTGTCTTTATAAATATAGCTTTGTAATATAGCTTGAAATCCAGAATCATGACGCCTCTGTCTTTTGGGGAGGGGGAGGGTTGAGGGGATTGCTTTGACTATTTGGGGTCTTTTGTGTTCCATACAAATTTCAGGACTGCTTGTTATAGCTTTGCAAAGAATGCTGATGGTATTCTGATAGGGATTGTGTTAAATGTGTAGATTGCTTTGGGTAGTATGGACGAATAAACAATGTTTTTCTTCCAACCCCTGAGCGTGGAATGCTTTTCCATTTCTTTGTGACATTTTCAATATCTTTCATAAGTCTTCTATAGTTTTTCAGAGGACAGATCTTTTATCTCTTTAGTTAGGTTTATTCCTAGGTATCTCATTGTTTTTCATGCAATTGTAAATGGGATCGATTCTTAATTTTTTTCAGCTGCATTGTTATTGGTGTATAGAAATGCAACAGATTTCTGCCTGTTGATTTTCTATCCCATGACTTTCCTGAATTCTTGTATTGTAGTGGTTTTTTTGGTGGAGTCTTTCAGGTTTTCTACATAGAGTATCATGTCATCTACAAATAGTGGAAGTTTGACTTCTTCCTTTTTGATTTGTATGCCCTTTACTTCTTTTTGTTGTCTGACTGCTGAGGCTAGGACTTCAGTACTATGTTAAATAGTAATGGTGACAGTGGACATTGTCTTGTTCCTGACCATAAGAGAAAGGCTCTCAGTTTTTCCCTATTGAGGACGATAGTAGATGTGCGTCTTTCATATATGGCCTTTATGATGTTGAGGTATGTTCTAGCCCTGCTTTATTGAGGGTTTTTTTTTTAAATCAAGAATGGATGCTGTATGTTGTCAAATGCTTTTTCTGCACCTATTAACAGAATCATATGGTTCTTATCCTTTCTTTTATTAATGAGCTATATCTCAGTGAATACTGAAACAGGCCTGAAGCCCAGGAATAAATCCCACTTGTTCATGGTGAATGATTCTTATAATGTACTATTGAATTCGATTTGCTAGTATCTGGTTGAGAAATTTTGCATCTGGTTTCATCAGGGATATTAGATGGTCTGTCAATTGCTGTAGGTGGGGTGTTAAAGTCTCCTACTATTACTGCATTATCAATGGATTGATTTAGGTTTGTGATTTTTTTAAATGTTTTTTCTTTAACTTCTTTTTGAGACAGAGAGAGAGAGAGAGAGCATAGGGGGGAGGGGCAGAGAGAGAGGGAGACCAGAATCGGAAGCAGGCTCCAGGCTTTGAGCTGTCAGCACAGACCCCTATGCGGGGCTCGAACCCACGGACTGTGAGATCATGACCTGAGCTGAAGTCGGAGGCTTAACTGCCTGAGCCACCCAGGCGCCCCTTAGGTTTGTGATTAGTTGATTTATATATTTGGGTGCTCTCAAGTTGAGGGCATAAATATTTGCAATAGTTAGGTATTCTTGATGGCTAGACCCCTTAATTATGATATAATGCCCTTCTTCATCTCTTGTTATAGTATTTGTTTTAAAGTCTAGTTTGTCTGGAATGTTTGGGTGGCTCAGACAGTTAGGCGTCTGACTTCAGCTCAGGTCATGATCTCCTGGCTCCTGGGTTCAGGCCCCACATTGGGCTCTGTGCTGACAGCTTAGAGCCTGCAGCCTGCTTGGATTCTGTCTGTCTGTCTCTCTCTCTAGTCCTCTTCTGGTCATGCCATCTCTCTGTCCCTCAAACATAAATGTTTAAAAAAATAAAAAAAAATAAAGTCTAATTTGTCTGATATAAGTATGGATACATGAGTTTCTTTTGACCACCAATAGCATGATAGATGGTTCTCCATGTCTTCACTTTCAATCTGCAGATGTCTTTAGGCCTAAAATGAGTCTCTTGTAGGCAGCATATAGATGGGTCTTGTTTTTCTTTTATCCATTCTAATACAATATGTCTTTTGATTGCAGCATTTGGTCCATTTACATTCAGAGTAATCATTAAAAGATATGAATTTAGTTTGTGCTGTCTATAGAGGTGGTGTTTCTGGTAACATTCCCTGGTCCTTTCCAGTGTTTGTTGCTTTTGGTCTTTTTTTTTTTTTCCTCACCCCTCCCCTTAAAATTTCTTATAGGACTAGTTTAGTGGTCATGAACTCCTTTAGTTTGTCTAGGAAAGCCTTTCTATCTCTTTCTATTCTGAATGATGGCCTTGCTGGATAAAGAATTCTGGGCTACCTATTTTTCTGATTCAGCACATTGAATATATCCTGCCACACGTTTCTGATAAGACAAGTTTCTGTGGACAGATCTGCTGCAAACTTGATCGGTCTTCCCTTGTAGGTTAAGGACTTTTTCCCCCTTGCTTCTTTCAGGATTCTTTCCTTGACTGAGTATTTTGTGAATCTGACTATGATAGGCCTTGGCAATGGTTGTTTTTGTTCAATTTAATGGGAGTTCTCTGTGCTTCTCTGTGCTTTGATGCCTGTGTCCTTCCCCCAAAATAGTGTTTTTTTTGCTATAATTTGTTCAAATAAAGCTTCTGCCCCTCTTTCTCTCTCTTTATTTTCTGGAACTCCTATTATACAAATATCATTATGTTTTAATAAGTTGCTGACTTCCCTAGGTCTGCTTTCGTGATCCAGGATCTTGTTTCCTTCTTCTTTTCAGCTTCATTATTTCCCATAATTTTATCTTCTCTATTGCTAATTCACTCCTCTGCCTCATCCATCCTCACGGTCATGGCATCCGTTCAGATTTGCATCTCGGGTATAGCACTTTTAACTTGGGGCTGCTTAGATGTTAGTTCTTTTATCTCTGCAGAATGGAAGTCTCTGGTATCTTCTAAGCTTCTGTCAAGTCCAGTTAGTATCCTTGTAATCTTTGTTTTAAAGTCTGGTTCAGTCATCTTACTTACATCTGTATTGATTAAATCCCTGGCCTTGAATTCTACTTCCAGTTCTTTCTTTTGGGGTGAATTTCTCCATCTTGTCATATTGTCCAAAAAAGAAAAGGAAGGAAGAAAAGAAGGAAAGAAGGGGAGAGGGAGAGAGGTGGGAAGGGAGACAACAACAAAAAAAAACACCCCAAACTAGCTCCTGGGTTTCTTTCTGCTTGTTAAAAGAATCTTGATCTAAAAAGAAAATAAAATAAACAAATATATATAATAAGAAATGTATAAATTATTTTAAAAGGAAATGAAAAATGAGGAAATAAATGAAAAAACTAAGCAGTAAACAGGAAGCTAGATCCCATTTCCCCTAGAGCTGAAGTTTGTAGCACTCTGTAATTAGCAGGGCTGGTGCCAGGGAGTTCTTTGTGCTGGGTTTCTCCGGGAGGGGCCTGCTGGGCTGATTCTCAGGCTGACTTGTTTCAGTGGAAATGTGCTTCCAGCGGGTATATGGTAGGCTTGGTGTAAGTGGCTCTGACCTCCATTAGGTGGCGCTGTTTTGCTCCCTGAAGGCTTCCAGCTCTGAATGCGGGGGAGTTTGGGGGATGAATACGGCGTTGCCCTGCTTTCTCCTCCTGGTGGTGAAAGACCCCACTTTTTAGGAAACCCTCAGAGAAGAGCAATCAGTCACCCCTCTTGTGTCCCTGGTTTCCATCAGAACCCTGTCTTTATTCTGCCTGTATCCACAGGTTTTTTTTTGTTTCTTTTTGTTTTAAATCTCGGGCGTGTAGTTCAGTTTCAAAACTCCAAATTTGAGGGACTCCCGCAGTGCAGACCTGCTCTGCGGGAAGGTCTCCCACCGGCCGCCTGCTGGCCCCTGCGAGGAAGGCAGTCACGTGCCCATGCAGCAGTTCAGAGTTTATATTAAAACAGCATAAAGCCGGCAACCCTACCTTCTGCCCTCAGCCCCAGGCCCCGTTCCAATGCCTGAAAACAGCGCCGCCTGCTGGCCCCACCTGTCCTTGCGGCCCAAGGATCATGCTGTCACTCCTGGGATTCCACCTGCTTTGCCACCTGAGCGCCTTTAAGGCGCATCCCCCACTGTAGCAGACTCCTAGAAGTTCCGTTTTGCCCTCCCCGCTTGTAACACTTCGCAGTAGCCCGAGTAAACAGCCCCTCCCCCGGGCCGCCATCCCCACAGTGGTGTGTCTCCCCCACTCACCCCTCCACGCCTCCTACCTTCCACAAGGTGGTGGTAGCGTTTCTGTTTGTAGACGTGCAGTTTTTATTCTCGCAGATTTCTGATTGCTTTCTTGGGTGTTCAGAACGATTGGATGACTATTAGCTGTGTTTGAGGGAGGAGACAAGCCTAGGGTCCCCTCCTCCTCTGCCCCGCCTCAGCTTTCTATTTAAGTACTTTGAAGTTCTATTGTTAGGTGCTTATATGTTTTCGCATTGTTATATTTACCTAATGAATTGATCTTTATTCATTACATACATCTTTTTTTTTTAAATGTTTATTCAGGGGCGCCTGGGTGGCTTAGTGGGATGAGCGTCCAGCTTCGGCTCAGGTCATGATCTCTCGGTTCGTGGGTTGGAGCCCTGCATCGGGCTCTATGCTGACAGCTCAGAGCCTGGAGCCTGCTGAGGATTCGGTGTCTCCCTGTCTCTTTGCTCCTCCCCTGCTTGTGTTCTTTCTTTCAAAAATAAACAAACATTAAAAACAGTTTTTTTAATTTTGTGAGACAAAGAGTATGAGTGGGGAAGAGGCAGAGAGAGAGCGAGAGAGAGAGAGAGAGAGAGAATCCCAAGCAGGCTCCATGTTTAGTGTGGAGACCAATGCGGGGGGCTTGATCTCACGACCTCTGAGATCATGACCTGAGTCAATATCAAGAGTTGGATGATTAACCGACTGAGCCACCCAGGTTCCCACATAATATCTCTTTTCATCCTTGGTAACTTCTGTTGTTATAAGACTAGTATGTCTTATACTAATGTAGCCCTTTTGACTTTTTTCTTTTTAAAACTTTTTATTTATTTAAAAAATTTTTATGTTATTTATTTTTGAGGGACAGAGAGAGACAGCACGGGCAGGGGAGGAGCAGAGAGAGAGGGAGACACAGAATCTGAAGCAGGCTCCAGGCTCTGAGCTGTCAGCACAGAGCCTGATGCGGGGCTCGAACCCACAAACCGTGAGATCATAACCTGAGCTGAATTCGGATGCTTAACTGGCTGAGCCACCCAGGCAGCCTTAAAACTTCTTATTTTGAAATATTTTGAGACCTAAGAACTTGGGGGACAGTGTTGCTATGTGTGCTTCACCCAACTTTTCACAATGACAAACTCTTATGTGACCATTGTTACACTCCTGGTTTTAAAACCAGGAAATTGCCATTGATATGATATTAGGTACACGTTTTTTATTGTTTTCATCCTTATTTTACTTGAAAATTTTATTAAGATAATTTAGGTTGACATCCAGTTATAAGACATAAAAATACAGAAAGATCCCTTGTGCCTTTTGCCCAATTTCTTCCAATAGAAAAACTTAGCAAAACTATGATAAAATAATGCAACCAAGATACTGACATTTATACAATGCACTGACCTAAATCAGATTTGTCCAGCTTTATTTGTAGACGTTATGTGTGTATTGAATGCCATGTAGATTCATGTATCCATAACTATAGTCAAAATATTGAACGCTACTTATTTATAACCATACCTACCAGGCCCGACTTCCTCACCCCATCCCTAACCTCTGACCATCACTATCTGTGTCCATCTCTGTAATTTTGTCACGTCAGAAATGTTAGATAAAAGGATTCGTAGAGCAGGTAACCTTTAGAAATCGACTTTTTTTGTTACGCTCATCAAAATTCCCTGGGGATTTCATCCACGCTGTGGATCAGTAGCCCGGTACATTTTATTACAGTGTAATGTTCCGTGGAATACACCACACTTGGATTAACCATTCGCCTGTTGGAGGACATCAGCACTGACTACATTTTTTTGGCCATTACAAATAAAATGGCCTTGAGGATTTGTGCATAGATTTTTGTGTGAACATGTTTCCTTTTCTCAGGGATAAATGCCCAGGATCACAGTTACTGGCTTGGCAGAGAGCTGCATATTTTAATCAACGTTTGCATGCAGAAAGTCTGTGCGTGTGCGTGGGTGTGTGTGAAAGTTTATCCCACGAACAGATTTTGGTAACCACCACCAAACTCAGGATATAGAACTGGCCCACCTGGTATTATTCCTTTATAGATAGACCCTCCATCCAACCCTGACTCCTGGAGACCGCTACTCTGTCCTTATTATTATAATCTTGGGTATTATACTTTATTTTCTTATGTTTTTATTTTATTTTTGAGAGAGAGTATGAGCAGAGGAGGGGCAGAGAGAGAAGGAGACACAGAATCTGAGTTGTTAGCACAAAGCCCCACATGGAGCTCGAACCCACGGAGTATGAGATCATGATCTGAGCTGAAGTTGGATGCTCAACCGACTGAGCCATCCAGGTGCCCCTATTTTTAAAGTAGGCTCTATACCCAAAGTGGGGCTCAAACTCATGCCCCTGAGATCAAGAGTCACATGCTCTACGGACTGAGCCAGCCAGTCACCACTTGGATATTGTAACTGCAGCTGCTGTGAACATTTGCATATAGGCATTGGTGGGGGGTCATTTTCATTTCTCCAGGATAAATTCCCAGAAGCATGATTTCCAGGTCATATGGTAATTGCATGTTTAGATTTTAAAGAAACTGCAAACCTTTCTAGAGAGACCGTACTATTTTACATTCTCACTAGCGACCTGTGAGAGATCCACTTGCTCCCCAACCTTACTAGCCCTTCATATTGTCAGTAATTTTTATTTTATTTTATTTTTAATTTATTGTATTGTATTTTTTATTTTATTGTATTTTTATTGTATTGTATTTTTTATTTTATTTTATTTTTATTTTTGTTTATTTTATTGTATTTTATTTTGTTTTTTTAATTTTTTTTCCATAATATTTTATTGTCAAATTGTTTTCCATACAACACCCAGTGTTCTTCCCCTTAAGTGCCCTCCACCATCACCACCACCTCTTTTCCCCCCTCCCCCTTCCCCTTCCACCCCCC
>NC_043715.1:47866608-47894606 GCF_006229205.1 Suricata suricatta
TATTATCGAAAAATGTGGGTTTAGAGTCATTGTGTTCTCCCTAGAGTTCATGTTTATAGTGGTGTCTTTGGCACCTTGTATTCTTTGCGATCTTTCCCTCATAGAGTCCCTCTTAGGATTTCTTGTAGGGCTGGTTTGGTAAAGCAGAGTGTTTATTTAGAGGAAAATCCAAAGTTGATCACTGAGATCACGTACATCAGTGTAGGCATAAGGGGCACTAACCCTTCCACCAGTGAAAATCTGTGGGGAATCTCTTGATTCCCCAGAACGTAAAGCCCTACCTGCTTTTCTATCATTTTATTTATTTTATTTTATTTTTTATTTTATTTTATTTTTTATTTTTTATTTTATTTTTTAATTTAATTTAATTTTATTTTTCATTTTATTTTAGTTTAGTTTTTATTTTATTTTGTATTTTATCCACTCTTTTGAGTGTGCTGTGGTATTTTGCCATGGCTTTAATCTGCATTTCCCAAACAGCCCCAGTTTTCTTCTGTTTAGTCTTATGTGGTGAATTTTCCCCCATCCTTTTACTCTTAACCTGCCTATATTGTTGTAACAGAAGCACTTCTCTTATAAACAATATATAGTCGTGTCATTAAAAAAAATTATTCTGGCAATCTGTCTTCTAATTGTTGTATTTTTAGACGTATTTACTGAAACGTTTGGAATTCCCTTCACGTCTGCAATTAGGTCTGTCATTTTATTTCTGTTTGTTCCCACTGCTTGCCTTTTCTTGCCTTTTCTTGCCTTCTTTCGAAAAATAAACAGTTTCAGGGCAGACAGTTGGGATGCTGACTCTTGATTTTGGCTCAGGTCATGATCTCACGGTTGTGGGATCCAGCCCTGCGTTGGACTCCAGGCTGGGCATGGCGCCTGCGTAAGATTCTCTCTCTCCCTCTCTCTTATGTTCCTCCCCCACTCCTGTACTCTCTCCGTCTTTCAAAAAAGAAGTAATGAAATAATTTCACAGAAATTCAGCATTGAACACGGCTTCTTTTTTGCCATGATGCATCAAGGCAAAAACATCACTCTGCAATCATATTTCAGCAGGGACAAAATAGGATTATCCAAATGACAGAAATGGCTAACTAGCCCCCTCTCTCAGCTGCTTTGAGTGCCTGCTGGTTCTTCACTGCCCTAGCCTTGGTCTGACCTTCCCTTCTACATAACACTTACTAATCTACCCAGTCACAGAATTACCCCCTGACAGCACCCAACCCAGAGCAGAGCCCCGCTTTTCTGAACCCTCCATGATATCACCTCACACAACTGCAAATCTCCTACTGAAAATCCCTCGGTTGCCATCTTTGCTGTCCCTTGCTTGCCACTTATCACCCCGTAGGGCAGATGAAACTCAACAAAGCCATTCTCGGGAACACAAACACATAATGAAGTTATCAGAAGGTTTGGGCAGTGACCTGAAACCAGGAGGTGTTGGCAGAATCGAGGTTCATTGTAATCTACTTGATGCCCTCGCTGCCTTGGGCCAGGACTCAGTAACCGGGTCTCTGAACGCCTTCCGTCCCCAGCTGAGCATTCAGGATGCTGCCCAGAAGGCAAATTCCGGTTACGTCTGAGGTTTCAATGGAGCAATTTGGCCTGGGGTTTGTTTTTCTAGGATTCAAGTCCCTCGGGATATTTTGCTATTATCTGAAGAAATTTGAACTGCTCCTTGGGGCACTTTTCCAGGCTTTTAACGCCTCCTCCGTGGTCTGTCTGCTGGTTGATAGAATGCACCCAGCTCAGGACTTCGCTCGGCTGCTGTGGGGACTGGGAAAGTCCCCCGGTCTCCTCACACCGCAGTCTTTTGGACACAAACTTTGCTTCAGGTCACTATCAAAATAGTATAATAACTTCTTCACCCAGTGTTTTTATCTCTGAGAACTTCGTTTTGTTTCATCTTCCCTAATGGGTGGCTACCGTGCTTTGGCTAAGCCCCAGAGACATGAAGATACACAAGTACCATCCCCACAGCCTGGTCAATACTCACGGGGTAGCTTTTTTGTTGATTCGTTTGTTTTTAAATCTATTTATTTAAATTCAAGCTCGTTAATTACAGTTTAACGAGTCACTAAGTTCCACTCCTGAAACCAATACTAACATATAATACCCAGTGTTCGTCCCAACGGTGCCCTCCTTACTGCCCCTCACCCATTTAGCCCATCCCCCCATCCCACCTCCTCTCCAGCACTCCTCTATTTGTTCTATTTAAGAGTCTGTTTTGGTTGGCCTCACTCTCTGTTTTTATCATATTTTCCCTTCCATTCCCCTGTGTTGATCTGTTTTGTTAAATTCCACATATGAGCGAAATTTTATGACCTGTGTCTTTCTCCAACTGACTCATTTCGGTTGGCATAATACCATCTTGTTCCATCCATGTCGTTGCAGCTGGCAAGATTTCATTCTTTTGCATCACTGCATAGTATTCCATTGTAGGTATGTACTACTGCTTCTTTATGTTTTAAAGGGGCACATGTACCCCAATGTTGATCAAAAACTGTGACTTCCAGGCTCAGGTCATGATCTCACAGTTTGTAGGTTCGAGCCCTGTGTTGGGTTCTGTGCTGACAGCTCAGAGCCTGGAGACTGCTTCTAATTCTGTGTCTCCCTCTCTCTCTGCCCCTCCCCTGCTCATGATCTGTCTCTCTCTGTCTCTCAAAAGTAAATAAATGTTAAAAAAATTTAAAAATCTTTTTTAGGGGTGCCCTGAGTGACTCAGTTGGTTAAGCATCCGACTTCGGTTCAGATCATGATCTCACGATTCATGAGTTCAAGCCTCACATTGGGCTCTGTGCTGACAGCTCAGATTCTCTCTCTCTGCCCTTCCCCCCCCCCCTTGAGCTCTGTCTCTGACTTTCAAAAATATTTTACTTTTATTTTTTTTTAACATTTGTCTTTTAAATTTAACTTTTAAAAATTACCAGGGACCAAAATTTCTCAAAACCAGCTATATGCCACTCTTCGAATGGGTCTATTCCAAATCTTTTTCTGCATCTAAACTTTCTTCCTTTTTCTTGCAGAGAGAATACATTAGCCCTATCACGGTATAAATGCATCATCATCTGAAGCTGGATCACTTTTTTTCCTGCCATTTCCTTTTTATTTTCTCTCCCTCTCTATCTCTCTGTCTCTGTCTCTCTCTCTCTCTCTCTCTCTCTGTCTCTCTCTCTGTCTCTCTGTCTCTCTCTCTCTCTCTCTCTCTCTCTCTCGAATGTGCATGTGTGCAAGTTAGAGAGGCGGACAGGGAGTGAGAGAATCTGAAGCAGGCTCCATGCCCAGTGTGAATCCCAATGGGGTACTTGATCTCGGGATCACGAGAGATCATGGCCTGAGCTGAAATCAAGAGTTGGACACTAAACTACCCGAACCACCCAGGGGCCCTTATTTTCTCTCTTATGAAACATTTAAGATTATCCAAAAAATCACTTGGTTGTTATTCACACAAACTAGGAGATGAACTGTCAAAATGGCTTTAAATAGAAGTTATTCAACTTCAATTATTACATAAATAATGTACCAAGGAGAAAAATTACAATTTGGGTATTTTTATGTAAAATGACTAAGTTAATACATGTCCAGATTAGTACCGCTTCCTTTCATTACCAAGTTATTCTGTAAACCCCCAGTTAGCCATCAACAGTATTCTGTTCTTGGGGACAGTGTTCTATAAATATCAATTAGATCAAGGTGGTTGATGCCATTCATATCTGTCCTCACTCATATTTTAAAAATCTACTTCAAATGCCTTCTGAGAGAGGTTAAAAATCTTGACTTCTGATTTTAGGTTTTCTTCTAGTCCCCTTTAATTTTGTGAGTTTTGTTTCCTGTATTCTAAAACCTTGTGGCTTGTCACATAAACATTAATAATTAGTATGTGTCACTGGCATATTGACCTTTTTATCATTGTAAGACTTCCCTGTTGGGGCTCCTGGGTGGCTCAGTCCGTTGAGCGTCCGACTTCAGCTCAGGTCATGATCTCATGGTTCGTGGGTTCGAGCCCCACGTCGGGCTCTGTGTTGACAGCTCGCTTAGAGCCTGGAGCCTGCTTCGGATTCTGTGTCTCCCTCTCTCTCTGACCCTCCCCTGCTCGCGCTGTCTCTCAAAAATAAATAAAAAATATTAAAGAGTTCGGAGGACGGGGGCCCAGCCCACATACCCCCAGTCAAACGGTCCCCGAGTAGGTGGTTGGTGTTGGCGAACTATCTATAGGAAAGAAAGAAGACAGACAACGTGAATGGTGGTAAAGCCACACTTTACTAAGAAAGTCAGTGTCTTTTATGCCATAGGAGTTTACACATTTTTTTTCTTTAATGATTACAAAGCTTATGGCCCTTGAGAGAGTAAAAACATGCTCTGGGAAGGATCATTTTTTTTTTTATCACAAAAGAAAGAAGAGCCGTGAGAATAGAAGTAAAAAAAAAAAAACAGGAATGAGGGAGTCTGTCTCTCAAAGAATCTTCTTTTCTTCAAGGCCCTTTAGCAGTTATGTCTGGGCAAGACACTTATCATTCAAGGGGTTAATTTTAGACAGAGGATTGTGTTTGCCCCAACAGCAGGCAATGAGCTGGGAACAGAAATAATGTAAGGGAAAGCAGGTGCCACTAACTGACTGACCCAAGTTGATTCAAAACTTGAAGGTATAAGCCTTCATTGCTCTTGCAAAGCAATGAGAAAAATCCCAAATGTTTTCTCCTGCGCCCCGGAGGCATAGCATCCATGGTCGCTTATGTAGATTCTCCTGTGTCCTGGAGGCCTGGCCATCAAAGGTCGCTCTGCGGGAGGGTTTTTGGCCCGCTGGGCCCCAATACCTGTTGTCTCTCTCAGAGTTTTTGTGAGGAAATCTACTTTCTCTGATAATCACCAGCTGCCAGTCTTCATACATTTACTGTTCATCTGGACTTTTTTACCTGTGTTTTTATGCTTAAGGTGCCTTTCTTGAGGACAATATAATAGTGAAGTTTTTATCCATTCAATCCCCGCATTTGTATAGTTAACACTTGATGTCATTCTTTGTGTGGTTACATTTATGGCTTCCGTCTTACTATTTGCTCTTTTTTTGTTGTTGTTGTTCCTCCTTTCCTGCTTTCTTTTGAACTCTTTGATTATTATTGAGCATTCGGTTTAAAACATTTTTTTTAATGTTTATTTTTGAGAGAGACAGAATGTGAGCGGGGGAGGGGTAGAGAGAGGGAGACCTTCTGGAAGGTAAGAGGTGTGGAGAGTTGACTTGGGGGAGACAAAGAATCCAAAGCAGGCTCCAGGCTCGAAGCCATCGGGACAGAGCCAGACGTGGGGCTCGAATTCACTAGCTGTGAGATCATGACCTGAGCCCCCCAGGTGCCCAGAGCATTCAGTTTTAATGATCTGTTAGCTTTTAGCCTGTACTTCTTTGCATTAAGTTACTCAAGTGTTTATGCTCTTAACTTTTCACAGTTGTCTTAAATATTGTCACTTCATGTAAAATAATGTATTTTTAACATATATTACATCCACATTATTTTGCATCATCAGTCCTGTATATTAATTGGGAAAAATAGCATTTTGTATTTACCATTTCTGGTATTCTTCCTTACTTCCTGGAAGTCCAAGTTTCCAGTGTCATTTCCTTTTGGTCTAAAGAATCTGTGCATTTTTTGACGTGTCCTTTTGCTGGCAGTGAATTCTCTATTCTGTTATTTGAAAATGTCTTTGTTTTGAGAGGACATTATTCTGACTCTGTGTGTGTGTGTGTGTGTGTGTGTGTGTGTGTGTGTGTGTGTGTGTGTGTTTCCTTGCAGTAGTTTACAGACACTGCTGCTCCTTTTTTCTGCCCTGTATTGTTTTTCTAATTGGGTTTTTTTTTCTCAAATACCAACAGTCATTTGAACTGTCGTTTCCCTCTGTAATGTCATTTTTCTTTAGCTGCTTTCATGATTTGATTTATATCCTTGGTTTTCATGAGTTTGATTACAGTGTAGACAGGTCCGGTTTTCCTGTTTGAAGTACGCTTCTTAAATCTGTAAATTTGTGTCTTGCACCAAATTTGGATTTTTCATCTTTAGTTTTTCAAATTATTGTCTGCCTTGTTCCCCCTACCCCTCCTCCTGGAACTGTAGATATGCGTAATTATGACTTTGGATCATCCTTCAGATCACAGGGGTTCTTTTAAATTTGGGGCTCTTATTCTCTGTTGTTCAGATTTGATAATTTCTCTCTCTCTATTTATTTTGAGAGAGAGAGTTCAGGGCAAGGGGCGGAGAGAGAGAGGGATGAGGGAACCCCAGGCGGCTCCTCGCTGCCAGCACAGAGCCTGACACGAGGCTTCATCCCATGAACGTGAGATCATGACCCGAGCCGAAATCAAGAGTTGGATGCTCAACTCAACCACCCACGCACCCTCAAATTTGATAATTTCTAGAAATCTGCCGTCAAGGTCACCAATACTTTTCTCAGTTATTACCATGTTGCTATTTTAGGAATCTAGTCTTGCAGTTTTACTTTTCTACATTTAGGTTTGCAATCCATTTCGAGTAGGATTTTGTGAAGGGTGTGAGGGTTCTATTTTTTTCCTTTGCATCTGGGTGGTCCACTTGCTCCACAACGGTTTGTTGAATGGACTTTCTTTGCTCCAGATTATTGCCTTTGCTCTTCTTCTCAAAGATCAGTTGCCTATATTCATGTCGGTTTGTTTCTGGGCTCTATTCTCTTCCATTAATCTGTTTGTCTGTTCTTTCTCCAGTGCCACACCATTTTGAGTACTGTGTCTTTGCAGGAAGTCTTACGGTCAGGTAGTCCATCCTGTCCTGTGACTTTATTCTTCTTCCTTTGTTGGCTGTTCTGAGTCTCCTGCCTCTTACATAAACTTTAGAATCCATTTGCCAATATTTAGAAAAGGCTAGAAGTTTATCGGCATCGTATTGAATCTGTAGGTCAAATTGGGAGAATTGACATCTTGACTATATTGTCCTTCTGTCCAAGAACATGAAATCTCTCCATTTACTTAAACATCAATTGTTTTACCAGAGCTTTATAATTTTCCTCATGTGATTCTTATACATATTGTATTAGATTTATACCTAAGTATGTCTCATTTTTTGGAGCCAACATAAATGGTATTTTTGTTTTTAATTCAAATTACAACTTTCTATGCTGTTACATGGGGAAGAAATTGACTTTTGTATTTTGTACCTTGCTATAACCAGTTATTACTTCCAGAAGTAGGTGTTTGATTTGGTCAGTTCTTTGGGATTCTTCTATATAAACTATCATGTCGTTTGTGAACAAAGACTGTTTAATTTCTCCCTCCTCAGTGGGGCGCCTGGGTGGCTCTGTTGGTTAAGCATCCGACTTCGGCTCAGGTCATGAACTGGCGGTCTGTGGGTTTGAGCCCCCGTGTGGGGCTCTGTGCTGACCTCTCGGAGCCTGGAGCCTGGAGCCTGCTTCGGGTTCTGTGTCTCCTTCTCTCTCTGCCCCTCCCCCGCTCATGCTCTGTCTCTCAAAAGTAAAATAAACGTTAAAATTTTTAATTTCTCCCTCCTCAAGCTGCATACCTTTTATTTTCTTGTTAGCAGGACTTCCAGTACAATGTTCAATGGGATTGGCGACGTGAACATGTCTGCCGCATCTCTGATCTTCAGGGGGAAACTTCTAGTTTACCGCCATTAACTTATTATGTTGTGGTAGGTTTTCCTGAACTTGACAAAGAACATCTACAAGAAGTTCCCCACTATTCCTAGCTCACTGAGATTTTATCACTGGCATAGATGCGGTAGCGCTAAACTGCAGAGCGCTGTCTCTGAGAAGCTTTCTTGGTGGGTGCAGCCTCCAGTCAGGCCCAGTGTCTGCCTCTGAGCGCTCTGCTGGGGCCACAATCCTACTGGTGTGTGTGGTTGTGTTCCCCATGCCCTCGGGCAGGAGTCACTTGGGGGCGGTGCTGGTCTTTGTCGGGAATGCTTCTTTGGATAGGATCTGGCCCAAGACGTATTGGAGGAGGCAGGTCTTCAGGAGATGAGGGGCGGGGTGAGCAAGATCAGCAAGGTCAGCACCAGTCAGCTAAGAGGCCACCAAAAATTCCTGCTCAGGCCGGGCAGGTTCACACCAGGAGTGGCAGGACGTATGGAGTTAGCAAGTCAGGTAACAAGCGTTGGGGATGCGTTGATTCCTGTGTATGTGTCGGTGTGTGTGTCTAGGGTGGGGTTGGGAAATGGCACCCGCCAGCTCCTTTGTTCCCAGGGAAGCCTCTCAGTGCACCCTGCCCCTCCAGCACAGGCTCTGAGACAGACAAACCTCCCCTATCATATGCCCCAGCCATTTTCAAAGTGCTGCTTCTCTGCTGTATCTCTGTAGGGCTGTTTGTTAAGGGTGAGGACTCAGTTTCCTATGGTCCTCTAAGCTCTTGGAGAGCCACCTGCTGACTTCTAAAGTTTCCCTTGCTCAGCCCCACTGATTGTAAAAGCTCATGAAATTTGGTCCCTCTCATTCTCTTTTCAAATGTCATGGGGACTTATCTTTCCTGTGTGGGTCCTCCATGCCCGGGGTACCTGGCATGGGGTCTGGTTCTCTCCTGCTCTGCACCCATGGCATCCCTCCTTCCTGCAGACTGTTTCATAGGTCAATTTAACTTCCATGTCTCTGCGTTTCCTACCCTCTTTGATGTGGCCTCTTCTCTACATGGAGCTCTGGAGAGTCTGTTCTGCAGGTCTTCGGGTCATTTCCTGGGGTATTTACAGTGATGTGGGTGGTTATCTAGATATTTCTGTGGGACTTGGTGAGCTTAGAGTCCTCCTACTCCACTGTCTCCCCCCTAGACCTTTTATTTGATTATTTTTTTATAGTTTCTATTCCTCAGCTAAGGTTTCTTATTTTTTCCTTCATGGTGAGCATAGCTTCCTTTACATTTTAAGCTTAGTTATAATAGCTTTTAAAAATCATTGTGTAATTCCCACATCTGGGTCATTCCAGTGTTGATCTTCATAGATCTGTTTTCTCTTGAGAATGGCTCATGTTTTCCTGTTTTTGTTTTCTCACATACCTAGTGATTAAAAAGTTTATTTTTGAGAGAAAAACAGAGTGCGAGTGGGGGACAGAGAAAGAGGGGACACAGAATCTGAAGCAGGCTCCAAGCTCTGAGCTGTCAGCACAGAGCCTGATGTGGGGCTCGAACTCATGAACTGTACATCATGACCTGAGCCAAAGTTGGATGCCTGACTGAGTCACCCAGGCTCCACTCTAGTAATTTTGAATTATATCCTGGACATTGTGATTAATATATTGAGGAAACCCTGGATTCCATTATCTAGAGTTTCATTTTCCATATGAATCTATATTCCATGTCATATCCATATTCCAAAACTCAAGTATTTTCTTTTTATATTTTAATTAGGCCCTTAATTTAGATGGACTCAAACCAAAAATTTTCTTTCCTGTGGGTGGCAGATCAAATTTTAATTAACTTCTGCTAGTATTGGCTTGGATTCTTTTTTATTTTTATTTTTTGAGAGACAGAGGCAGCACGAGCAGAGGAGGGTCAGAGAGAGAGGGAGACACAGAATGTGAAGCAGGCTCCAGGCTCTGAGCTAGCTGTCAGCACAGAGCCTGACGTGGGGCTCGAACTCATGAACTGTGAGATCATGACCTGAGCCGAAGCCGGATGCTCAACCGACTGAGCCACCCAGGTGCCCCTTGGCTTGGATTCTTTAAGTCTCCTCTGTCCTATATAGTTGAGAACTCAGCCAGACATTTGGGAAATGCTTATATACAGAACTTGTGGTGTCCCCTCTCTGGCCATCTTCCAGGATATTCTACACACCTTATTTTCCAGCAGTAGGTGTATAGGCCTTGGACCATTTTGTTGGACTGGATAAAAGCCATGAAAATCAGGAAACTGACCTTGTGTTTCTTTCTCCCAAGTGTCGACCATCTCTAGAATCTGCTTGCCTTTTGTTCACTCTCCAAAGATGGTTTTTCTTGTACTATCTAGTCTAGAATTTATACTTGTCATCTGCTGGAGCTTTGGAGCCATAGGAGCTTCTTGGTCAGCAGGTTTAAAATGCTTCTCTCGTTCTTATCACATACTTCATATATAATTACTTGTTTACATATATTTACAATACTAAGCAGTTCACCTCTGCAGTGTTTTCCAACTACATCATGAAAATTCATGAAATGTTGCATAGATAACTGAGGTTAGCAATTGATCAATCTCCAGAGTCTGAAGTTATTTTTTTGAAGTTTATTTGAGAGCACAAGCAGGGGAGGGTAAGAGAGGGGGAGAATCCCAAGCACTCTCTGCACGGTCAGTGCAGTGCCTGATGTGGGGCTTGGTCCCGTGAACTGTGAGATCATGACCTGAGCCAAAATTGAGTCGGCTGTTCAACCAACTGAAATTATTTTGTAAAAATCCCAAGTGTTGGCTTTATTACTATAATAGCCTTAGTCTCACTAGAACTACGATATGGCTCTTAAGTGAAAGATAATACATTGGGGTTGGAGCTAGTGTGTAAAAATACACTTAAGCCACAGCCTACCTAGACCACATACTGTAGACTGCTTCATCTAGCATATACTCCTCACCCAATTTTCTCTTCACTGCCTTTCTATAGACTGGGAAACATAAACACTCTTAAAGGATTCCTTGCTGCTAGAGATTGACATGAGATACAGTTTTGGGCATTGGGCTTAAAGGGAAGTCTGCTCTCCTTTCCATACATTGGAGAGATTAGGGTGGGCTAATGACAAGGGAGTAGGAGTAATGAATTTTAGGTCTTGGGAATTCTAAAAGTTATGAAAATGAGAATAAAGAGGGTGTAGGCTGGTAGAACGAGGTTTGGTGATGAGTGGAATGGCTGAATCTGAGCTTATAGACGGTTTCCCCGGACTTTCTTCCAAGTAAGGTGTTACCCCCGGAGCCAGAGGCTGAGGTGACGTGGAAGACAAGACCATTGGTGGTACGGCAGTCAAGGAGCCGAGAGGCCAGGGTTTTGGAAGTTACAATGATCCGCAAGTGGTGTGACAAGAGCAGTGGGGGGATGACGAGACTGGTTGTGGAGATAAAATCAAGGAACAAGAAGGCTGAACAGATCGGCTGACGGCTGCATGAAGGAGCAGTGGGGAGTTTGTGCAAAGTAGTGGTGGGGGGAGAGGGAGGCAACAGTTTGGAAGGGAAAATGAACAACAGATACCTACCCCATGTCCAAGTCTAGTAACTAGTACAAGGAGTGTGAGAAAAAAGAGACACTTTGGCAGTTAGAATCCTTGGTTGAAGACAACCTTCCTCATTGAAATTTCATGGTAGTTATTCAGAATGCCTCATTAACAGGTAGAAAATTTTCTCCAGTAAATTGTCCAAGTCTCAGAGCAACTACAACTGCATATCAACTGCAGAAACTTTCTCTGACACTAAAAGTCTATACTCATTAATTCTTTTGAGAGAGAGAGAAAGAAATAGAAAAAAATTTAACTTTAATCCTGGCTTATTTCAAATATAAAGAAAATACAAAGACTTAAGTAACGATTTGTAGATCACCAAACTTTTGTGAATCCACCCAATTTCCATCATGCATTTTAACCTCCCCATCCCTGTGGCCTATCTACACAGAGGAATATGTAATATAAAGATTAATTTCATGAAAAATGAAAAGTACTCATTGTATTATTTTTAAGGAGGTAAATCAAAAACTTTAATAAGCATGTCTAACCATATGTCTAAATAAAAGGAAATCAATACAAATAAAAATATATATTAGGGTACTTTCTGGAACTAGAGTTTATCAGAATGTATTTACCAATTTTTATAAATCACAAGATAGGGAGAAGAGTGCCTGCAAGGGAAGATAAACACTGAAGGAAAGAATCTAACTTTATTTCAAATGAATGGCATAACTGGATTGAATAAAAATGGAAATAAGGAATGAAATAGGCAGAGTAACTTTTAAACAAAGTACTTTATCTACACATATGTTTGGTTTGTTTAAAGAGAAAAATACTTGTAAGTAAATCCTGAACACAACCAGGTTTTTTGCAATGCTAGTGTTTTATTTTTGGAGAAAGAGTGAGCGAGCATGAGTGGGAGAGAGGGACAGAGGGAGGGAGAGAATCTTAAGCAGGCTCCATGGAGCCTGAGGCAGGACATGACCCCATGACCCTGGGATCATGACCTGAGTGGAAATCGAGAGTAGGATGCTCAACTGACTGAGCCACCCAGTTACCCACAATGCTATGGTTTAGCACCTCCCAACTACTTGCTGTGTATTAAAGGACTGAATAATCAGTAAGCAGATTGATGACAGTGGGAGCCGACTTATGACTGTTGCAAAAGAAGTTCGTATGGAATAGGGAAAGCCTAGACATACTTATTTGAAGCTGATGGTATCTTTGTTTTACGCATACATACACACACAGGAAGGACTGACACCCCAATGATGATGAGAACTCCCAGCACTCGGATCTTGGTTTCTAAGTACCCTTCCACTCAAAGGAATCCGGTCTTTGTAGCATCTGTGGCTGTGGCAGGCAGTATACAGGATAAACCCAAGATGTTGTTATACCAGAAAACAAGTATTCATATTGATGATACACAGAGATAGAAAAGAGACCCAGGGGAGACAGGAAAGCTCCTGTAAGGATGGAATGCCAATTGCTAAATATAGGAGGAATGACGGAGCAAGAAAGCCATTGCTATAGTAATTAACCGATTCAGACCAAAGGTATCAATGGGCATTAAAACTAGCAGGTGAAAGATTGTAACAAGGTAGTTATCACACAGAAATCTCCCTACAAATTAGTTATTACTATCAAAGGCAAAACAGCAATTTTATAGCGGAGAAACCTTGAAGTCATCAGTTTGTTCAAGTGATTGAAACTAGTATCACCGATAAGGATTGTTTCCTGGCTTAATGCACTCAGAAGTATGTGCCATTCGTGGAACATGCTTGCCACACTGATTTGAATCTAATCCTAGAAATCAAACCAAAATTTAGGGACAGGCTACAACATAACTAGCCCGTACTTTACAAAGATCCTGATTTCATGAAAGAGAAAGGATGTGGAGCTGATCAAGATGTAAAGACTAAAGAAACATGACACCTTGAGGCAGGGTATGATCCGTCTTCGGATTAGATCCTGGAGGGGCACCTGGGGGGCTCAGTTGGTTGAGCATCCGATTTTGGCTCAGGGCATGAACTTGAGGTTCGTGGGTTCAAGCCCCACGTCGGGCTCTGTGCGGACAGCTCGGAGCCTGGAGCCTGCTTCAGAGTCTGTGTCTCCCTCTCTCTCTCTGCCCCTCCCCTGCTCGCACTCTTTCTGTTTTGCAAAAATAAAGATTAAAAAAATTATTTAAAAAGATTAGATCCTGGAATAGAGACATTTGTTATAAACACAGTTTGGGATGACTGTGGAATTAGAATAAGCTATAGATTAGAAAACAGCGTAACGAAGTATGACCATCTTACGCTATGTTTGCAAAGCCCTCGACTCTCCTTTTATCAAAAGGTGGAGTCCATGCTCCCTCTCTTTGATCCTGGATAGGCTTTAGCGGCTGCCTCCTCGAATGAACGCTGTGACTTCCAAGAGTAGATGGACGAGGCCATCCTCTGAGCCTCCATGTCCTGTCCAGTCAGTATGAAGTGGCCCTGGGCCCGCGGAGACGGAAAGACTTGCCTGAGGAAGGAAGCAAGCCGTGCGGGCGCGCTCGTCTCCGGTCGTACACGGCTGGACAATCTGCCCGGCCCGTGACCACAGCGGACGACCCGAGGATCTGTGGGGGTTGTTCTGGCATCTCTCCTGAATGTTTAGAATACATTGGAAATAAAGGCTCTAACACCCTCTTAAAACAAGTTTAAAATCTTACTGTCATACCCCCTTAAAGGTGATTATCATATTCATATGTACACATGAGAATATTCTATGCATACATCCTAGTGTACCTAGAGGTGTGAATACGATCTGGTTACTTTTAAAGGGGACATTTTAGATTGACACGCGTCTATCTCTACAAAACTGGCCACTCTTCTTTGCGTAGCCTGGGTATTTACCGGTGTTACTAACCCTGAATTTACTTTTCCATGTGATTTTGCATAGTACGGCCCTGAATGGCTGAACCACAAACCGTCAGTCCACCTGATGAACGTGTACTGTGCTATTACCAATAAGGAAACAATGGGCGTCCCTTCATGCGTCTCTGTAAACACGTCCCCCTGCCATGTGGGGAGATAAAGCCATCTGGAAGCACGGCCGTGGGTATACGTGTTTCTGGAAGGCTCTAACCTAGTTTTCTCATGAATGATGGTTCTCCACCTGCCGTTGCAGATCAGGTCTTGTTTTTGGGGGGCTGTATATTATTAGAATGGATTTATTATAATATTTTGCTAATAATTTTTTATAAAACTAAGCATAAACATCCTGTGTCCACTCCCACTTTTGCTATAACCTCTTAGGCAAAGCCTCCGGTGCTCCTTGGGTGGGGTGGGGAGAGAAGTGGGGGTGGGGTGTGACAAAATTAATGCACTTCAAATCTGCCGAAGCCCCTGCCTACAGAGGTCTGGATGAAGGACTTGGCATAGGGAATGCAATCTGACCTAAGCCTAAGTGGAAAGAAGGAGAAGAAACCAATTATGAACAATTCAAGTTTACTAAACTTTTTGTCATTAGTAACTACTCAACAGTTCTAAAGAGTTACAGTGAAATCTACCTTAATGGATCAGGGTCCAAAATCGCCAAGCATATAAATTGTTTCATGGTGTTAGACTGGTTAAAAACTGTATTTTTTGGCCTATAAAATACAAATTAATATTAAACAGTACACTGTACAGCAGGGCTGATACACTACAAAGAACCAGGGCCAGATCGGCGATGGGGGCCATTCACGCGTTCCATCCACATCTGAGTTACTGTGGATGGCAGTATTCCATGATTTTCTGCACTTGAGTCTCTCCTGAAATTAATCCCATTAAGGCTACTTGCAGGATTCCTTTTAAGTATGCGGTCATGAATTCTGGGTAGGGGAATGCAATTTTCAAATATAGTAAAACCTTAGATTGCAAGTAACTTGTTCTGCGAGTGTTCCAGAAGATAGGCAAACCTTTTTACTACATTTAAAAAAACTGGATGAACGAGTGAGGTCTTGCAATATGAGTCGTGTGTGATGCCCAATGTGTCACATGATCGCAAGTGAGCCGATGGTCATCACTCTCTTGCTGTGGGCTCCCATGCTCAGATGCTTGGTCTCAGGCCGCAGTGTCTTGGCAGAAATCAGGGATTTTTCAGAATGTTGGAAGGTGCCCACAACTGGCACTAGTGTATTTTTGTCACTTCAAAGCACCTATGGACAGTCCTCTGCTTTTCCACATGAGTAAACTTAGGTAGGCTTTGCTTCATTCTAGGTCAGGATGGCTGCAGATCTGGACCCTTTCCTCAGTGGCCTGACTGCCAGTTACATTAAGTACAGTCTATGACAAGAGTTTACTAATACCGTACTGTAGTCAACATCCGTGTGAGTGTATATAAGGGCCACGATGCCGAAGATGCCACTGAGTCAACAGACAGCCGTGATTCCATCAGTGCTAGTGAAAGTCGTCCTAGACCATAACCCTCCACTCTGGTCTCCTCACACCAGCCACGAAGGTTCTCAAAGGTAAGTGCAGCTTAATTTTTCTTTATATTTTATATTTCCTTTATTATGCTGTATTACCGTGCTGTAATCATTTTATATGCATATTTTTTGGGTTGTGGAACAAATCATCGGAGTTTCCATTATTTCTTCTGGGGAAATGGGCTTTGATCTACAAGTGCTTTGGATGAAGCAGCTTCTGGAATGAGTTACGCTCCCGTATGACACACGTAGAAGCAAGGTTTTACTGTATCTGTCCTAACGTCCTCCACTTTGTCCAATAATTGCTGGGCATCTATTATGAGCCACGTGCCCTTCTACACAGTAGAGATAAAGCAGGGACATTAATTTTACTTGTCTGTCACTCCACTTTTGTTAAAGTCCTGCTCCTAATTTTCATTTATAAGGCCTTTTTCCTGGGTAGACATGGATGGATTTTGAAATTCTTTTGTGTTGCACCTTGGAAATCGGGACATTCAGAACACTGGCAATAACACTGACCATATTTCTTGAATAGGTTTTCTCTCCTCTATGAAACCTGATTTGCAAAGAATTTAGCACCCAACTGTCCTTAAAAGAGAGCACTTTACAAAGCTTCCTGCACGTGAAGATTCCTGAGGCTTCTGAGTTCTGAAGAAACTTTCTACGACTACTAGCATCCATTTTCCAGTGGAGACGTAGATGCAAACTCTCACTGAAGGCCACAGCACACCTCACCTTTCTACAGGTTGCCCGCAGTGTGGACTCTCTGATGGTACACAAGATGTGATCTCTGGCTGAAGCCTTTACAACAGACCTCACATATGTACGGCCTTTCTCCAGTGTGGACCCTCTGGTGGGTGTGAAAGTGTGAGGCCTGACTGAAGCCCTTGCCGCACTGCTGACACGTATAGGGTTTCTCTCCGGTGTGGACCCTCTGATGAGCACTGAGCCCAGCACTCCAACTAAATTCTTTGCCGCACTCCTCACATTTAAATGGTTTCTCTCCGGTGTGAATGATCTGATGGACTTGCAGATTTGACCGCTGGCTGAAGGCCTTGCCACAGGTGTCACATTTATATGGTTTCTCTCCCGTGTGGACTCGCTGATGGGCTTGAAGGTGGGAGGCCTGACTGAATCGCTTCTGACACGCATCACACTTGAATGGTTTCTCCCCCGTGTGGACACTCTGATGAGCTTGAAGATTTGAGGCCTGACTGAAGCCCTTTCCACACTCTTCGCATTTATAAGGTTTCTCTCCGGTGTGGACCCGCTGATGATTATGAAGGTTCAAGCTCCAATTGAAGCGCTTCCCACACACCTCACATTTGTACGGTTTTTCCCCAGTGTGGACCCTCTGATGGGCTTGGAAATAGGAACTCTGACTGAAGCCTTTACCACACACATTGCAGCGAAACGGTTTCTCCCCCGTGTGAACCCTTTGGTGGCTCTGGAAACTTGAGGCTGAACTAAAACCCTTCCCACACGCTTCGCATTTATATGGTTTCTCTCCCGTGTGGACGCGTTGATGGCTGTGAAGATTAAAGCTCAAGCTGAAGCACTTCCCACACTCGTCACACTTATACGGCTTCTCTTCCGTGTGGACTCTCTGGTGCGTATGCAGATTTGAGCTACAACTAAAGCGCTTCCCACAGTCTCCGCACTTATACGGTTTCTCCCCGGTGTGGATTCTCTCGTGGGCCTGCAGATGGGATCTCTGCGTGAAGCCCTTCCCGCACACCTCACACTTGTAAGGTTTCTCTCCCGTGTGGACGCGGCAGTGAATGTTCAGATCCGTGCTCCGGCTGAAGCCCTTCCCACAACTTTCACATCGGTAGGGCTTCTCTCCTGTGTGGATCGGCAAATGGGCATAAAGATGGGAGGTCTGGTTAAAGCTCTTCCCACACTCAAGGCACGAATAGGGCTTCTCCCCTGTGTGGACTCTCTGATGAGTCTGCAGGTTTGAGCTCTGGCTGAAGCCCTTCCCACACTCGTGACACCAGTAGCGTTTTTTTTCCGTGTAGACGCTTCGCGGACCGGGCAAGGCTGAGCGGTAGCTGGCGTCCTTCTCGCGTGGGCTGTGCACAGAGGACTTCCTTCCCGAGTGGACCTGCTGATGCAGCTCGAGGCTGGGGCCGTCACTGAATGCTTTCTCGCACTGACTGCAGGGGTAGGTCTGCTGGGCCCGTGGGGACACCTTGAGGACGTCTTTACCATGGCTGTCAGGAGCTTTATCGTCGTCACGGTGGTGGGAGATACAACTGAAGATGTTCATGTATGGAGCAAATATACAGAACTGGTTTTTCATCGGCGTCTGCTTACAACTTCTCTGGTAATTCTGCATTTGGCTGAGATAGATTTTGCTCCAAGAATTCTGAGCTCTCCCGGCCAGAAATTCTTGATTTTCAAGAACATTGGAAGGATCCTCTATGAGGTTCATTATACAGCCATCTTCCACGGAAGCCTGAATACATAATCCTGCTCCCACCCGACAGGGGGAATCACACTGTTCAGGGAACTGAGAACTCTTTCCTGGAAGATTTATCTTGGAGTCTTGCTCTTTGGTTAATTGGCTCACAACACGTCTCTTGATTTGCCAGCCCGAAATCTCTCCCAATGAAAGGCACCTTACTTGTGCTCCATGTAGAGTCTCCTTCTCGTTTTGCTTCCTGCCTCCTGAAGGGATAAAGAGAATAAAGAGTCAGGGACAGAGACAGTGACATCTGCAAGGTGCTGAACTAAGCAGCTCTGAGCCCTTGTTCCCCAAAGGAAACTTTTTTTTTGGTAAGAATACTGATTTATTCATGAGAACAATTTCACCGTACATTGTTTTTCAGAAATTTTAGCTATTCTCTAGTTTTAATAAAAAGTTTCCTTTGGTATAAAAACCAAGATTCACAGCAAACAAAAGAATATCCATCCAGTGGAAAACATTTAAACACTTTAGCTGTTAAAAAACATTTAAAATGAGAGGAAAGTTGGGATCAGCTCAGAGTGAGGGCTTAAGGTCTCTCAGGTCTTTTTTTTTAAGTTTACTTATTTATTTCTGAGAAGTGAGGGAGGGGCAGAATCCAAAGCAGGATTCCAGGCTCTGAGCTGTCAGCACAGAGCCCGACGCAGGGCTCGAACCCTCAAACCATGAGATCATGAACTGAGCTGACATCAGACGCTCAACCGACTGAGTCACCCAGGCGCCCCTTTTCTGAGCATGTGTCTTTCCTTGGGGCCACTTGGGCATTCTCCCTACGCAGCTACTTTTAAATGTACTGGCAGGTTTACTGACGGTGAGGTGCTGTCTGAGGCTCCAGGAGCCCACTTCCCTATTTCACACTGGACAGAGCAGAGCAGACTTGGGTTTTGAGGGTCTAACCTGGCTGGGGGCTGCTGCAGGCACAGGTCTCTGTTTTCCCTGCGTTGGAGACAGGACAGGGCACACACTGTGTGAAGGAAGACACAAGAACAGTTCTGTCCTCAAAACGCTCAGGAGACCATCTTTGGGAGTCTCTGTGCAGGAAGGAATTGAAACCCCCGCACATAGGCTCAGGCAAGACACATGCTCAGCATCTGCCCGAGAAGACCTTCAGCCCTCACTGGGGAGACCTCAGGGCTCAGAACACACCTTGCGCGCTAGTGAAGATCTTCCCTGGACAAGAGCTGGTCTCAAAAGATGCTCTCGCAAATGTCCAATTTGCAACAACAAAAAGTAAAAGCGCACAAAAAACCCAGGAAAAATATGGGCTACGTTGGCGGGAATAAAATGGCAGAAATGAACGGTCCATGATGGGTAAGAGCAAGGCCAGAGTCTTCGGACAGGTCCGAAATACACTCAAAGAGCTAAGGGAGTGAGACACGTAAGCAGGAGGGCAGAGGGGGATGGGAGGTCCAGTCCTTGCTCCCACACGGAACAACAAATAAAGCAGTGCATAAAAATGACTTTGTGAGAACTTGAAAAACCAGGTAAGAAGCTGCAGCAACCAAGATAACACTTAGCCAAGTAAAAGTTGTACTCAAAACTGCGAAATTTCCCAGTGGTTTCGCTTTCCCTGCCCCCTCTGGTGAGTGTGCGGCAAGGCCTGGGGGAGGGTGCCCGGTTCCTCTCTCAGGGAACAAAGAACAGAACATGCTGGAAATGTTCTGCCAAACTGGGGGGCTGCTGCTTGAACATTGGCGGGAACAGCGCACGGTTCTGTGATCGAGTTTGTGGACCTGGGGGAGGTAGGAGGGGACCTGGGGGGAAGAAATGATCAGGCAGAGGAATATAAAAACCTGAGGTCCTGAGAAAAAGCAGAGGTGAGACTCGGGAAAAAATCATGTTCAAAAGCAGCCACACTGCAGGGGGGAAGGGATGATGGAACAGACCAGGTCCAGGGAAGATGCGCCCCAGAAAAACGTGAAGCTAATGCAGGTCTCCCTCTGCACACAGCCAGCCCAAAGAGGCAGAGGGGTGGCTCCTCCCCATCCCCCAACAGAAGATCACTAGGCTAACAAGGACACTCAACTCATGCAAAGGAGAGTAAGTATCTCTAAAAATCCAAACCTGTAGAAACAGGCCTCTAAAGTTATTAAAGTCTTTGTCAAGTAAACTAAATATGCTCAATATACCAAAAAATACTGACATGACAAGAGAACTCAAGAAAACCAGGAAAATGACCCCTGAACAAAAATCTGAACCTGAAAAAGGCAGTAACAAAACTGAAAACTTCACTGAGTTCAGCTGTGGACTTGAACAGGCAAAAGAAGCCGTGAGCTTGGAAGCCGGTTCGTATGAAATCATCAAGTTGAAAAAGCAAAAAGTGAACAAGGCTAAAGGGGCTTCAAGCTGACAACGCGAGGCACTGTAAAAGTCCCAGGGGAGACAAAAAGGGGGCAGAGAACATATCTGAAGTAACTGTGTCCAGAAACTTCCACGGGATAAACTCCAAAAGACCCACAACAAAATACATTAAAACCAAACTATACAAAATCAAAGTTATCTTGAAAGGGGCAAGAAGAGGGCAATCTGTCACATAGAAGGGATCCTCAGCACGATCACGTGGATTTCTCAACAAAAACTTTGCAAGTCAGAAGACAGTAGGATGATATATGTAAATTAATGAAGGGGAAAAAAAATCAGACAACTGAAAAATTTCCAGTAAACTATCTTTCAAAAATATGGGAGAAACAGACATTCCAAGATAAAACTTGTGGGAGTTCATTCCCGTTAGACTTGACCTACAAGAAACACTACAGGAATGTTTGGAAGGATACTGGACAGTACTTTCAAGGGTGGCTCAGTGGGTTAAGCATCCGACTCTTGATTTCAGCTCAGGTCATGATCTCAGAATCGTGGGGCTCTCTCCCCTTTCCTTCTCCCCTACTGGCAATCTCTTTCTCAAACAAAAAAAAAAAAACATTTAAAAGATTTAGAAGATAAAACCTGTATAATTTCAGTTCCTAACTTCCACTTTTAATTCAGTTACTGTCTTTTAAATCCTACGAGTACAATATACAGGGATGTACTTGTTGACAATAATAGTATTATGGGAAGGGAGAAGTTGTAAGACGTGTTTTCGTATGTGGTTGAAATTAAGCTCTTGGCAGTTTAAAGTAAATTGCATTTAGGTGTGTGGTTACCATGATGTTTACATAAACATCCTAAAGGACATAAAAACACACACTCAGAAAAAGAATCAAAAGGCATCAGCTACAAATAACTAAACCCAAAGGAAGAGAGCAGGGAAGGAAATGAACAACAAATCTCTAAGACATGAAGAAAACTGTCAGTACCTACTGTAAATGTTAACGGATTAAAATCCCTATCAGAAGACAGGTTGACTGAAAGGCTTCAGAAAACATGACCCAACTATATGCTGCCTGTAAGAGACTCACCTGAAGCCTAAGGATGTGCATACATAAAAAGTCAGAGGATGGAACAAGATATTCCAGGCAAAGAGTAACCAAAAGAGAGCAGGGATGGCTGTACTAGTAACAGGAAAAAAAAAAAAAAAAAGTTTTTCAGTAAAAAAATGATTACAGCCACAAAAAACACTGTAAAACACTGTAACACGATAAAATGTTAACACATTAAGACCTAACAATTACAAACACATAGGCACCAAACATCAGAGCTCTTAAATATGAAGCAACACTGAGGATCGAAAGAAATAGTTCTACAATAACACTAGGAAACTGCAATACACACTTTTAATAATGGAGAAAACAACTGGAAAGATCATCAGTAAGGAAACAGAGGACTAGAACATTATAATTATACACCAACGGGGTCTATGTTAAGTCACAGGCATATGTAGGCCCCAAAACGACTCTAAGCGAGTCATTACAAACTATCTTTTCCAATCACAATGCAATAAAACTAGACATTAATAATGGAAAACCCACAACTAAGTAGAAATTAACATAAAATGGATCTAAGAAGAAATCAGAAGGGAAATTAGAAAACACCTAGAGACAAATTAAAACAAAAACACAGCCTATCAAAACTGATGAGGGGCGCCGGGGTAGCTCAGTCAGTTAAGCAGCCGACTTCGGCCCAGGTCATGATCTCGCAGTTTGTGAGTTCCAGCCCTGCGTTGGGCTCTGTGCTGACAGCTCAGAGCCTGGAACCTGGTTCTGATTTGTGTCTCCCTCTCTTTGCCCCTCCCCTACTCACGCTCTGTCTCTCTGGCTCTCAAAAATAAATAAATGTTAAAAAAAAAATTTAAAAAAAATTGATGAGACCTGCAGGTAAAGCGGTGCTAGAAGGGAAAATCATAGCTACAAAGGCATACCTTAAAAAAAGAAAAATCTTGTCTCAACACCATAACTTTACAACTTAAAGAACTGGAAAAAGAACTAAACTGACAGCTCAAAGACAGACGGTAACAATAAAGAGCAGAGAAAATTCAAACAGAAGGTCCTTCAAAAAACAAATAAAAGTTGACAAAGGTTTAACCTGATTAAGAAAAGTAGAAGACTCAACTAGAATCAGAAATGAAAGTGGACATTCCTATTGGCTCCACAGAAATAAAAAGAATTATAAGAAAATGCTATAAATATTTTTAGGCAAGCAAATTGGAGAAGCTAAATGAAATGGGTAAATTCCTAGGAAAACACCTACCAATACTAAATGAGAAAAAACCAAAATCTGGTGGACTTGTAACTAGTAAGGAGATCAGATCAGTAGTAATAAACTTTTCAATACGGAAAAGTCCAGGACCACGACCACATACCTTCACTAATACATTTTACCAAAACAAGAAGAGAAAGAGAGGGTATTACAACTGATTTTATAGAAAGGTTTTTAAAAGAATATTACAAAAGATTATATGTAAAAAAATAATCTAGATGAAATGGACCGATGCCTAGTAACCCACAAACCAGCAAGGCAGAATCATGAACAGAAACCTAAACTACAAAAGTAACTACAAAGAAGAGCGAACAAAGAAAAGCTTAGAACCAGATGACTCCATTGGAAAATTCAACCAAATATTTAAAGAAGAATTAACATTCTAGAAGGTTAGCAATACCCTGAATCCAAAGCCAGAAAGAGATACTAAAGGAAAAGAAAACCGAAGTACCAACATCCCTGATGAATACTGATGCAAACATCCACAACAAAATACTAACAAACAGAAATCAATAGCAAAATAAAAGGCTCATAAACCATGACCACGGGGGGGGGGGGTTTACAATGCAAAGATGATTCAACATACAAAATCAATCAACGTAATATACCACAACAGAATGAGGAAAAAACAAATGGTCATCTCAATTCAGTAAGAGGAGCTGACAAAATCGAATAACCTTGCATGATAAAAAAACACTCATCAAACCAAGAATAAAAGGAAAACACCTCAACATAGTTAGTATGTGAAAAGCTCACAGCAAACATCATCCTCAGTGGTGGAAGACTGAAAACTTTCCCTCACTCAGCAGCAGCAAGGAGGGATGTCTGCTTCTCCATGTCTACTGAACGCCGTGCTGAATGTCTGAGTCAGAGACATTAGGTAAGGAAAAAAGACACCCAAATTGGAAAGAAGTAAAAACATTTACAGGTATGATTTTATCTGTGGAAAATCCTGAAGATTCCACAAAGAAAATGCTTAAGAACCAACAAGCAAATTCAGCAAAGTTGCAGATACAACTAATCTTTGTGAGATTTTATTTCGATGCACTAACAACGAATGATATGAAATAAAAATTACAAAGACAACAGAATTAGGAAACCTAGAAATCAACACTCATATATACGGTCAAATGGATTTCAGCTTGAGTCCCAAGACCATTCAACAGGGAAAGGACATCTTTTCAACAGGTGGTGCTAGGAAATCCCCATTTCATTGCCAAAGAATCAAGTTGGGCTTTTTCCTTACATCTTAGAAAAGTCAACTCCAAATGCACCAACACCCTAATTAGCTAAAATTGTACAACTCCTAGAAGAAAAAAGAGGACAAGCTTCCAGTTATGGAATCATGTGATTACTCAAAGCATGAGCAGGAAAAGTAAACAGAGATACATCACAATATATCAAAATTAAAAAATTCCACAGAAGGGTATGGCCACTTGGGAAGATAGTCTGGCAGTTTCTTATGAAACTATGAAAGGAAATCACGTGCCCTGGTATTTACCCAGATGAGTGGAAAACCTATGCCCACAAGAAAATGATCACACAGGTGTTTACACCAGCTTTATTCATGGTTGCTGAAACTTGGAAGCCATCAAGTTGAACGGAGGAATAAACTGGTACACCCAGACAATGGGCTATTTTTTAAAATTTTTTATGTTTTTTTAAATTTAACTTTGAAAGAGAGAGCACGAGCAGGAGGGTCAGAGAGAGAGGGAGACACAGAATGTGAAGACAGGCTCCAGGCTCTGAGCCATCAGCACAGAGCCCGACACAGAGCTCGAACCCACGAACTGTGAGATCACGACCTGAGCTGAAGTCTGACGCTTAACTGACTGAGCCACCCAGGCACCCAGACAATGGGCTATTATTATCCAGCCCTAAAAAGCATAGAGCTGTCAAGCCCTGAAGGAACTATAAATGCACGTTACTAAGTGAAAGAAGCTAAGGGCTCTAAGATTCCACCTGCCATCCCAGGAAAGGCAAATCTATGGAGACAAAAGGATCGCTGGTTGACAGTGGTGAGAGGGGAGGGGGGGTTAACGGGTGGAGCCCAGAGAACTTTAAGGGAACCTGTTCTGGATCATCCGGTAATGGTAGAAACGTACCATTATAAATCTGTACAAACTCCTAAAATGCAACAGGAAGAGGGAACTCTGCTATAAACTACAGCCCCTGGGGGGCGGTGAGGTATCTCTGGGTTTGTCGACTGCAACAAATGTACCTCCCTAGTGCCAAACGCTGACGAGGAAGGCTCTGCATACAGTGTGCGCAGCCTATGGGAACTCTCTGCAGCTTCTCAATTTTGCTGTGAACCTGTAAGTTCTATGAAAAATAAAACCAATTTGAAAAATTTATAGGGGAGCCTGGGTGGCTCCTCCAACTTCAGTTCGTGTCATGGTCTCATAGTTTGTGAGTTGGAGCCCCGTGTCGGGCTCTGTGCTGACAGCTTGGAGCCTGGGGCCTGCTTTGGATTCTGTCACATTCTCTCTCTGCCCCTCCCCCACTTGCGCTCTGCCTCAGTCTCTCAAAAATAAATGTAATAAAATTTTTTTTAGGTATTTATAGATTTATATACACATCAGAGAAACAAATAAATAAAAAGTTACATAGAGGCCAAACCCATGATCCAACCATTCCATGCCTGCTGACAGCTCCGAGCCTGGAGCCTGCTTTGGATACTGTGCCTCCACTCTCCCTGCCCCTCCCCTGCTTGCACTCTGTGTGTCTCTTTCTCCCTCAAAAATAAACATTGAAAACTTTTTTTTTAAATTAAAAAAACACTGAAGTCACGTAGAGTGCCAGGAAGTAGATCAGTAGCTGCCTGGGGTCGGGTGTGGGCATGAAGAAGGGGAGGCGGGGAAAGCTTACAAGGGGGCATGAGAATTCTGCACAACTTTTAAAGATTTCTTTTGGGTTAGAGTGCTTCCAGACCTGGCGGGGGAAGCCTAAACTGTTCAGGCTGGAGGACATTTAGGGTGGAAATCCTGCAAGCCAGAGAGCCACAGGAGTAAGATTTATCTAAGTTCTTTCCAAATCCCTGGCTCGCCATTAGTGGCAGAGGGTAAGATTTGTGAGTTTGACTCTCTGTTGACTCAGTGCATTGCTTAACCCAAACACAGTTTGAGATATCAGGGGTCACAACTCAAGCCTGGAAAGACCACTGGAAATTTAGGGGAGAAAAATCAAAGATAAGGGAACCACAGAGGGTCAGTCCCTAACTAGGACTATAAACTCTGCTCACATCTTTGGTGGGTCTCTTGACTATGCGGATGCAGCAAAGACCCCAGGGGCCTGGACTAAAAAAAAGCAGCAGCCAGAAGTCAAGAGAGATGTCATAGCAAAACACTAAAAAATATTCAACCTGCCCAAAGCATTACAGGAAACAACAGACGGATGAGCAAAGAGGGAAGACCCAAACAAAGGCCTGACGATAAATGTAAACACACCCGTGTTAATAACGACACTGTGTTAAGTGTGCTACCCCCAAATCAGAAGGCAGATATTGGCCGATCACAAAAAAAGAAAAGGTCCAACTATATGCTTCAAGGAGACCTATTCTCAATACACTTAATTAAAAAGAGTAAGAGATACAAATATATCATGCAAAGCCTAAGAAAGCTGGAGTGGCTAGACCAGTATCAGATTAAGAAGAGACTCTACGAACTAGGGGTGGACGGAGCTAGAGTGTACCGTCCTAAGTGAAATAAGCCAGAAAAAGACAACTACCATATGACTGCGCTCACATGTGGAATTTTAAGAGGCGAAACAGATGAACAAAGGGGAAGGAACAAACAAACAAAAGAGGGAAGTAAACCATAAGAGACTCTCCCCTCTGGAGAGCAAACTGAGGCTGGCGGGAGGGAGGTGGGCCAGGGGATGGGGAGACGGGTGGCGGGCATGAAGGAGGGCGCCGGTGAGGGGCCCTGGGTGGTGCAGTGAGTGAGGACCGCTAAATTCTACGCCTGAACCGGGCGTTACACTGCACGTTAACTGGAGTTTAATACAAACTGGAAACAACACTATTAAAGACAGAGGCATAATAAAAGGGTCAATATGGCAAAATGATGTGAAAATTACAAATGCTTATGGGTCTAACAAAGGCTCCAAAACACAAGAAGCAAAAACAGAAAATGAGAGACGGACAGAACTCCAGAGCGAGAGCTTTTAGCGCCCTTCTCTTAGTTGGTGGAAAACAACTCGACCATTGAAAGAAAAAAAATCGTGAAACAATACAAGCTCTGAACGCTGACAATTAAACCATTTTAACCAAAATGAAACTTAGAGATTTCCCCCCAATACACATGCGAACGCCCATCAAAACAACCACAGCCGGGGCTGTGGAAAGTCTCCAGAGACTGGAATACTGAGGAGGATGTTCTCTGGCCACAGTGGAGTTAAACTCAAAACCAGAGCAGCAAAGCAGGAGGTGTCACAATCCAGACTTCAAGATCTACTACAACGCTACAGTAATCTACACAGCCCGGTAGTGGCACAAAAATAAACACACAGATTAATGGAGCAGAACAGGGAGCCCAGAAATAACACCCCGCTTATATGGTTAATTCGTCTTTGACAAAGGAGGAAGAAATATACAACGGGGAAAGACAGTCTGTCTTTTAAAGTTGATTTATTTTGAAAGAGAGAGAGAGAGAGATCGTGTGTGCACGTGCAAGCAGGGGAAGGGGAGAGAGAGGGAGAGAGAGAATCCCAAGCAGGCTCCCCAGGGTCAGCACGGAGCCCAATGTGGGGCTCGAACTCACAACTGTGAGATCATGACCTGAACCAAAATCAAGAGACGTACACTTAACTGACTGAGCCACCCAGGTGCTGCAAGACAGCTTCTTTAATAACTGGTGCTGGGAAAACTGGACCACTTTCTTATACACAAAAATAAACTCGAAATGGATTAAAGACCTAAGAGTGAGACCCCCAAACCATAAAAGTCCTAGAAGAGAGCACAGGCAGTAGCCTCTGACACTGGCCTTAGAAACATTTTTCTGGGGCGCCTGCGTGGCTCAGTGGGTTAAGCGTCCAGCTCCGGGTCAGGTCATGATCTCACCGTTCGTGGGTTCGAGCCCTGCGTCGGGCTCTGTGCTGACAGCTAGCTCGGAGCCTGGAGCCTGCTTCGGATTCTGTATCTCCCTCTCTCTCTGCCCCTCCCCTGCTCGCACTGTCTCTCTCTCTCAAAAATAAATATAAAACATTAAAAAAAAATTAAGAAACATTTTTCTACTTGTGTCCCCTCAAGTAAAGGAAACAGAAGCACAAATAAACTACTGGGGTTATATTAAAAATAAAAAGCTTTACTTCTGCAAGGCAAAGGAAACA
>NC_043715.1:47894706-47925909 GCF_006229205.1 Suricata suricatta
GGGGGGAAGACAGGTGGTGGTGATGGTGGAGGGCACTTAAGGGGAAGAGCACTGGGTGTTGCATGGAAAACAATTTGACAATAAAATATTATGGAAAAAAATAAAGTAATTAAAAAAATTTTTTTTAATTTTTAAATGCTTAAAAAAAAGAAAATACTTTGAAATAATGATGAAGGAACATTAAACCACAACTTCTGGCGTGTGGTTGAACAGCACTCAGAGATACTTTTATGGCTTTAAATGTTTATGTTAGAAAACAAGAAAGGTCTAAAATCAAAAACCTAGGGTTCCATCTCATGAAGCCATGAAAAAAGGTAATTAAGTAGGAAAGAAGAGTAAAAATCAAATAAATAGAAACAAGAGGAAAAACTCAACATTAGGCACGAAAGGATATCACTACAGATCATAAAGGCATTAAAATAAGGGGATTTTTCAACAACTTAGATAAAATGTACTAATTCCCTGAAACATACAAATATCCAAATCCGTAGCAAGAAAAGCAAAAAATCTTTTTAAAGAGTTCAGGAACTTAATTCATAAACAAAAACATTCTCATAAAAAGACCAGACGGCTTTGCCAGCGGCTTCCACTTAGCACTTAGGAAAGGAGTAATACCAGTCCTGTACACAAACCCTTCCAGAACAAAGAGGAAGACACACCTGAAGGTCACTGTGTAAGGCCAGTGTTACCGCGACAGCAAAACCAGAGAAAGACATCAAGTTACAAATCAGGATCTCCCCTAACCAAGGTACAAATATCCTTAATAAAGAGCAAACCTTCCTTGTTTTTAGAAGTGTAAGAAAAGAATCCTAGGAGAGAGCTGGACGTCCGGCTTGTGAGCGGGCACCCTCGCTTCGCGTACGACCAAAGAGCGATTTAAAAATGGGTGATGTGGAGAAGGGCAAGAAGATTTTTGTTCAGAAGTGTGCCCGGTGCCATACCGTGGAAAAGGGAGGCAAGCACAAGACTGGGCCGAATCTCCATGGTTTATTTGGGCGAAAGACGGGTCAGGCCCCTGGACTGACTTACAGGGACGCCAACAAGAACAAAGGCATCACCCGGGGAGAGGAGACACTGATGGGGCATTCGGAGAATCCCAAGAAGTACATCCCTGGAACAAAAATGACCTTCGCTGGCATGAAGAAGGCAGGGGAAAGAGCAGACTGGATAGCTTATCTCCAAAAAGCTGCTACGGAGTAATAGTTGGCTTTTGCCTTACTTATTACAAAACAAAAGTGTCTCATGACTCTATGTGTACCATATTTAAATTGATCTCATGCACCAGAATTCAGATCATGAATGGCTGACTGAATATTTCTTTTGGACGGTTCTGATTTAACTAAGATTGGGCTTGTGGTTAAATGAATATGACTAGCTTTTTGAATTTTGATAGTACTTCCGGTTCAGCAAGTGCTGGCACTGTTTTCCCCTTCAAAACAATGTGACTGGAATTAATTAGATATTTAGCTTTTCACAGAGATGATAAATGCCATCTCTAAACTTATAGGAGATTGGTTTTATATTTAGAGTTATATAACTGGTCACATTAATATATTTAAATACGAAGGAAATCCCTTCACTGTATCAGAACAGCAAGACTCAGCTGTGTTTCAGGTTGTGTTTGTTAGCCTGTTAAAGGCAAGGGCTGAAGATAAGCTGGCAATGTCCACTTTATCTTTTTTTTAGTCTTAAATATGCCAATTTAATTAAAATTCCTTGCATTTAAAATGTTGCCTTTTGCTTAAAAAAAAAGAAAAGAAAAAGCATCCTAGTACGTCCTGAGTAGGTCGGGTTAATCCCAGCATTCGAGGGCACAGGCCCCAGATGGGGTTGCGTCTGCTAAGCCCCATGCCACCACACCAGGACTTGGTACAATTTTGGCTCACCCAGAAATGCATCTTAAGCCTGTCGGCAATCCCCGGGTCCGCTGGAGTTAGGTAGCCTGCCATCCCCTCAAGGGCCAGTGCCCTGGCAATGACCACCCTGCTTCTGCAGCCTCACAGGACTTCCTTGTTCTACCTGGAAGTCGTTTAGTCTGTAGAGCTCCCTAGGGAGCTTTCCTATCCGCTCTCAGGAGGGCTGCCTGAGTCAGGAATCACTGCAGAAAGCCAGTAAGACCTTTAAAATTTAGTCGGCTGAAGTTTGGGTTTTAATAGAAGGAATGCAAGGTTGTTTGGACCTGTGAAATCGCCAGTACGTTTTATCATATTTGCAGCATACAAGAGAAAATGTTAGGATTATCTCAGTATTTTACGAAATGCTATTACCCGTTCATGATAAAAACTCTGAAACTAAGAACAGAAGGAAACTCAACCCAAAAAGAAAACCTACAGCCAACACCACTGTTGGTGCTGAAAGACTGATGCTGTCTACCTAGCTACCTACCCACCCAGCGGCATTCAGATCGGGAAGAAGAAAGATACAGTGCACGTTGTGAGTTTCCACATAGAAAATCTTTAGGGATGTACAAAAATGCTTCTAGAATATACCAATATGCGAAGACTGCAGGCTCCAAGTCTGATCTCAAAAATTAATTGTACTCGTATGAGGTAGAAGCAAATAAGTGAAAAATGAATTCTATTTATATAGTGTCAAAAAATAAAACACTCATGAAAAGTTAAAGATATATAGAAAGCCTATCTACTGAATGCTATAAAATGTGATAATGTGATTTACAATGACTATATATTTTGGTCTCCAGTTCCTGGCCCACAGATCCCCAAATCCTTGGAATTTCCCAAGGGAAAAGAACAATGGGAGCATCTTTGTTATAGTATTTGGTCTCTTCTCCTCAGTTCCTGAAAGCCTTCCATAGCCATAAAGGTGAAATGGGTGTCCGGCACTTGCTAACAAACCTCTTTCAACCACATCTGAATTCTGGTTAATGAAGTGACTTCTGGAAATCCTCTAAGGATGGGAGGCTGGTTGCCATGAAGCCAACCTTGAGTATAGGATTGGAATTTTTAGTCTCATCCCCCGACCTCTGGGGAGGGGAGAAGGGCAGAAAGCTGAACCAATCACTAATAGCCAACGACGTAATTGATCATATCTAACTAATGAGGCCTCCATAAAAAGCCAAAATGGGAGGGCCTGAGGAACTTTTAGGTTGGTGGACACGTGGAGATGCAGGGAGAGTCGTGAGCCCAGAGAGAGTCTGGAAGTTCCGCACCCCTTCCCACATGCTTTGCCCTATGCATCTCTTCCTTATGGCTGTCGAGTTATAACCCTTTATAATAAACTGATAAGCTAGTAAGTAAACTGTATCTCTGAGTTCTGTGAGCTGCTGAAGCAAATTAATTGAACCCAAGGTTGGATTTGAGGGAAACTCTGAAGAACAGTTAACAACCTGGCCTTCTAACTGGCCTCTGAAAGAGGGTGAAGGTGACAGGTAGGAACCCTGTAGAACAGAGCCTTCAACCTGTAGGATCTGATGCTACATCTAGACAGACGGTGTCAGAATTGAGTTGAAATGTACGACACCTAGCTGTTATGTTGACTAACTGCTTAGTATGGCAGTAACCCCCCATTTATTAGAACTGGTATTAAAATTATAGAACTCACGAATTGTGAGGTCATGGCCAGAGAGCCAAAGTCGGACACTCAGCCAACCAAGCCACTCAGGCACCCCTGTCCTATCACTTTCAAGCTATGTATGTTCTTAGATATAAAGTTTCTTTTTTTTCCCCCATAATATTTTATTGTCAAATTGTTTTCCATACAGCACCCAGTGCTCTTCCCCTTAAGTGCCCTCCACCCATAGACCACTTATAGCTGGATCATGTTGTTTTATTTTTTTAAGCCATTCTTCCAATTTATGCCTTTTGATTGGCATAAATGCCAATCAAATGCATTTGAGAGGACAGATACTACATGGCTGTCTGGGTCAATATTGCCTTAATGAGAACATTTGCGCATTCTCACAATTGTAAAGTTTCCTTTCCTTCTCCATTTTGGTGACCAATACTACTGTAAATTTGTGGGTTTTTTTTTTTTTGTAGTTCACGGGGTATTAATATGTTGGAGTACTATGTAAATTTAAAGAGGTCATAAACAGAAAAGAAAAGGAGTGGAACATGGTCCCACTGCTGTAAGAGACGCTGGCTTGATGAAGAGACTCTCCAGTTTAGGCTGCCACCTAAAAGATTTTGGAGATTTGAGTTTTACTCCAGTCCCTAAAGATGATCTCTACAACAACCTGATTGTGAATCCTCGCTCAGTGGGCCTTGCCAACCAGGAACTGGCTGAGGTGGTTAGTAGAGCCGTGTCAGGTGGCTACAGCCAGGTCACAGTGGGAGGTGATCTGCTGTCAGCACAGAACCTGCTTTGGATCCTCTGATCCCCTGCTCATGTGCTTTCTCAAAAACAAACAAACATTCAAAGAAAAAGGAAAAGAAAAAAGAAAGAAAAGAAAGTGACAGAAGATATCCCATACAAAAGAGAGCTGGATGGCTCTACTGATGTCAGAGAAAATAGACGCTTAAGTCAAAAATTGTTACAAGAAACAATCTATACTCATAAAAGAGTCAAGGCACCAAGAAGATATAAAAATTACAAATAGATATATGCTAAACATCAGAATTCCAATTATGTGAGGCAAATGTAAACGGAACTGAAGGGATAAATGGCTATCAGTAGTGACAGAAAGAACAGTCAATATTCTGTGCTCAGTAATGAAAAGAACCAGACAAAGTATCAAGGAAACATAGAACTTAACACTACAAGCCTAACTGGACCTAACATACACCGGAAATACCACCCAACAACAGCAATATTCATTTTTCTCAAGTCATTCTCCAGGGCAGACCATATGTGAAGACATCCAAAGACTCAACAAATTTAAAACGATTGAATGAAATCATACAACAAACTTTTCTAATCACAATGGACTGAAGCTAGAAATCAAAAGCAGAGGGAATGTTGGAAAATTCACACACATGTGGAAATTAAAACATGATAAGTAACCAATGAATCAAAGAAAAACAATCACAAAGAATCAGAAAATATCTGGAGACAAATGAAAAAGAAAATCCAGTGTACCAAAACGTAGGGGATGCAAGGAAAGCAATGCAAAGAGAAACTTTTTATCTGCGAATGCTTGCATCAAAAAGAGATCAAACAATTCCCCTTCTGGATATATATCCAAAGGAAACAAAATCACCATTCAGAAAAGATATTTACACCCCCACGTTCACTGCAACATTACTGACAACAGCTGAGACATGGAAACCATTTACGTGTTCACCAACTAATGAACAGATAATGAAAATGTGACACACACACACACACAGGAATATAATTCAGCAATAAAAAAAAGAAGAAAATTCGTGACATCATGGATGGACTCTGAGGGCATTATGCTAAGTGGAATAAGTCAGACACAGAAAGACAAATACCCTATGATCTCATTTATGTGTGGAATCTAAAAATGTCAAATTTACAGAAACAGAGATCAGATTTGTGGTTGCAAGAGTTGGGGGTGGGGTGGGTGAATGGTGTAAAAGTGGCTAAAAGCTATAAACTTTTCAATATAAGATAGTAAGTTCTGGGGCTATGGTGTACAACATGACAACTATAGTTAACAATACTGTATTGTATGTTTGAAAGTTTCTAAAGAGTCGATCTTAAAAGTTCTCAACACAAGGAGAAAAATTAACTATATGAGGTAATGGATGTTAACTTATTACAGTAACCATTTTGTAATATATACAAATATCAATTTATTATGTTGTACAACTTAAACATTATATGTCAATTTTAATTCAATAAACTGGAAAAAATAAAAATGATCTCAAACCAAATATAAAATTTTATATCATAAGGAACTAGAAAAAGAACTAAACCCAAAGTGAGCATAAGGAAATACAAAAGAACAGAGATAAATATTAAAATAGAGGATAAAAAAAACAAAGAAAATCAATGAGTAAAGATTCTGGTTTTTCGAATATATCAACAAAATGGACAAACATTTAGCTAGAGTGGCTAGGAAAAAAGAGAAGACTCAAATTACAAAATTAGAAATGAAAGTGAAGATGTTACTGCTGACAGAGAAACATAAAAGATTATAAAAGAGCACTGTGAACAACTGTATGTCAACAAATTGGATAACCTAGATAAAACGGACAAATTCCTAGAAACATAAACCTACTAAGGCAGAATTATGAAGAAACAGGAAACCTAAACAGACCTGTAACTACTAAAGAGATTGAATCAAAAACTTCCCACCAAAGAAAAGCCAGGACCAAACTGAACTGGTGAATTCTACCAAGCGTTTAAAGAAAAACACCAATCCTTCTTAAATCTTCCTTCAAAATACTGAAGAGGAGAGAATGTGTCCTTACTTACTCTGTGAGGCCAGTACTTCCCAACAATTAAGCCAGACAGAGACACAGTAAAAAAGGAAACTACAGACAAACATCCCTATGAACACTGATCTAAAAATACTAGCAAACCAAATTCAGTAGTCTATGAAAAGGATACTACAATGTGGCCAAGTGGGATTTATTCCTGGAATGCAAGGATGGTTCAACACACAAAAATCAATGTGATGTGCCATTTAAAAGAATAAAGGAAAAACTCTATAATCATTTCCGTTGATATAGAAAAAACATGACAAAACTTAAAAATACTTTCATAATTAAAAAAACTCAACAAAGAATGGAGAGATACTACCTCAACGTAATGAAGTCTGAAATGAAAAACATAGAGCAAAACATCAGACTCAATGACGAAAGACTGAAAGCTTTTCTCCTCCAATACTGGGAATAAGGCAAGGATGCCTACTTTTGTTCTTAATATTCAACACTGTACTGGAAGTTTGGGCCTGAGAAATTGGGCAAGAAATAAAAGGCATGAACAAATATGAACAGATAACGAAAATGTGACCCACACACACAGAAATATGATTCAGCCATAAAAGAGCAGAAAATTTGTGACAACATGGATGGACTCTGAGGGCATTATGCTAAGTGGAATAAGTCAGACACAGACAAATACCCTGTGATCTCATTTATGTGTGCAATCTAAAAATACCAAATTTACAGAAACAGAGATCAGATTTGTGGCTGTGAGTCGGGGGTGGGGTGGGTGATGGAAATTGGAAAGGAAGATGTAAAATTATTTATGTTCATAGATGATACAATCTTGTGGGAAGCTGCCAGAAGAACAAAGATCAACCGCCTGCAGGCAGGGCAGGGCCCCTCAGGCGCTGGGCTGAAGCTGCAGTTTTGGTTCCTCCCCCACCCTAACATTATAATCACTTGACCCTGTTTTCTAGCAACCAACCTAGGTCAGCTGCCTTGCTTCCCACCTTGAACCTTTTATAAGGTGTGTGTGTTTTTTAAATAAATGAGGCTTGATCAGAGACTGTGTCTTGCCTCCACTCTCTGTGCTCCCTGCCCCCCAGTTCTCACTCCCTCCCTCAGGAACCTGCGTTGACCGACCTGCCAGATGGGACACAATCTTATATGTAGAAAGCCCAAGAGGGGAAAAGAGGTGGTGGTGATGGAGGAGGGCACTTGTGGAGAAGAGCACCGGGTGTTATATGGAAACCAATTTGACAATAAACTATTTTTTAAAAAAAAAGTAAAAAAAAAAAAAAGCAAAAAAAAAAAAAAAACCCTGTTAAATGAATTCAGCAAAGTAGCACCATACAAAGCCACACACAGAAACCAGTTGCATTTCTACATACAAACAGCAAATAATGAGAAAAGGAAATCAGAGAAATACAAACCAAAACCACAATCAGATACCACCTCACATCTGCCAGAATGGCTAACATTAACAACTCAGGCAACGACAGATGTTGGCGAGGATGCGGAGAAAAAGGATCTCTTTTGCACTGCTGGTGGGAATGCAGACTGGTGCAGCCGCTCTGGAAACCAGTATGGAGGTTCCTCAAAAACTGAAAAATACAACTACCCTACACCTAGCAAGTGCACTACTAGGTATTTACCGAAAGGATACAGGAGTGCTGTTTCGAAGGGGCACAAGCACCCCAAAGTTTATAGCAGCGCTGACAATAGTGAAAGTATGTAATGAGCCCAAATGTCCATTGACAGATAAATGGATAAAGAAGATGTGGTGTATATATACAATGGAATATTACTTGGTGATCAAAAAGAATAAAATCTTGCTATGTGCAACAACATGGTTGGAACTAGAGTATACTGTGCTAAGTGAAATAAGTCACCCGGGGAAAGACAAATGTCATATGAGTTCACTCATATATGGAACTTAAGATACAAAACAGATGAACATAAGGGACAGGAAACAAAAATAATATAAAAACAGGGAGGGGGACAAAACAGAAACTCCTAAATATAGAGAACAAACTGAGGTTTGCTGAAGGGGCTGTGGGGCGGCGGGGGATGCGCTAAATGGGCAAGAGGCATTAAGGAACCACTTGTTGGGATGAACACTGGGTGTTATATGCAGGGGATGAGTCCCTGGATTCTACTCCTGAAATCAGTATTACACCATATGCTAACTAACTTGGATACAAATTTTTAAAAAAATTCTATATGCAATAGCATCAAAAAGAATAAAACACCTGGGAATTAACTTAACCAAGGAGGTGAAAGACATGTACACTGCAAACTACAAAACACTGATAAATTAAAAACATAAAAAAATGGAATGATAGTCCATGTTCATGGATTGGAAGGTTTAACACTGTTAAGATATCAATGTTTCATAGCCAAAGGATCTATAGATTCAATGCAATCTCTACCCAAATGCCAATGATACAGAAACAGAAAAACCCATCCTAAAGTCACATGGAATCTCAAGAGACCCTGAGTAGCCAAAACCTTTAAAAAAGAAAAAAAGTTGGAGGTAGTCACTTCCTGATTTCAAAACTCAGTATAAAGCTGCTGTAGTCAAAAAAGTGTGGTACTGGCAAAAAGACATACAGACCAAGGGAATAGTCTACAAGGCCCAAAAATAAACCACTGCATACACGGTCAAATGGTTTTTGACAAGAGTGCTAAGACCATTCAATGGGAAAAGGACAGTCTTTTCAATAAATGGTGCTGGAAATATTGGATATCTATGTGCAAAGGCATGACGCCAGACCTTTCCTTATACCATAGTCACAGATTCCCTCAAAACACATCAAAAATCAAAACATAGGAGCAAAAACTAAAACTCCTAGGAGAAAGCATGCAGCAAAAGCTTTGTGATATTGGATGTGACAATGATTTCTTGGCTAGGACACCAAAGGCACAGGGAAGAAAGGACATATTTGAAAACTTCATGAAAATTAAAAACTCTTGTGCATCAAAAGACACTATCCATAGAGAAAAGGCCCACATACAAAATGAGAAAATACTTGTAAATCCTGTATCTGATACAGGATTAGTATTCAGAACACAGAGAACTCCTAAAACTCAAAAGAAAACAATCAGATTCAAAAATGGACAAAAGACTCACACAGACATTTCTCCTAAGATACACAAATGGGTACTAAGCACATGAAAAGATGATCGACAAAGCTAGTTATCAGAGAATTGCAAATCACCACGAAATAGCACTTCGTACCCGTTAGGGTGGTATTGTTAAGGGGGAAACAAAACCAAAGAACACAAGTGTTGGTGAGGATGAAGAGAACTGGAGCCCTGGCGCGCTGCTAGTGGGGACATAAAATAGTGCAGCCAATGTGAAACCAGTACGGCGGTGCCTCAGAAACTAAAAATACAGCTACCAGGGGCACCTGGGCGGCTTAGTCGGCTAAGCATCTGACTCTTGATTTCAGCACAGGTCATGATCTCATGGCCCTGAGACAGAGCCCCACTCAGGCTCTGTGCTGAGCATGGACTCTGCTTAAGAGTCTCTCTTTCCCTTTCGCTCTGCGCCCCTCCCCCGCTTGCGCTCTCTCTCCCTCCCTGCCTTCCTTCCTCCCTCAAGGGAAAAAAAATTGGGGCGCCTGGGTGGCTCAGTCGGTTAAGCATCGGACTTCGGCTCAGGTCATGATCTCACAGTTCGCGGGCATCGGGCCCTGTGCGGACAGCTCAGAGCCTGGAGCCTGCTTCGGATTCTGTGTCTCCCTCCCTCTCTGCCCCTCCCCTGCTCGCGCTCTCTCTCTCCATCTCTCAAAAATAAATAAAAAACATTTAAGAAAAATAGAATTACCAATACGATCCAACACTTCCGTTCTGGATATACACATAAATAACAGAAAGCACGGACCTGAACAGATATTAGTACATACGTTTTCACAGCAGCATTTTTCACAATAACGAAACGGTACAACCCAAATGTCCAACAATGGATGAAGAAAACGTGATATGTACATAAAACACGATGCCATTCAGCCATAAAAAAGGAGGAAATTCTGGCGTACATTACAACATGATCAACCTTGAAGACGTTATGCTAAGTGAAATAAACCAGATGCAAATGGCAAACGCCGCATGATTCCGCTTACACTTACATGAGGTACCTGAAATAGTCAAATCCAGACAGAAAGGAGAACAGCGGTCACCAGGAGGTGGGTAAGAGAAGAACAGGGAGCATGGTTTATGGTGTAGGGTTTTGGTATGGGATGGAAACTTCTGGAGGTAGACAGTGTGAATGATTGCACAACAGCGTGGATATACTTAAGGCCCGCTTAAAGATGGCTGAAGTAAGTTGTATGTTACGCGTACTTCACCACAATGTAAAAATCCGATGTGCTAATGGGCCTGGTGGTATAGTGCTTACATGTAAATTAAGACAAGTCAGGGACCTGGAGGGTGCCAGGAGGTGGCACGTTAAGTCATGGTCAGATAAGGCCCTGGGTGAAAGGACATCGGACAGACAGGAGCGAGTGAGAAAGCAGGAGGGGCGGACTGGCAGCGTTCTGGCCGGGGAAGAGAATGGAAAAGGTCCTGGGGCAGAAGCACATTTGTGCCGTGAGGCTGGCAGACCGAAGGAGGGGGCGTGCCTGGAGAAAAGTGCAGAAGGAATGGTGAGGTCGGGGGAATGAGCCCATACCACAGAACCTTCCAGGCCCCTGGAACACGCTGGGTTTTACTCTGAGCGAGAGGAGCCCGGAGGGACTGAAGCAGAGGAGTGACGGGACGGGACTCATGTTTTCAAGGGCCTCTCTGGCTGCGGCATGAAGATTAACCAGCCGGCGGGCAGACGGACGGGACCGTCGCCATCCAGGACCCGAGCTGCGCCATTCTTACCCGCGTGCCCACCTCTCTGAGCGTGCACGTCCTTCACGCAGAGCTTTTCCTCCCTCTCCAACTGGGATATCATGTCTGGTTTGGAGGAGGAATGCCCTGTGAACAGAGGGGATGCGAGTGAAAACGGGAAGGGCCGGAGGGCTGAACGCTCCGGTTCCCACCCAGGAAGGAGGCTGTGCGCCGCCCACGGCGGTGCTTCCCGGTCGCTTCTCGGTCACGACCCACAGTGAGCAACACGCTCGGTCTCCCTAGAAATCTGTTAGTGCCACACAAATTACTGAAATAAATGAGCCAATGAACGGTTTCTAACCACTGTTTTCCGCACGTCCTTCCCAGTCGGACGCCCCTCACTGTAACGCTTCAAGGTGCGCCACCGCTAAGGGCCTCTGTCCTGTTCTCTGTTCCGTGAATATTCTAGATTGGGAGACTGCTGATGCCATTCGCCAATGCCCTGACCCAGCAATGCCTCATGATCTAGGAGTTTTAAAAGGAAATATGAAATACGGAGCCAGGTGAAGACAAGCTTAACTGTTCATTTACACGAGACAACATGTGCCTTGGAATGAAGACCAGAAACAGGTGTCTGCGTGTTCTAAAGGGACTAGAAGACTCTGGTCTCTGAGGAGCCCTGAAGCCTTAAACGACTAGGCGGAGGGAAGGGACGTCCTTCAACATCCTAATATGCACAGGACAGCCCTCGCGACAAAGAATTATCTGCCCCCAAATGCCAACAGTGCCAAGGTTAGGAAACCCTGCTTGTGGGGACGAGCGACAGAAAGGTCTTGTGCTCACCCAGAGAGACCAGGTTCCGGAAGTTCTCCAGCATCACGTCTCGGTACAGCTCCCTCTGGGCGGGGTCCAGCAGCCCCAGCTCCTCCTCCGTGAAGACCACGGCCACGTCCTTGAACGTCACTGCCTCCTACGACACCAAGCACACTCAACCTCAGTCTCGCACCCGGTGGCCGCTGGGAGCGGGGCAGCACGGAGGAGGTGGCGAGAGGCGGGAAGCTGCTCCCGATCCTGAGGGAACCGAGCACCTCTGCTTTCTCTTCTTCCCCTTCCGCGTTCCCACCAAAAATGCTAGGGCCGCGCAGGGGAGGGGAAGGGAAGGGAAGAAAAGTTAAAACACCTTGGGTACAGGTAACGTGGAGGCTCTTTACATAGTTAAGTCTCTAGAACTGTCACTGTCCAATCAGGGCATACACGTTTTACAGTTTGACGGACAGCGCCGAATTTTATAAGAAATTTTGAGCAAATCAGTCCCAACGGTATTTAATAGTGCCCACCTTGTTCTCTCACTGGGAACTACCGCTATTTCATCAATGCCTGTGGGTCTAACAGGCCTTCAGCACCCCTGCTCTGCCCACTCCTGGCTGGTCCCCTAACTTAGTCCTCCGTCTCCTGATCTAACAGGACTACATCGTCCGGAGCTGGAAGGGATCAAATGAGAATAAAGAACTTAGGACACCGTCGGACTTGCATTAAGTATTCAACAAACGTCAGCCGTCACTTCTTGTCATTCTTGTTCCTGGTTGCCTACCGGTCCACAAAAGTGGGATCTAGAATATATTTAATGATTCCATGTAATTAAACAGTATGCTAATTTTTTAAGTTATTAATAATGCTGCAAAAAATTTTTATACAGATCTCAGCCAACTGTCTTGGATGGGTTCCAGGAAGTAGCATTTGCACTCTTGAAAAATACACACCTTGATTTTGCGAATTTAATGCAATTACCCCAATTACCTTTTCCTGTAAGAGACTCTAAGTCTCCCGGATTCGCTATACTCCGGCCCTAACTGGGGGCACCTGGCTGGCTCCATCCATGGACTCTTGATCTCAGGGCTGTGAGTTTGAGCCCCACGTACGGTGAAGAGATCATTTAAAAATAAAATCTTTAAAACAAAACAAACAAAACAGTCTTTTCGACACAGTGTGGCAACTACACTCAAATAATATAAGATCATCTTTCGAGGTTTTTCACATATTACCTGTTCATTTCCTTTGTTCAAAATCCTACTGGAGTTTCTTATGCATGGGTAAAATTCCTGAGACTATTACGCCTTTTTTCTAGCGTGTATAAATTCCCAACCTCACCCCCCGCCCCCCCGCAACACACACACACTCCTGTTTCCTATTTGTGTCCTAACCTCTTCTGCACGGAAATAAAAAGTAACTCTAGCTAGTGTTTTGAACACCTACATACTAAACAACGACTTGATGCATCTGACGTAGAAGAGAGCAGCACTCTGAAAAGTATCAGGTGAGGACAGTGTTATGTTTGGGGTCCTCCCCCCACCAGACCTGCCAGCACACATGTAGCCTGGCCTCAGGTCTCAGAACAGAGAAGTCTCTTTCCTTCTGGGTCTTTCCATTTACCCTGACTGGACACCTGGAACTCCCAGCTGAGGCAATGGGAACTTTAGTGTCAGCCGGGCCCGGAGTAGGTTTCAGGCGGTATCTGAAGGCTCATAAACCGGTTTCTTCAAGTTAAAATGCAGAGAAGACCAAGTATATCCTCACACTGCTGTGGCCGGGCAGATCCCTAGTCCTCAAGATTTTTATTTTTTTTTAAATTTTATTTATTTTAAGATTTTTAAAAGTTAAGTATGGGGGCACCCTGGTGGCTAAGTCAGCCAAGCGTCTGACTTCCGCTCAGGTCACGATCTCACAGTTCATAGTTTGAGTCCCACGTCGGGGTCTGTGCTGACAGCTCAGAGCCTGGAGTCTGTCCAGATCTGTGCTTCCCCCTCTCTGTGCCCCCTCCCACTCCTCGTGGGCTCTCTCTTGCAAAAGTAAACATAGAAAGATAAAATAATAAGTATGTGCATCTTTAAAACATGCATGGCAATGAATAAAACAATATTTAACTAGAATGCACACATGGTTTAACGTAGAATAAAAAACGAATCTAGCGTTTTAAAAAAAATATTTAAATTTTTAAGTGAGTTCTACACCCAATATGGGGCTTGAACTAACAACCCCAAGATCAAGAGTCACATATTCTACCCCCTGAGCCAGCCAGGCGCTCTCAGAATCTGGCTTTTTTTGGTGGGAAACAGCTAACATTATTTTCTGAGTTCATCTCTGGCGGAGTCTGCTGCACCAAGCCATACTGTAGACATTCTTATCACAAAGTTTGAGGCACAACATGTGAGAAAACAATCGGGTCCCTAGAACATTAAAGAGAAAAAAAATGACTTCTCAGAATTTCTGTACGGGGGGCAAAGGTTATATGGAAGCCAACTGTTAGTGCAAACATCTCTAATGGTAAAATCCACATATATATGGAGACTGGGGTAAAACATCAGGTAAATTACAGAAAATAACATGACAATTTACATGGTAGTTAATGTAAAATTGCATTTAAAAAATCCAACACGGAGGGCACCTGGGTGGCTCAGTGGGTTGAGTCTGACTCTTGATTTCAGCTCAGGTTATGGTCTGTTTATGGGGTTGATGGGCTCTACACTGACAGCTCAGACTCCGCTTGGGATTCTCTCTCCTTCTCTCTCTCTCTGCCCCTCTCCCACTCACTCACACTCTTTCTCTTTCTCTCTCAAAATAAGTACACATTAAAAGAAATAAAACATTAAAAATCCAAAATGCTATTTAGACTGTGATTACAAATCTAGACATGGAAACACAAATGAGAAAGAACACGGGGAAATTAAACCTGTTCATTTGCAAACATGTTTATAATGTGCGAGTTTTTTCATATTAATTTTCACGCTGTGATTTGGCAATAAACAAAAAGCAAGAGGCTGGTATACAACAATTATTTAAGTGCCTTGGGTTCCCCTTTACCTTTCCCAAGTAGCGGGGAAATGTGTCCAAACATTGCGAAAGGAGAGGTCATTTTAAGGAACAGAAAGGCAAAACCAACTTACCTGGAATTTGGTCATTTCTCTCCTTTTCCTTTTGGGGCAGGGCAGAGTTCTGGGAAGGCAAAGCTGCGGAAGGGAAGCCGTCAGGAGAGCCGTCAGTCCGCACGGCACTTGTGGGACCCCGAGAGGTGCCCCTTTCTCCAGGCAGAATTGAGAACAGGGGCTGGATTCCAGCTTCCTCTGGGCTCCCTCGGCCAGCTGCCTGAGCTCATGACCAGTCCCTCACCCAAGTGCTTCTGGGAGCTTCCAGAGTTTTCTTGAGCCTGGCTGTCAGAAGAAATGATATAACTTAACGGGACCAAGGTGCCTGGGTTCAGGCTCTGCATTTCTACTTATTATTTTCTACTCACTAGCAGTGTAAACATTAAGCAAGTTATCAATCTATGCCTCAATCCAGTCACCTGAAAATGGGTATAATCATAACGCGGCTCTTCCCTAACGCATCAGAGAGGCAGATGCTTTCACGCTTCACAAAACTTTCCTTGCACATGTGCTTTCCAGAAAATAAATCTTTTCAGAAACCCAGAATTCAAAGATGAATGCTCCAGATGGCAAGTCACTGTTACCCTAGGAAAGTCTAATTATTATTTTTTTTAATGTTTAATTTACTTTTGAGACACAGAGAGAGAGAGAGAGAGAGAGAGAAAATCCAAGCAGGCTCCAGGCTCTGAGCTGCTGCACAGTGCTTGGCTTGGGGCTCGAACTCACCAACCGCGAGATCGTGACCTGAGCCCAAGTCAGACGCTCAATCGACTGAGCCACAGGTGCCCCTAGGAAAGTGTAATTCCGACTGGCTGTCCCACAGTGATCTGTTCCGCTGCTAATGATAAACTGCCATGATTTTCTCCCAATGACACCCTTTTAAAAGGTGTAGTTACTTGACCACGTTCTTAAGCTGGAAGAGCCTCAACAAAGTTTCTTCTCCCATATGCATGAAGGCAAAAAATGACTAATTAAAACCGCAGGCTAAGAAATCCTGTTGCATTTTAAATTAACAACACGGAGCTATTACACGGAGCTATTTCTGAAGCTATTATTCGGAACCTTTAAGGACTCAGCACACCGCAGGCACTGCGCGAGGCCAGGAGCAGGACTGCTTTTCTGGGATAACCCACAGAGAACTTCCTCCCAGGATCCAGATGGAGACAACTCTACTTTCTAATCAAGGGTCTGGGAAGAGTCCAGGAAGCCCGGAACGGCCCCACAGCAGAGATCGGGGAAAGGGCCAGTGGAGCTGCAGCCGGGGCTCCGACCCCACGCCCCGACGCCGGGCTCTCGGGAGCTTCCAAATAACAGGGGCCCGATATTGTGACAGCATTCCTGGCACCACCCGACTTTTACAGGCACCAGGCACTGGTTTTAAGCTTTCCATACATAATTTCCTTTAATTCTCAGAATACTTATTGGGCAGGCACTAACCCTTTTGAGCCATGGGGAAACGGAGGCAGGGAGGTGTTAGTCACTCGCCCACTGTGTCACCGCGGGGCGCACGCACAGCCCGCTGGAGCGGTGCGGGAAGAGCTCCCGGCGCGGCGAGCGCGCGACACCTTCAAACTCCGCACGCCACGCACGCCCGCCCCGACGCGGAGGCTTCGTCCAGCGGAGGCACTCCGCCGCCGCCGCCTCCGTCCCTGCCCTCCGCCTCCGGCAGCGGCTCCCCTGCCCCAGGAGCGAGGACCCAGAGGCTGCCGGCCTCACGCCGAGGCCGAGAAGGCTCGGAGGGACCGCAAAGGCGCGGGGTTAACTCACCTCCCTGCCAAGAATCTCGGCCCGACCTCGCCTTCCTGAAGCGGAAGTGTCCCCGACTCTACCCGGCTCCTGGACCACACTTCCCAGAATGCCCCTACGGAAACGCCTCGGATTTCACGCAACTCCTGAACTACATTTCCCAGAATGCACCTTGCGGGACCGCGCTTCTCACCGCTGGCTCTTGTTTTGGGCTGTGTTAGGTGCAGGTTGATTGAGTCACTTCTCTGGTGCTGTAACTATCAGATTTCTTTTTGTTTTCTTCATTTCTTAGAGCTCACGAGAAAACAATTGCGAGTTGAAAAAGTCCGTCGTATGAAAGAAAAACGAACCAAAATTTTTAGGGAAGGCTGAAAATGGGAAACGTCAAAGTGACTTGCGCTGAACCACCTAACGCAGAACCTGGGGGACGCTGGCTCTCAAACTTGCATCAAATGCCAGCTCTCCGATATCTCCAATAGCACCGTCGGATAATAAACGGTGGTATTGCTAATTGCAGTTGAGAACACCACCGCGAAGGACACGGCACCTGGACACGGACACGAAGTCAAGGTTGGAATTTAATGAGAATTCCGAGTTCGGCTTAAAGCGCGTCTTTCAGTGCGACGGACGTGATTAGACTCACGTGAGGCTCACGGTACTACAGGCCAGGATTGGGGAGAACAGCAAGAGTTTTTAGGTGCCAACTATTGCTTTCTTTCGAGGAGATTGGAGAGTTGATGGACCTTGTGGAAGTTTTTGTGTTGAACAATCAAGCACTTTGCTTGGACAGGAATCCCCTGGAGAAGTAAAACGCGTGCTAATGACGAGTGAACAGTTATGTTAACGTAGACGGTAGACGGTGGTAAGGGAGGTAGGTAGATAGGAAGTTTCGGTGGCCAAGCTGTTTCACGCTGTATCCTGTGCGGAGGGGAAGGAACAGAAGAAAGGGGAGTGTGTTTGTCTCCTCTGCCTCCTTTATTCCGCAAGGCACCTACGGGCTCTTGACATCGTTTTGTAGCATGAGCTTTTCATTCCAATATGCTAAGAATTTACAGAAAGTTGATACAAACGTTGATTATGCCTAAAAGGGAAATATTTTGAACTTCACTTAAAAAAATGAGTTGTTTTTTTAAAAAGTCAAGTAAAAAAAATCTAATTGGCTTTATTTAACCATTCATGAATTCAGCAGCATCCCTTCTAGTAAATGTAAGGGAGCTCCCAAGAATTTTCCAAAGTAAGACCTTGTGCTCCTTACCTGAGCCCAAGAACCCACCCAGTTTATACCAGCTCTCAGAGCATGCCCATAGCCCCTTCCCCTTATCCACAGCTCCCTCTGCTTCATTATACTATTGAAGTCTCCACCCAGAGAGGAGCACAAGATTCATTAACATAACATAGGCTGCATGTATAGGCAGGTTTTCTAAGTACCTATGAACAACCTTATGCGCTCCTTTGCATAAAACGACAGAGCCTCTTATTGAATATTCATCCTAATATTTAAATTAGGGAAGTCACAGCTTTGGAAGTTATTCCCTGTGATCTCTTTGTTTGCTGCAAATAAAATTTCCTTTGTGTGACAGCTCCACTTGGTGTAGTCTCTTTGTAACTCACTGAGGAGCAAAGTCACATTAGTTTGGTGGCAGAACCAAACTAAAATGGAGTCTCTTAGGTCAGGGAGAAAATGGAGATGGTTAACACAGATGCAAAAAGGAAACTTAACCTAACCTTACAGGAATTTACAGCTCATGTCAGAAATCAGTGGAGGACACCAGCCAGTCCCCAAATGCCAAGGCTGTTCACGGCCATGTCTAGACTTGCTTTCCTTGACGCAGCTACCCTGATCCAAATAAGAAAGACCACTAGGCAACCAATTAGCTAAAGAAGCCAAACGACTTCCATATTTATCCCATAAATACCCCCTTAGTCTGTCAACAACTCAGAACTCATCATTTCCGTAGCCTTGGCATTCCCGATTTGCAGGTCACAAGCCTTGCAGTAAACTCGTCCTGCTTTGTCTCATTCATGCAGAAATGGCTTTTTGACCTACCCAATCCCTATTCAGATTCTCCAGTTACCTCCCAAATCTCTCATAACTGGTTTGTCCAGGTCAGTGTCCAGAGTTTTTCATTCTGTTTATCAACTCATGTGCATTTATCCTCGAATACTGACCTTTCAGTTTATCTCTTCAGACCTTCGACCTGTGGAGGAATCGGGTCAGTTGTCCCGATGTCCCACTTAAAGGGACCCAGAAAACTGGATCTCTCCAATTATTTTTTGCGTCATTAAATAATTTGTTATTCTGTGTATTTCCTGTAAAGCTTATTTTTTACGTTTATTTATTTATTTTTAGTAATCTCTATACCCATGAGTTGGGGGCTTGAACTCATGACCCCAAGATCAAGAGTTGCCTGTTCTTCCAACTGAGCCAGCCAGGTGCCCCTATTTTTTAAAGTTTTAATTTTAATCCCAGTTAGCATACAGTGTCATATTAGCTCGGGTGTACAGTATAGTGATTCAGTTCCTGTAAAATTAAAATCTAAAGTCCTGATAGATTTGAGTTTATCTCTCTTGACAAAAAGACCATGGGGGATATTGAAAACATCTGAACACCAGCTGAAGCCAATTCAAATCATGGACAATGCACCTCTGAATAGGAGACTAAATACCATTACATATGTGAAAAACACTGGTTTTAAAGAAAAGAACCATTTTGAGGATTAACCATTTTAAGATCAAAAGATTCTTCCCCAAAGTAGAACTGTTTGGTAATATTTGCTTTGCAGTTTTATATATTAAGCAGGATAAATCTGATCATAGGAAAGATAAGAATGACTGACAAATTAAAAAATAACAGAGGCTTCCACTCCTGAGTAATGGCAAAATAGGTAACTCCCATTCACGGGGCGCGAGCGCGTGCACGCACATGCGAGCAGGCACGCGCGCACACGCACATGCGAGCAGGCGCGCGCGCGCGCGCGCACACAGGCTGATGATGAGCACCAGTAAGCTAACAGGGCGTACAGGACGAATAAGCTACAGCGTGTACCGAATTTCAGGAGAAGGAGTTCTGAAATCCAGGAGAACTTGGAGCCATTTTCGCCTGAGGGGCACTGGCCACTTCTGGAAATGGGAAGGCTGAGAAGCAAGGCACTCATCTTTGACACTGTCATGGCTTCAGGGTTATAAAAGTTGGGAGTCCAGGGCCAGCCAAGAGTGGATTACTGAAAAAACTCCTATATTTTGTGTTGGATACCAGGAACCACTGCACCCTGGGGGTGAGGGTGACCAGCATGTAGATCTGCCCTGGCAGGGGTCTAAACCCCAAATCCAAATCAGCGATGACCTTAAAACTATATAAAAGGGATCCTGAATTGCTAATGCCCTCGGGTACCTGAGGGTCAAGTGAATATCCTCTTTGGAAAAAAGATATCACCCTAAGCCTGAAATTATTCTGACAAATTTTTAAATACAGTATCAGTATCAGACAAAATATATTTTAAGGCAAATAGCATTCATAGACCACACAAAAGTTGCACGTGGATGTTCAAGACCTATTAAATTCATAATACCCAGAAAAGTGGAAACCAGTGTCCATCAACTGATGAATGGGTAAACAAAATGTGGTCTATCTAAACAATGGAATACAACTTGGCCATAAAGAGGGAATAAAGTACTGATACCATGGATGAACCTTGAAAACATTATGCTAAGTCAAAGAAACTAGCCCAAACAGCTGGATAGCATATGATTCCATTTATATCAAGTGTCTGTAATAGGCAAACACATAGAGACAGAAGGTAGATTGGTAGTTGCCAGGGCCTGGGGGGTGGGGCAGAATAGGGAGGGATGGTGCATGCATATAGAGTTTCATTTTGGAGTGATGAAAATGTTCTGGAGGGAAAACAATGGTGATGGTGCACAATTGTGTGAACATACTAAAAATGCACTGAACTGTATACTTTAAAAGGGTGACTTTTGTGAATTATACCAACACATCTGTTTTAAAAGCACTGCCAGAGAGACCCTTCATAACAATAAAATGTTAAGTTCACCAAGAATATGTAACAATTTTAAACTGTATGCACCTATATAATAAATAGGCTGGCTGGACTTCATCATCATGTCCTGGGAGATAGCCATTAAATCCTTAGGATCTGCTAAGTGATAGGAGTCTTTCTTATTTATGGGGGTCCCTCAGACTACACCTGACAGTTTACACTGGACAGATAAGTTATGGGGGGAGGGCAAGGTAGTTTTCTGATAATGGCATGACTCAGGATGGGAGATGATCCCACCAGAAAAACTGACCATGTGACTCAAGGGTTGGGACTTTGAACCAGGTGATCTCAATCTATGGAGGGGAAGGTGGCCAGAGACTGAGCTACAAGACTCACCTGATCAGGACTACATAATAAAGCCTCAGGAAAGTCACTGGTCTTCTTCATGTTGCCTCTTTACCTGTATTAGTTTTATTAAGACCTTTTGCAGGTTTCTTCTGAGTAAATTTTATATGAAATTTTTGAGATGAACTCAATATAATTTTCTCCCTTTTGCCCATTTAACAAATAAGTTGTGGGCACAGCTACAAAGTGCTAAGCAGGGGTAAGATGTAGTTCTGGAAGGGGGATCGTGGTGGAGCAGGAGGATCCTAAGTTCACCCTGTCCCATGGATACACCTAGGTAACACCCACATCGGTGAGAATAACCCAGAAAATGATTTGAAGACTGGCAGAACAGACTCTCCACCATTAAATATAGAGAAGAGACCACTTAAAAAAGGGTAGGAAGGGTGGAGATGCAGAGAGGAACCACACTGACCTTTACGATGTACACAAGAGAGAGGATGCCTCAGGTGGAGAGAAAGGAAGGGGGCAGACCACATTGGGCACCCCAGGCATAGGGGACCCACACCAGGCACCCCAGGCATAGGGGACCCACACCGGGCACCCCAGGCATAGGGGACCCACACTGGAAAACAAATCCCCATGAACATTTGGCTTAAATATCAGAGGGACTTAACTTCATGAGTTCTTACCATCAGTGGGGTTTAACACCTAGAACTTTAAAAATCAGTGGGGCTCTGATCCAGAAATGGAGGTTGATAGGAAACTGAGTCCTTGCCCTTAAAAAGAGCATAACAAACAGCCCCACTGAGATACAGTTTAGAAGCAGCAGTTTGAAAAACACCTGAGGCTCAAAGGAAGGAGATTTATTTACTAATCTTAGGGCATGTGCTGGAGGGGCAAAGATCTTTAGGAGACTTCTCCAAGAACAAAAGAACTGGTGGAAACCATTTCCCTCCCCACAACCCCAGTCTAGACACAGACACCTGTGGGAATCAGCATAGTGTGAACACTCTCCACCTGGCTTGCTAACAGCATGCCCCATCCCCACGCTCTCCTGCAGACCCACAGCCTCTGACCCAGCTTCGGCAGTATTCCTAAGTGGCTACAGGTTCTTACCAGCAGACCTGTACAAACTTCGCTAACATCATGCTCCCCCCAGCCCTGTGCTCTCCTGTAGCCCAACATCTCCAGCGTGCCCTCAGCGAGAGTCTATCTAAAGTGATGACACAAACATGGCAGTATGCAAGCAGCCCCAACGGAGGGCAGTGCCACTCTAAAGCGACTCCTTTCCCAGAGAGGGTGGGGTTGTGGCTCAATCAATTGGCAGGGGACAGACATCTGGTCTGACTGCAGGCCCTGCCAACCAATGAAAGCTTCTCAGGGGACAACACACAGAGAGTGTCCTGCAGTTCCATGCGACTAAATCTGTGAGAAAAGCCTGCTCTGACCCAACTCAAGCCCAAGGCAGCCCTAGACTGGCCCCCTAACAACACAGAGACCAAATTCTGCCCACAACAGACAGAGTCATTGCTGGACTGAAGGCAAATGTTGCTTAGCCACAACAGTAGGGTGCATACCACACATGCAGGAGACACCCATGAAGTGCAAGTTTCTGGCGAACGGGGGACTTTGAACTGCAGGGCACTACAGGGCCTCTTGTTCATATGGTCACTACTTTCAAGAGCAGGAGACATAGCTGACTTTCCTAACACAGAAACAGACACACAGAGTTAGACAAAATGAGGAGACAGAGGAATATGCTACAAATGAAAGGACAGGACAAAATCATAGCAAGAGAGTGAAACAAAATGGAGATAAGTAATATGCCTGATAGAGTCTAAAGTAATAGTCATAAAGATGCACACTGGATTTGAGAAAAGAGGGAAGAACCTTGGTGAGACCCTCAACAAAGACCAAACATAAAAAAGGACCAATCAGAGACGAAGAACTCAAAAAAGCGAAACTGAAAATTCTCTAGAGGGAGTAAATAGTAGATTACAGGAAGTAGGAGAATGGATCAGTGATGTGGAAGACTGAGTAATGGAAAGCAATCAAACTGAATAGGAGAGAGAAAAAAGAATAATGAAATGAAAATAGATTAAGGGAACTCAGCAACACCTTCAAGCATAATAACATTTGCATTATAGAGATCCCAGAAGGAGAAGAGAGAGAAAAGGAGGCAGAAAATTTGTTTGAAGAAATAATAGCTGAAGAGTTCCTGAATCTGGAAAAAGTAACAGAAATCTAAATTCAGGAGGTACAGAAAGCCCTCAACAAAATAAAACCAAGGAAGTCCACACCGTGACACATAGTAATTAGAATAGTAATAAGTACTGATAGAGAACTTGAAACACTGCAATAGACAAGAAAACAATTACATACAAGGGAAAGCCCAGAAGGCTATCAGCTGATTTTTCAGCAGAAACTTTGGAGGCCAGAAGGGAGTGGCATGATGTATTCAAAGTGCTGAAAGAAAAAAAAAAAAAAAAACTCGAAGCAAAGCAAACTCTATTCAGCAAGGCTATCATTCAGAATAGGAGACATAAAGAGTTTCCAAGACAAAAAAAAATTTCAAAAACTATGAAAAGTTAAGGGATTCATCGCCACTAATCCCTCTCTACAAGAACTCTTAAAGGGAACTCTCGAGTGGGAGGGAAAGACCACAAGCAGGGGTACGAAAAGTAGGAAGCACAAAAGCAGTAAAATTAAGTATATCTATAAAAATAAGTCAAAGGAATAAGAAAAATAAACGGATATAAAGTATGACACCATTTACCTAAAACCTGGGGGGTGGGAAGAATAAAGAATGCGTTCAAACTTAAATGACTATCAACTTAATATAGACTGCGATATGCTATATATGCAGAAGGTGTCATATACGCGCCTAGTGTTAACCGCAAATCAAACACTACTAATAAATATGCAAAGAATAAAGAGAAAGGAATCCAAGTATGTCACTAAAGAAAGCCAGCAAACCATGAAAGAAGAGAGCAAGAGCAGAAAGGGACAGAGAAGAACTAGAAAAAGAAAACATAAAAGGAGTAACAAAATGGCAGTAAGTACATATCTATCAATAATTACTTTGACTGTAAATGGCCTAAATGCTCCATTCAAAAGACAACACCTGGCAGAATGGATGAAACTACAAGACACATCTATATGCTGCCTGTGAGGGACACCTTTCAGACCTAAAGACGCGTGCAACATTGACAGTGAAAGGACAGAAAAGCATTTATCACGCAAATGGAAATGAAAAGGTAGTAATACTTATACTGGACAAGATAGGCCTTAAAAGCAGATGTAACAAAGGACAAGGATACAACATAATCATAAAGGGAAGAATCCAACAAGAAAATATAACATTGTAAATATTTATGTACCCAACATGAAAGCACCCAAATATATAAAGCAGCTAATAACAAACATAAAGGAAAGAAAGATCATCCAAACAGAAAATTAACAAGGAAACAGTAGCTTTGTATGACATACTAGACCAAATGGGTTTAACAGATATATTCAGAACATTCCATCCTAAAACAGCAGAATACAGTCTTTCTGAGTGCACGTGAAGAATTCGCAAGGATACATCATGTGTTAAGCCACAAAACAAGTCTCAACCAATTAAAAAAGACTGACGTCATCCTATGCATCTTTTCCAACCACAAGACTGTGGAACTAGAAATCAGCCACGAGAAAAAAAATCTGGAAAGAACACAAATACATGAAGGTTAAATAACATGCTACTAAACAATGGATAGGTTAGCCAAGAAATCAAAGAGGAAATCAAAAAATACATGGAGACCAGTGAAAATGAAAACACAATAGTCCCAAATCTTGGGGATGCAGCAAATGCTGTTCTAAGAGGGAAGTTTAGCAATACAGGCCTTACTCCAGAAGAAAGAAAACCTTCAAAAAATAACCTAACCTTACACCTGACAGAACAAGCAAAAGTGTTGGGGCCCATCCAGCCAAAAAGCCTGCGGAGGTGATTCCACTGTGACTGCAAAGCCTCGGGGCGGGGGGGGGGGGGGGGGGGGGGGGGGGGGGGGGGGGGGGGGGGGGGGGGGGGGGGGGGGGGGGGGGGGGGGGGGGCGTGTATGGAATCGCAAAGTCCCTAGCTTTGTCTAGGAAGGCGCTACCCTGGATAACGGTTGGCCCTCCGCCCATTTGAGGATCAGGACAAAAAGAACATAGGTCCTGGGAGACTGGGGTACAGTGCTGTGGGGCCTTTGGGACCCTCCTTCCCCCTACTTGAAAATGTGTGCGCTTGACTGCTTGACCTAAATGGATCAGAGACTGGGGTTAGTTCTCCTATTATTCATACCTCTTGGTGATTGTGGTTTCAGTAATTGGGCAGATTTTCTGATTGAAACTCCCTTCCTGGTCAGGGGCACTTTACCCGTAAGTCATTCATTGTTTGAACCTTTAAAGAAAATTAGACTTGTCATAAGCTTCGGTTAATATTACACTATGTACGCAAAATAAGACTCCCGCTGATGTATTTTTAGTGATAAATTAGTTTTTTGATCTTCTGTATTGTACTCCATTTCTGTCTTTAATTTTCTGTTCTCTCTTCCGTGAAAACAATGATCTATTCTAAAATGTGATTCTTAAGAAGTTGCAAACAATGTAATCATTAAAAGAAAGATGTAATCACCTATGGTATATAAGATACCAAGTTTCACAGTAAAGTGTGGTCTCTTCCACCATTCATGTTGTCTGTGTTCTTTCTTGTAGATATTTTGCCGACACCAACCCCCTACTCAGAGACCCTTAGACTCTGGTGCATGGGCTGGTCCCCCGCACAAAAGAACAAAAAAATCCCCAAACCAGTAGAAGGAAGGAAATAAAGATTAGAGCAGAAACTAAAACAGGACAAAACAAAACAACAACAATAAAACATATCAATGAAACCAGGAGCCGATTCTTTGAAAAGATCAACAAAATTGATAATCCTTTAGCCATACTCCTCAGAAAGAGGGGGGGGGACTCAAACTAAAATCAGAAATGAAAGAAGTAACAACTGATACCACAGAAATACAATTATAAAAAAAACATTATGAAAAATCATATGCCAACAAATTGGACATCCTAGAAGAAATGGACAATAAAGCCTAGAACAATATGGCTTATATATAGCTTATTCCAACTGAATAAAAAAGAAACAGAACATGTGAATAAACCAACTGCCAGCAATGCAGTGGAATCAGTAATCAAAAAACTCCCACCAAACAAAATTTCAGGACCGGATAGCACCACAGGTGAATCCTACCAAACATTTAAAGGAGAATTAGTACCTATTCTTTCCAAACTATTCCAAAAAGCAGAAGAGGAAAGACAGCTTCCGAATTCATTCTATGAGGCCAGGATTACCCTGATACCAAAACCAGATAAAAACGCTACAAAAAACAAAAACAAAAACAAAAAAAAACCTACAAGCCTATCTCTGATGAACATAGATGCAAAAATCCTCAACAAAATATTAGCAAACTGAATCAAACAGTAGATCCAAAAACAAATCGTTCACCCCAATCAAGTGGGATTTATTCCTGAGATAAGAAGGTGGTTCAATATTCACAAATTAATCAGTGTGATACATCTCATCAACACAGGAAAGATAAAAACTATACGATCATTTCAATAGATGCAGAAAGAACACTTGACAAAGTACAACACCTATTTAAAATAAAAACCCTCGACAAAGTTGGTTTGGGGGAATATACCTCAAAATAAGAAAAGCCATATGTATGAAAAACCCATGGCTAAGTTCATACTCCATGAGAGCTGTCCCCCTAAAGTTAGGAACAAGACAAGGATGTTTACTCTAACTACTTTTATTCAACATGGTACTGGAAGCCTTAGCCACAGTAATCCGACAAGAAAAAGAAATGACCAGCATCCAGATCAGCAAGGAAGAAGTAAAACTTTCACTATTTGCAGATTACATGATATCATATATAGACAATCCTAAAGACTCCACCAAAAAACTACTAGAACTGATAAATGTATTCAGGAAGGTCACAGGATCCAAAACCAATATACAGAATTCTGCTGCTTTTCTATATGCTAATAATGAAGTGGCAGAAATAGAAATTAAGAAAACAATCCCATTTATAATTGCAAAAAAAAAATTCCTAGGAATAAACTTAACCAAGAAAGTAAAAGAAGACCTGTACTCTGAAAACTATGAAACATTAGTTAAATAAGTTGAAGATGACACCAAAAAATGCAGACATATTCCATGCTCATGCATTGGGAGAACAATGTCTATAACACCCAGAGCAATCTACACATTTAATGCAATCCCTATCAAAATACCAACAGCATTTTTTACAGAACTAAAACAAATAATCTTAAAATTTGTATGGAGCCATAAAAGACCCAAAACACCCAAAGCAATATTGACAAATAACAAAACTGGAGATATCACAATCCTAGATTTCAAGATATACTACAAAGCTACAATAATAAAAGCCGTGTAATACGGACACAAAAATAAACACACAGATTAATGGGACAAGATAGAGAGGCCAGAAATAAACCCACAGATGGCCAAAAGGCACATGACAAGAGGCTCCACATCACTTACCATCAGGGAAATACACATCAAAACTACAGTGAGAGGGGCGCCTGGGTGGCTCAGTCGGTTGGGCCTCCGGCTTCTGCTCAGGTCAGATCTCACGTTCGTGGGTTCGAGCCCTGCATCAGGCTCTGTGCTGACAGCTAGCTCAGAGCCTGGAGCCTGCTTCCAGTTCTGTGTCTCCTTCTCTCTCTGCCCCTCCCCCTCTCATGCTCTGTCTCTCTCTGTATCAAAAATAAATAAAACATTAAAAAAAATTAAAAAAAAAAAAAACTACAGTGAGATATCATCTCATACCTGTCAGAATGGCCAAAGTAAAAAACACAAGAAACGAAAGACGTCAGCAAGAATGTGGAGAAAAAGGAGCCCCTGTGCACTGTTGGTGGAAATGTAAACTCATGCAGCCACTGTGGAAAACAGTTTGGAGGTTCCCCAAGAAATTAAAAATAGAGGGGCACCTCGTTGGCTCAGTTGATTAAACATCTGACTTCAGCTCAGGTCATGTTCTCTTGGTTTGTGAGTTTGAGTCCCACGTCGGGCTCTGTGCTGACAGCTCAGAGCCTGGAGCCGGCTTCAGATTCTGTGTCTCCCTCTCTTTCTGCCCTTCCCCTGCTCATGCTCTGTCTCTCTCTCTTAAAATATGAAGAAACATTACAAAAATAGAAATTAGAAATACAATTACCACCACAGGTTATTTACCCAAAGAATACAAAAATGCTAAACAAAAACCACACATGCACCCCTATGTTTACTGCAGCATTATTTACCGTGGCCAAGTCGTGGGAAGCAGCCCAAGTGTCCACCGATGGATGAATGGCCAGAGACAATGTGGTAAATACATATACAATGGGCTATTACTCATCTGTAAAAAAGAACGAAGTCTTGCTGTTTGCAACAATATGGATGGATCTAGAAAGTATGATGCTATGTGAAATAAGTCATTCAGAGAAAAACAAATACCACATGATTTCACTAGTATGTGGAATCTAAGAAACAAAACAAAGAAAAAAGAGACAAATGAAAACACAGACTCTTTACTACAGACAATGAAGTGATGGTCACCAGAGTGGAGGTGGATGGGGGATGGGTGGAATCGGTGAAGGGGGTCAAGAGCACGCTTTACCGCCATGAGCGCTGAATAATGTATAGAATTGTTGAGTCACTAGACTTTACACCTGAAACTAATACTAACACTGTACGTTAATTGTACTGGAATTAAAGCAGTAAAATAAAAATTTAAAAAACGTACCCTTTTGGGGCAAAAAAAAAAAGAGTGTAGATTCAGCAGTGAGCAAAGTCTCTGTGTTCATAGAGCTTAAATCTTAGGGCACAACATGCATATCTAATATTTTCTAGATTTATAACCTCTTGTAAGTTAATTAACCACCATTATGAACTCTCGACAATCTCCAAAATAATTTCAGAATTTTATTTTCCAAAATGTTTATTTCCCTATTATTACAAAGTCTCTAAATTTATACTGATATCTACATGTTTGAGGGTTTTTTTTTCTCAATAAACTTTTCAATTCAGTGCTAGATGACTTGGCAGGAAATGTTTAGAGAACTTCACCTCCCTCTCTGTAATAGTTATTAAAAGTTGTTTCTGGGGCACCTGGGTGGCTCAGTCGGTCAAGCCTCTGACTTCGGCTCAGGTCACGATCTCACAGTTCGTGGGTTCGAGCCCCACGTCGGGCTCTACGTTGCCTGCTCAGAGCCTGGAGCCTGCTTCCGGTTCTGTGTCTCCTGCTCTCTCTGCCCCTCCCCCTCTCATGCTCTGTCTCTCTCTGTCTCAAAAATAAATAAAACATTAAAAAATTTTAAAAATATAAATAAAAGTTGTCTCTTCTGTTGTGGTGGCTGCCTGCTAAACAGCCTCTGTGTAATTCTGCCGACCAGAGTGTTCGAGAATCAGGGCCACAGTGCACACTGGGGCTTCAGGGCACTGCTCAAAATGTTTAGTAAAATGTTTACAGATAGATTACCCGGGGGTGTTTTCATACAGAGCTTAAAGCCTTTTTCTGTGTTGAGTATCATAGTAGAAAGTTATGCTAATGTCTAGGGGACGGTGAGGCCCTGGAATAGTTGGAACAACTCGCGAGTTTGGGAGAAGACACCTTCCCACCCACTCCGGAAAGGCACTGTTCAAGCAGAGAGTGGCGCTTTGGCTCCTTGGGGATGGTTTCTCCAGGAAAACGAAAAGGAAACAAAGCAGAGGTGATAACATACATTGTTTTACAACCTCACAGTAATTCAGAGCTCCGTAAACTCCAGGGTGAGAAAAAGTGAAAACTGGAGCCTCATCTTTTACAACACAGACGGAGCCTGGGGGATGAAAAGCACAGACGCTGAAAGCCGCCCCTTTGAAATGCGCTTACATTGTGCCTGGAACTCTCCAAAGATACCACATGGACACTTTCCTCAGGTTTCTGCTCAAATGTCCCTGGAAAACTGGTTATTTAACACGGTGTGGCCGTCTTCACTGCTCACGGTAAAATAAGACATCCTCCCCGTGCCCGCCTGCCCGTTGGCAGTCTCCATCCCGCAACGAAATGTAAGCATTAATAAAATTCTGCCAATAATAATGACAGCAGGGGACACGTATGGAGCACTTGCACGCATCACGGCGCTAATTTAAGCCCTTTACATTGAATATCTCTGATTTCCACAGCACTAAGACAGAGAGAAGGCCAGTAATTATCCTCATTTTACAGAGAGAAAAATTGAAGCAGAGAGAGAGTTCAGGAACTTGTTCCTAACAAGCCAGTAGCCACCAGAAGAGCCAGAATTTCTGCCCAGAGCCTTCACTTGCAAGATAGTGTCTCCCAACCCTGGCGGCACGTTAACATGTCAGGGGAGTTCAAAACTTGCCGAGGGCTCTTCTACGCCCTTCTGTCCAGACAAGCTAATTTGGGGAAGGATCTTAGGTGATTTTAGGACGAAGTCAAGGCAGAGAACCACCGCATTAGGTGAGAACCCAGGTGACTGGTGAGCTGAGTCCTTTCCGGCACCGCACACTCACCTGCCTCACTAGGAGTAAAGGACTCGCCCACGGGCTCCCGGCATGCCCGGCAAGGCCGCTGAGTCTGGCCTCCAGGTTTCCAGCATCCTGCTTGTCTCCATGATTAGACACTAGCGGAGCTCTCTCTAAGAAGAAAGAGGAACTTCATGATTTGTGAGTGCTCTGGGAGGCAAGACTCAGAGTAGAAAGGCTGACTTTATTTGAGATCTACCAGATCTTTGTTCTTTTTAAGTTTACTTATTGATTTTGAGGGGTGGGAGAGACAGGCAGAGAGAGGGAGAGAGAGAATCCCAAGCAGGATCTGCGCTGTCAGTATGGAGCCTGATGTGGGGCCAGAACTCAACTGTGAGATCATGACCTGAGTTTAAACCGGGGCGCCTGGGTGGCTCAGTCGGTTAAGCCTCCGGCTTCGGCTCAGGTCAGATCTCACGTTCGTGGGTTCGAGCCCCGCATCAGGCTCTGTGCTGACAGCT
>NC_043715.1:47926009-47984587 GCF_006229205.1 Suricata suricatta
CTCTCTCTGCCCCTCCCCCTCTCATGCTCTGTCTCTCTCTGTATCAAAAATAAATAAAACATTAAAAAAAAGTTTAAACCAAGAGTTGAACGCCTCACCGACTGAGCCACCCAGGTGCCCCCCACCCCCTAGATGAGCTTTCTTTTTTTTAAATGCAGGTAATTCTTATTACCCTCCACCCCAAGGAACGCTTTTTATTTGAAAGGTAAAGAAATCATGTTAACTAGATATTTTAAAAGTAGTCTTGGGGCGCCTGGGTGGCTCAGTCGGTTAAGCCTCCGATTTCGGCTCAGGTCAGATCTCACGTTTGTGGGTTCGAGCCCCGCGTCAGGCTCTGTGCTGACGGCTAGCTCAGAGCCTGGAGCCTGCTTCCGGTTCTGTGTCTCCTTCTCTCTCTGACCCTTCCCCTCTCATGCTCTGTCTCTCCTGTATCAAAAATTAATAAAACATTAAAAAAAATTAAAAGTAGTCTTCATACATAATGTTTATGTTTGGTCAAAGTGAAAAAGTAATAAAAGGAATTACTGTTTAGAATAGAGACAGGGCGCCTGGGCGGCTCAGTTGGTTAAGCGTCGGCTTTGGCTCAGGTCATGATCTCACGGTTCGTGGGTTCAGGCCTCGCGTTGGGCTCTGTGCTGACAGCTCAGAGCCTGGAGCCTACTTCGGGTTCTGTGTCTCCCTCTCTCTGATCCTCCCCTGCTCGCGCTGTGTCTCTCTGTCTCTCAAAAATAAATAAAATACATTAAAAAAAAATTTTTTTTTAGAATAGAGAAAGGAGGCCAGCAGGGGGAGCGCTCAGGGCCTGGCCCTCCGGGTCAGTTGCAGACCCAACAGGAAGAGAGACCCACCAGCAAGTGGAGAACTACTTCACTATCCCAGCAGGAGGAAGAACTTTCCTCCCTTTCCCCGCCCGCACCCTGCCACAGCTCAGCCAATGAGAAGCCACCACGCTTTAAACGCCCCGTTTACTCCGCATTTTGTTGGTCACGGCCTTTCCAACTTCCCCCTTTCCTCCATAAAAGGCCGGTCCCCTCCTTCCTTCTGCAGATGTGTCCATGGTTCTGCTGCAGCTTGCTTGTCCTGAATGAGTCCTCTGCTATTCCCAAATAAGCCCCCAATTTTGCTCGTAAAATAGCTGGCAGTTTTATTTTTAAGGTTAACCAAAGGTAAGACTGAAGTTTCAAAGTGACAAGTGAAAGGAATGAGAGAGAAGAGAATACCTTAAAATATCTATAGGTACCCCCTATATTCCTTCCAGTATTTTCTTGCTTTTGTCATGCACTATATTACACGAAGAGGTCTGTTCAACATGTATTTCATTTCTGGCACCCACAGCGTGTACATATAGTCTCCTGTAACCTATACAACAACCTTATCAAGTACGTAATACTGTCGCCCTTATTCTACATCTTTGAACCTGAGGCCCAGAGGGATTAAGTAACCTGCCCAAAGTTATAAGGGTTAGAACTCAGTTTCAAAACTAGCAAGTCTGGATCCGGAGTCTGGGCCGTAACTACTCACAATATTTATCCCTGATCAACTAACCTGGCTTCTTATTCTTAGTGTTCAGGTGAAGACGGAAATGTGGTTATGGTCCTGTTTGACATACCTGCATGGTTTCCCTGTGCCTTAATTTTTAAATTATTTTTCCCCTGTGTCTTTACAATAAACACACAATTCACAGAAGTCTTCCACATCAGAACCTTTCCCCTCCGTCTCCAGACCTTCTCTTCACACTAATTCCCAGCCTGCGTGTATCCCTTCCTCCCCACAAAGGCCTCCAGGTCTTGTGCTGTGCCTTCTGTTTTATCACGCCCTCCTGCCCTGCTCATCTGGTATTTGGACTTTAATTACTCAGTTTAGATGTCCTCTGCTTCAAGATGCTTTCTACTGGGATTTGGCCTCATTACCTTCCAAGCTTAATTTACATTTTTTAAAAAAGTTTATTTATTTATTTTGAGAGAGAGAAAGAGAAAGAGGCGGGAGGGGGAGAGAGATTTTAGAGAGAGGGGAAGAGAGAGAACCTCAAGCAATCTGAATCTACACTGACAGCACAGAGTCTGATGCGGAGCTCAAACCCACAAACTGTGAGATCATGACCTGAGCCGAAATCAAGAGTCAGATGCTTAACCAACTGAGCCACCCAGGCGCCCCTACATCCTAATGAAAGCAGAGTGTAGTGACCAAGAGAACAGGGAATGGAATTGGCCACTGAGGTTCATCCCTGGCTCTGCCATTTGCTGGCTGTGTGACTCTTAGCACACATTGTTCAAGTAACTTCTCTGTGTCTCTGTTCCCTCACCTATAAAACCAGAACAGATTCATAGGAGAAATATACAAATTAACACATGCAAAGTACTCAAGTCTCTTCCCGTTAATATGTGATCAATAGAGGCTAGTACTTATCATCACTATCATTAAAGACACCATGTGACACATTTAGGAATCACACATTAGTGTTAGTTTATTTCTAAAGAAATGTATATATAGATCAGTGGAACAGAATAGAGAACCCAGAAATGGACCCACAAATGTATGGCCAATTAATCTTTGACAAACCGGGAAAGAATATCCAAAGGAAAAAAGACAGTCTCTTCAGCAAAGGGTGCTGGGAAAACTGGACAGTGACATGCAGAAGAATGAAACTGGACCATTTCATTATGCCATATACAAAAGTTAATTCAAAATGGATGAAAGACCTAAATGTGAGACAGGAAACCATTAAAATCCTACAGAAGAAAACAGGCAGCAACCTCTTTGATTTCTGCCACAGCAACTTACTAGACATGTCTCTGGAGGCAAGGGAAATAAAAACAAAAATGAACTATTGGGACCTCATCAAGATAAAAAGCTTCTGCACAGCAAAGGAAACAACAAACCTAAAATGCAACCAATGGAATGGGAAAAAATATTTGTAAATAACATATCAGATAAGGGGTTAGTATTCAAAATCTATAAAGAACTTACTAAACTCAACACTCATAAAATAAACAATCCAATGAAGAAATGGGTGGAAGACAAGAATAGACACTTTTCCAAAGAAGACGTATAGATGGCCAACAAACACATGAAAAGATGCTCAACATTACTCATCATCAGAGAAGTACAAAGCAAAACCCCAATGAGATACCACCTCACACCAGTTAGAATGGCTAAAATTAATAATTCAGGAAACAACAGATGTTCGTGAGGACTGAAGAAAGAGGAATCCTTTTGCACTGCTGGTGGGAATGCAAACTGGTACAGCCACTCTGGAAAACAGTATGGAGGTTCCTCAAGAAATTAAAAATAGAACTACCCTACAACCCAGCCATTGCACTACTAGGAATTTATCCAAAGGAGGCAAAAATGCTGATTTGAAGGGGCACATGCCCCCCCCCCATGTTTATAGCAGTGCTATCAACAATAACCAAATTATGGGATGAGCCCAAATGTCCACTAACAAATGGATAAAGATGTGATACACACACACACACACACACACACACACACACAGTGGAATACTACTCCGTGATCAAAAAGGATTAAATCTTGCCATTTGCAACAACATGGATGGAACTAGAGTGTATTGCTTTAAGCTAAAGAAGTCAGTCGGAGAAAGACAAATACATGACTTCACTCATGTGTGAAATTTAAGAAACACAACAGATGAACATAGGTGAGGGGAAGGAAAAATAAGATAAAATCAGAGATGGAGACAAAACATAAGAGACTCTTAAATACAGAGAACAAACTGAGGGTTGCTGGAAGGGAGGTGAGTTGGGGGGGAATGGGCTAAATGGGTGATGGCCATTAAGGAGGGTACTTATTGGGAAGAGCACCGAGCATTAGATGTAAGGGATGAATCACTAAATTCTACTCCTGAAAACAATATTACACTACATGCTAACTAGAGTTTAAATTTAAAAATTGAGAAAAATAGTGTAAGATCAAAAATGTCAATATTTGAAAGATTTGCAAAACTCAGCCATTAATATTGTCACAAAACCATGAATGGATGAATGACTCAAAGTACAAGACAGACTAAAGGAATCTTAACGTAACAGAATACAAAAAGTACCCAATATGGTTTCAGATTATACACTGCAATAGCCTTTAAGAAATTATCACTTGTCAAACTTTGGTGCAGTATCAAAGAAGATTATCTGTAATCTATTAACATAATTCTTTCCCAACTATAACTGTGGGAGGCTGGATTTTCTTCATTACCTCAACCAAAACTATATTATCACAACAGATAGAACACAGAAGAAGATACAAAAATCCAGCTGTTTTTCTTAAAGTCAGAAATTAAAGAGATTTGCAAAAATGCAAAACATTGCCACTCTTCCCCTTAAATCTGTTTTTGGAAATACAGTTTCCTCATAAATGCTGTTATGTAGAGTCTCGAGTTATAGGTTTGCTTTTTAAATAAATTAAAAGTTTAGGTATTAATTCCTAAACAGCAAATATACATTTCATAGGGCCACTCTAAATGTAATTTGTATTGTTGACCTTAAAAATAAAAATTATTGGGGCACCTGGGTGGCTCAGTTGGTTGAGTGTCCAACTTCGGCTAAGGTCATGATCTCACAGTTCATGGGTTTGGGACCCATGTCGGGCTAAGTGCTGACAGCTCAGAGCCTGGAGCCTGCTTCAGATATTCTCTCTCTCTCTCTCTCTCTCTCTCTCTCTCTCTCTCTCTCTATCCCTCCCCTGTTCACACTGTGTCTCTGTCTCTCAAAAAAATATATAATGTAAAAAAATTAAGAAAAAATAACAATTATTGGGGTGCCTGGTGGCTCATTTGGTTGAGCGTCTGGCTTCAGCTCAGGTCATGATCCTGCGGTTCATGGGTTCAAGCCCCACGTTGGGCTCTGTGCTGACAGCTAGCCCAGAATCTGTATCCTGTCTCAGATTCTGTGTGTCTCTCTCTCTGACCCTCCCCTGATCACACTGTCTCTCTCTCTCAAAAAGAAATAAAACATTAAAAAAATTTTTAAATAAAAATAAAAATTACTTTACTAGAAAAAATGGGTTTATTTGGGAATAGCAAAAAACTGCAATTTGGGACATGGAAGCTATGTCAAAACCACAAATAAGTCTAACAAAGGAGAGGGACATTATTTTATGGAGAAGAAGGACATTGGGAGAGGTGGTTTTGAATAAAGACCATTTGAGAAAAGCATCCGTTCAGAGTAATGAGGTGTCTCATTGGCTAAGGTGCCAAGGCATGGATTTCTTGTAGGAGATGCATGGCACCTCTTTTCCTGTTGGGCCCTGTAATTGAGTCTTTCCTGTTCTTCTATAAGGGTCTGTAATTGACAGTTCTTCCAGTGACTGACCTCAAATGGTAGGGGGTGAGTGCTCCCCTTCCTGGTCTCCCCACTCCATTAAAAAATGTTTTTGAATGTTTATTTTTGAGGGAGAGGGACAGAGCCCAAGCAAGGGAGGGGCAGAGGGAGAAGGAGACACAGAATTTGAAACAGACTCCAGGCTCTGAGCCGTCCGCAGAGATCCTGACCTGGGCTGGAACCCACGAACGGTAAGATCATGACCTGAGCCGAAGTCAGACGCCTAATCGCCTGAGCCACCCAGGCGCCCCATCTCCCCACTCCATTTTAAGTGAGGTTTCCCTTTATTAATTTTCATAGTACAAAGAAAGCTTAGAAAGCTTGGACTGCAACTTAAAAACTAAGGCTCACGACCAAGTACACATCCCACATACTCTCTGACCTCTGTAAATATCTTTGTAGAAGAAGAATGCAAGTCCTACTTACATAGGGCCCTGCTGCCAGGAGCCAAGGGGTCACTGCCTCCACCTCCACACAGTCCTGGAGAAGTCGAGGGTGCAGAAGGAAAGGAGGCTGCGAAATACCGCCATTGCCAGAACAAAGCACACTAGGCATCCCAACACTATTAGGAAGGCGCTATCATCTACTCACTTACAGATGAGCAAACAAGGCACAGAGATTAAGTAACTCGTCCCCATGTTATCGCGCTAGCAAGCGGTCGGTAGCTGGGCGAGGGAGCGGAGAGACTGCAACCCAAGCCGCACCCACCCCCGGGAGGCAAGGGCCTCCCCAAATGGGAGAAGACTCCGCCTAAGTGAACTACAGCTGCCCTCCCCATAGCTCAAACATCCCTTCTCTCCCCCTTCAGAGAGACTGCTGAGTTGTTGCTGCCTCAAGAGCAGGTGGAGAAAGTCCCAAGAGTTGCGGGATGCTTAACTGACAACCAGTGGGAGGGGAACGATGGCCATAACCTCGCACACCTGGGCCGGAGGTGCCAGCCACCCCACCAGCTGCTCTAGAGCAACATTTCCCAGAACGGGCTTCTTGGGAACGGAAGTGCCCGAGACCACACGGAGTTCCGGAACTACATTTCCCAGAATGCCGGAGAGGAGATCATCAAGGGCTCCGACCCCGGCGGCAGAAGTGCCTCCTTCCCACTACTCCGGAGCTCCGGCTCTCTGGCTTTCCGGAGTGTCGGAGCAGAGCAAAGGCCACGGGGCACGCCTCCCACGGGCTGGCGTGCTAGGGGTCGCGGCGAGCGTCTGGACTATGCTTCTAGCAGTCCCCTAGGACAACAATAACTAGAGTCCCGACACTGTGGCCGAGATGTGGATTACCACACTGAGTACCTGGATTAAATTTCCCAGAATCCTGGAGAGGAAAATATTCCATAGATACATCATTCTGGAGCCAAAATGTCACAAAAACCAAAAAACAAACAAAACCCCCACAAAAACCCAGAGGTCTGGTGGACTGAGCGCCACTGACACGCTTGCCTGGCGTAGAAGTTTCTTCAGCTACATGATCTACACTAGCCTTTTACACCCCTGCATGCACAGTCGTGGTTCTGGCCCGGTGGCCCTTTGGTGTTTTGAATACAGGTATTCCTTGCTTTACCCCGCTTTGCTTTTACAAAAGACTTAGAAATCTAGTCCTGACTTCGCTACCCAGAAGAAATCCAAAGAGCATTTTCACGCTTAAGAAAAAAGCCATTACCATACTAATGTAAGTCTTTTATAAAAACCAAGGAATTCCAATGTTCCGAAAGTGGGGGGTACTCTGGAATGCTGTACTTTCAGATAGTGGAAACTTGTGATGAGGTTCATGGTGGGGGAATTCTGTGCCTCTGGTCAAGCCTAGCCTTCCCTTTCCTTTTCTCGCTTTTTAAAAATTACACGTGCAACCATACTAATTGGCAGTGGTCGAGAAAATACCTTTCTCTCTCCTGTGTGGGAGAGAGGAGTGAAGCTTGAAACACAGAAAGAAAATACAGACAATCCTAAAGTGGAAGCCACGTGTGGGAGATTTTGAAGGAGGACTGGCCCAAGGTGCCCGGGACACCAAATTTAAGGAACACTATTTCGGTCTTACCTGGACTGAATTTCCTTTGTTCCATGTACAGTGTTAGCTGGCTTGAGGTGTTTCCAAGGCACCAGGAAACGACAAAAGCACAAGCATTAACCAGGTCAATGCAGAAGCAGCAAAGACTTCTCAAATTTCCTTGGTTTTAATTACTCACTCTAAAGAAATGTGGTCTCTTTAGGTGAATGAAAGCAACACTGTCAGGGAGTTGGAGAGAGCATCGCAGTATCAAAAGGAAAATCCTGCAAATGTTTCTTCTTTGAATTCATTGTTAGGTATCACATCACGTTACATCCTAACTTGCTCTTAATAAATACAAAAAACTCAATAACATGCCGTTATTCCACAAGCCAGTTGAAATCAGAGCAGCCATGATTTATTTTGTGAGATATGGACTCAAGTCCAGAAAACTTTTAGAACCACCACCACCAAGAGAAAAGACACACACATATAGAACCCAGAAAGTTTGTATTGTCTGCTTTTCTCTTGCACAGGAATGGAATATTCTTTTATTATGAAAGTTCTTAAAATGAACACACTGAGAAAAAATAATTAAATGTCCAAAAACCCATCTTCCATATTCAACAATTATTGACATGTTGCCCCACATGTTTCACCTCATTTTATTTTCTTCCCTTTTTGTTACTGAGCTAAATTAAACACAAGTCCATGACATCTTGTCAAAATATTTTCATATATTTCTCAAAAACGTAAGAGCACTTATATAATAATGCACTGAACAAAATTAACACTTCCTTAGTATTAATTTACTCTATCCTTATTTGAAGTTCCAAGTTCTCTCTAGAGAATTCCAAATTACCTGGAACTTAGGTAACATATCCTATACTTTGAAGAAAAGCAGTGTTGAGGGAGAAGGAAAATCACATGACACCACTGTTGACTGCTCTGCCTGGATTAGTTAGGTGGGGACTACGGGGCCACAGGATGAACACATTTAACTAGCTGTGACTGTTGAGTCTCTCTCACCTGCGTGATTTCTTCATACATCATGTTGTTTCCCTTTTCTCAATTTCCTGAAAGCAATGACATCATTTAGGTCCGAAATAACTTGAACAGAAGGCTACATAATTGCTTCCTTGGGGATATGTCAGGGAAAATTACTATTATCAAGGAGTGGAGTCTTCCCCTGTTTTCATTTTCTAGAATTCTATTGTTCTAGTAGTCCGTTAGCCTGGAAAAAAAAAAAAAAAGCTTCAAGTTAGTTGAAATCTTAAATCTTGGCATTCAAAAATCTTTCTCCACCGAAAATGTGATTTGTCTTGCCTATTTTTTTCTGGAAACACAACTACACATACTGTATTTAAGTCAGATTGTCCAGCTTGGGGAAACTCGAGTTATTGAGTTACTAACTTCCTAGAAATGTGAGTCTCAAAGACAAGAGTGTAAACTGTACTTAATGTACTATTGAGTCTATTAAGTGTAGCCACTTTTTTTAAAGCCAGGTATGATAGAGATTGGCTGTCTGCTCCCCAAACTCACTTCTTCCTTTGGGGCTAGACCACATCTCCCAGGTTCCCCTATAGTTAGATGTGGTGGCCATGTGACTGGGTTCAGGCTAGAGGAATATGAAGGAAAACCTTGGGCACCATTTGCAAGCCTGGTCCAGGGAAACCCTAATGCTTGACCCTCCTTGCTCTCTTCATGTTTGACAAAAGGATGAAAAGGGCACTGAGGAGGCTGGAGCCATAAGGATGACAGAGCCTGGGTCTCTGACTCATAAGGAAGCTGCCCACTAACCAAGTCCTCCCACTGGACAATGGGCCAGAAATAAAATCCTATTGTGGCAAGCCCCTGAGATGTGAAGGTTGATTTACTGCAGTTGCCCTATCCCCACTAATACAGGTAGGCAAAAAAAAAAAAAAAAAAAAAAAAGGAGGTAGCTTTTATTTATTTTTTAAATTTATTTTTGTGTTTGGAAGGTCCAGGGGTAGGAACAGGTTAGATCATGAGTGTGGCAAAGGCTATGCTAGGAAAGCAAGGATTTTCAGTGATTCTTAAGATTTTTTTGGTGGGAGGGGGTCAGAGATCCCTTTCTAGCAGCTGATGAAAGTTATAGCCCTCTTCCTCCCCAAGTACACATACTCAAAAAATTTACAGATAATTTTGGAAGATTCTGAGTTTCTGAAGCATATACACGGAGATATAGATGGTCCATGGGGTCCAAGTTGCTTTGCATGATGAAGAAACACTTTTTAAAAAAATGGCGTGTAACTGACATATTAGTTTCAGGTATACAACATAATTATTCAATATTTGTATATGTTGCAAAATGACCATCACACTAGTTATCAGATGTTCACTTTAGTTATTGTATTTTTTGGTTCTCTAGGAGTCCCAAATCTCTGGTGAGACTTCCCATCTTCTCATCTTTTTTCTTGAATGTTTTAATCAGTATTATTTAAACTTTTTGGAAGAGTTTATTTATTTTGGGGACAAAGGGAGAGAACAGGGAGGGGCAATCACAATAACTGCCTTATTGCCAGTTACATTAAATACAGTACATGACAAGAGTTTATTAATAAATACTGTACTGTAGTCAGCAACTGTGTGACGGCCTCCATGCAGAAGATTCCGTGGAGCCAGAGGACAGCAGTGACTCCATTAGTGAGAGTAACAGTCATCCTACATAATAACCCTCCTCTCTCGTCTCCTTCACACCAGCCACAAAGATTTTCAAAGGTAAGTGCAGTCTAGTTAGTCTATTTTTCTTTATATTTTGTATTTTCTTTATTATTTTGTATTACAGTATTGTAATTATTTTCATATGAATGATTTTGGGTTGTGGAATGAATTATCTGAATTTCCATTATTTCTTATGGGGAAATTCGCTTTGATATACAAGTGCTTTAGATTACAAACATGTTTCCAGAATGAATTGTGTTCCCAAGCCAAGGTTTTACTGTATAGTGATTTTTGTATAGTAGTCTTGTATCCGGTGACTTTGCTATACTCATTAGTTCTGCTAGCACTTTTGTTGATTCCTTGAGATTTTCTGCAAATCTTGTCTTCCACAATTTGAGTTTTATTTCTTCCTTTCTTCTGTTTCTCACTTTAGTGCACAGGTTAGTTATCTCCCATATAATGTTGACATGGGGTGGGAAGAGTAGAAATCCTTGCCTTGCTTCCAAACTTTAGGTGAAAGCATCCAATATTTTCCCCACCCCCACCATTCTAGCAATTTGTATTGTATTCATTTTTTCTGTTAATTAACTGTAATTAAAATAAAACTTTAGAAGAGCACTCAATCTCTCATCATTAAAAAGATGTTACCGGGGCACTTGGGTGGCTCAGTGGGTTAAGCACCCAACTTCGGCTCAGGTCATGATCTCACAATTTGTGGGTTCGAGCCCCATGTCGGGCTCTGTGCAGATAACTCAGAGCCTGCAGCCTGTTTCAGATTCTGTGTCTCCCTCTCTCTCTGCCCTTCCCCCATACTGTTTCTTTCTGCATCGATAATAAAGACATAAAAATTTTAAAAAAAGATGTTGTCAGTATTCTTGTCTATGTCTTTTGTCAACTTAAGGAAGTTTCCCTTTAATTCCTAAATTTGTTTTTTTTAAAGTCATGAATTGATGTTCAATCTTATAAAATTCTTCTGCATCTAACTGATTTAGTCTGACTTTTTTATGTTGAAACAATTTACATTTTCAGGGGCACTGACTTGGTGGCTCAGCCAGTTAAGCATCTGATTTAGGTCCAGGTAATGATCTCACAGTTCATAGGTTCAAGGCCCACATCAGGCTCTATGCTGACAGCTCAGAGCCTGGAGCCTGCTTTAAATTCTGTGTCTTCCTCTCTCTTTGCCCCTCTCCTACTCATGTTCCATCTCTCAAAAATAAATAAATGCTAAAAACTTGTTTTTTTTAAAAAGAAACAACCTACACTTTCAGTCTAGAACACTTTATGATTTATTATCCTTTTGAGAAGCTGCTGAATATATTTTGTTGGTAATTTTCATGCCTGTGTTCATGAAGGATATTAGCCAATAGTTTTCTGTTCTTATAATGTCATGTTTGGATTTTGTTATCAGGATAGTGCTAGCTTCATAAAATGACTTAGAAAGGTTCAGTGTCTATTTTTTTTTGAAGATTTTGATTAGAATTAGAATCATTTTCCCCCTGATATTTAGCTAGAATTTGCCAGGAAAGTCACCTGCCCCTACGTTTACTTTGCTAGAAAGTTTTGATCTATACATTTACCTTGTTTAGGAGATATAAGACTATCCAGGCTGTCAGTTCTTGTGTATGCTTTGGTAATTTGTGTCTTTCAAGGAATTTGTACATTTTGCTAAAATTGTCAGTTTTATAAACATAATGGTGTTCCTAATGTTCTCATGGAGTTGTTCCCAATATTTATAGGGACCTCAACACCTGCAACCTATGCAGTGGGTTGACAATCTGGAACTGCTGCTCCTGGTGGTTCGCAACAGGTATCACTTGCTTGATACAATTTAATTCCATTTGGATTAGAGAACATACTTTGCATGATTTTACTTCTTTAAATTTGGTCTGGTTTGCCTTATGGCCCAGAATATTTGTCTTGATGAATATTCCAAATGCACTTTAAAGTAATGTTTATTCAACCACTGTGATGTTCTCTAAGTGGCAAATAAGTCAAGTTGGGTGGTAGTGTTGTTCAAGTCTTCTACATCCTTACTAATTTTCTGTCATCTTGTTTTGTCAATTACTATGAGAACTACTGAATTCTCCAAATATACTTATGGCTTCCTAACAGTTTTTGCTTCATGAATCTTGAAGCTCTGTTGTTAGGCCCTTACACGTTTAGAATTGTGTGTCACCTGCTGTACTTTGGTAACATTCCTTGTATGATTTTTTTGTTAATATGAATGCAGATGGTCCAACTTTCTTCTGATTAGTTTTAACCTGGCATACCTTTTTTCATCCTTAGTCGTTTAGCCGACGTATCTCTTCATATTTAAAAAAGGTTTATTGTAGAAGACATATAGTATATGGTTGGGTTTTGCTTTTTATCCAATCTGACGATTTTTAAGTGGTGTGTTTAGAGCATTTAATGTAATTATTTCTGTCACTGGATTTGAAGCTATTATCATGCTGATGTTTCCACCATGTGTTATTTGTTCACTTTCCCGTCTGCTTTTGGATGACTTTCTATAATTCCATTTTGTCTCTACTACTGCCTTATTAGTTATATACCACTTAAAAATTTTAATGGTTGCTCTGTGGCGTATAAATCTTTCATAGTCTACCTTCCAGTTTTTTATGACAATTCACGTAGTGTAGAACAGCATACTTCTAATTGCTCTTAGCTCTGTTTTATGGTATTGTTACATTTTACTTTTTATATAGGCTATACTCACAAAACCTTGCCTACTTTTTGCTTTAGTATTTTTGAGTTATTAAAAACAAATTATTTTATATTTCCCTCTATTTTAACCTTTTCAATTGTCTGTCCTTCCTTCCTTCCTTCATTCCATCCATCCATCCATCCAAACTTACCTCTGGCGTAATATTCTGCCTGTAGAAATTCTTTTAATATTTCTGGTAGTGCAGATCTGCTGGTAGTGAATTCTGTTAGCTTCTAGTCATCTGAAAATCTTTATTTTGCATACTAATTAAAAAGACTTTTTCATTGGGCTTGGAATTTTTGATTAACAGCATTTTATTTCAAGATGTTAAAGATACAACTCCACTGACTTCTGGCTTGATGAGAAGTCTGCTCTTTTTCTCGTCTCTGTTCCTTGTATGTAAGGTGTCCTTTTCCTCTGTCCACCATCAACATTTCCTCTGCCTCGTTCATTTTCAGCTGTCTGTCAATAAAAGGTCTCATTTTTTGTTTGTTTGTCTTTAAATCCTGCTTGGTTACTCTGAGGTTCTTGGACCTAGAAGAGGTCTTTTGGACCTCTTATTAGTTTTGGAAAATTCTCAGCCATTGTCTCTGCAAATATTTTTCTTCATTCTTCCTCTCTTCCTAGATTTCCAATTACACATATATTAGACCATAAAATGTGCCCCCCCCCCCAGTTCTTTGATGCTCCATTCTGTGTCCTTCACACTTTTTGCTTCAATTTGCATGATTTCAATGGACTTATATTCAAGTTCTTTGACACTCTCCTCACCTTTGTTGAGCCTACTCATGAGTCCTTGAAAAGCATTTGACAAATTTATTTATAATAAAATATTTTATTTATATTTTATTTATAAAATCATTTATGATGAAAGTTTTTTCTCAAGAATTTCCTATTTGATTCTTTATTAATTTCCATTCAAGTTCCTTCATTTGTTCATGTATATTGTCTGCCCTTTTCACAAAAGCACTCAACACATCAATAAGTTATGTAAAAATTCCCTATTTCCAAAATATGGGTACATCACAGTGTCGTTTTGATTGAATGCCAAAGAACATGTATCAAATAGTAGAAACTGTAAATATTGGTTTTGCCTGGAACTGGCACAGCTACTCTAAGGTGTTAGGGTGAACCGATCTGGTCAGGAGCTAAGGTGGAAGTAGATTCTGTTGTTGAAATAGTTATCTTCAGCAGACCACTTCAACTTTTCCTAATGTGACCTGGTGCTTCGGGTGGGGGCTAGAGTGCTGGAGGATTTTTCTCAATGTCCCTTCTTTACCCTCAGCTTTTGGCCATCTCTGTGCACCTGTGCCATAGGAGTCTCTGTCCACATTCTTGCTGTTTTTCCAATGTAGCCTGCTACTGCTTGTCACTAGGAACAAGCTAGCCTATTTATGGGAAACAGATATTCTTTATTGTTTAGTCTCAGTCTTGAGTTGGGACTGGAGAGGACAGAGATCTGATGCATTTGGGGGAACTAGGTCTACATAACACTAAAAATGAGACAGAAGTTCTCTTCCTTCACCTGTGAGGAAAAAAAAGCAGGTGATACTGCTATCTTGCGAACAATCTAAAGACAAGAATTCACATAAAAGGACAGAGGTGAGAGGAGCCCAGACCCACGTCTTACAGTATCTGTATCTTTTCACTTATATGAACTGAGAAATATATTTAGTGTAAGCAACTCTAAGTTACATTTCTTGTTACTTAGAACTAAAAGAATCCTAAATGATAAAACCAGCATGAGCTTTCATGATTTTCCCTTGGAAGAAATGACAGTAAAGAAATGCATTAGAAACCCTAATTTCTGATATCATGCAACTTGACCTAGCACCTTGAAAGCCAGGGTAAGGGAGTGCCTTGATCACCCCATTCATCCAACGGGGGAAATCTGAGAAAAATTAGAATGTACCAGTTTATAACACTGCTGAGTTGTACTAGGGCATTCTAGGTTGCATGGCCTTTGAGACCTAAAGAAATTTCACAGGAAGATGAAGTTGCTGACACCTAATTTATCTGTATCCTTAGAAACCGAGAGAATTTTGAAAATTAACTTCAAGGATTTTATTCTTTAGTTTTGGTCACAATGCCATCTAGTGAAATAAAGGAATCACATTATGAATTCGTAAATACAAAGGATGACAGCTCAGTAGTTTGTTACTTTGGTAAATTGGTAAATGTTAATTGCAAGAACTTTTAGTGAAGTACAAAAAAAGTAAAGACTAAGCCGAAAGTTTGCTTGTCAGAGAAAACTGCTGTGTATATGATGGTGAGTAATCTTTCACACGTTATCTATTAAGCATGTATTTGAACATATATGTAGGCAGACAAATTAACTGGATATTTTTAAGGTACAACCCACATTTTCACTGACACAATACACATGATTCTTTCCTATCTTTAGAGATTGATTCCTTACTTTCTGTAATTCCATTTTATAAGAACTTGGGAAATATTTATTCAAACCCCTATTTCTTTTTAATTTAAAAACTACACCCACTGTACAGTTAAAAAAAATTTCCCCTCATTGTACAAATCCATTTGCATTATTAAAATGGCTTTATCATAAATTATTATTCTAAGTTTCCAGGTGAAATCAGTCAGATCAGTGTCATATGTATGAGATGAATCACTGGGTTCCACTTCTGAAGCCAAGACTATACTGTATGTTAATATGAATTTAAATTAAAACAAAAAGTTTCCAATAAAATTGACCAAAACAGAAGAAACCAGATCAAAAGAACTTGGACAGAAACATGAAGACTAAAAAAACAAAGTCTCGTAACTTTGACATTTATTAAGAAAGTATATTTCATAAGCAACAATTTCTGACATTGTGCAAATATTACAGTAAAACTCTGTCTTAACACACAGGGCAGGAGTAAAAAGTCAATTATGTAAAATGCAGTGTAACCAGAAACATTGTTTATCAGTTTGTACCGTCATTTAAAGTGCACCTATGTGTGTATGCACACACAGCGCTAAACTTAAACTGATGCAACACTGTATAGAGAGACCAAATGGAAGAATTCAGCTCATCCCTGGTTTAAGACAAGACAAAGGATGGGAGCCAATCCCAAGAGGGTTACAACCCAATTTGTGCAATTTTATATTACAATATTGCTTGATATTCTAGATCTCAAATAACATCATCCCACTTGGAGTGCTTAGGTTAAGGTTACTTGCAGGATGCCTCCTCCAAATACAGTTTTAAATGATTTTTGGGGGTAAATGAGCTAAACAAAAATTTCTAACATGATACTTTTATACATTTTTAGTCATTTAGTAAAAGGTACTGAGCACCTACACTGAGTTATGCAATGTCAATGTCATGGTTTTATAAATTCAGTCAATGAGTGAAGCCCCTTTTCTCATTAAGCTTAACATTAGAGTGGACACTGATTTAGGCACGCTCTTCATTGTACTTTTGTTACTCTGATATTTTCTAAGCCCTAGTACAATGATAGTTAAAGTCATGGGCAATGACTCTTAAAACTGTGAGGCAATCCCTTATGGAAACTCTCTAGTTAGAGGTCTCCACAGTGTGGCCTCCTGACTATGGTGGATGTGAAGGTTGGGCAGAAACATTACATTTTCATTAAAGAAATTGTTTCTACCATAAGAACGCTAGTGAGTGGGAAATTTCAGTTCCCACTTGAAGACTTCGAAACAAATAAGACTGTTTTACAGAACTTCATTTCCGTATGGATTCTCTGAGGAAGGATAACCCTTACCGTACTCTTCACTTTTATAGAATTTATCACCACTATGGACTCTCTGATGAATAAGTAGACCTGAGCTCCAGCGGAAACCCTTCCCACACGCATCACATTTGTATGGTTTCTCGCCGGTGTGGACTCTCTGATGAGCCTGAAGGTTTGATCTCTGACTGAAGCCCTTTCCGCACACCTCACATTTGTATGGTTTTTCCCCAGTGTGGACTCTGTAATGAGCTTGAAGACTTGAAAACCCACTGAAACCCTTACCACACTGTTCACATTTATAGGGCCTCCCTTCTGTGTGGACCCTCTGATGTGCTTGAAGACGTGAACTCTCACTGAAGCCCTTTGTGCACACCTCACATTTGTATGGCTTCCCGCCTGTGTGGACCCTCTGATGTGCTTCGAGACGTGAACTCTGACTAAAACCCTTCCCACACATCTCACATTTATATGGTTTCACCCTAGTGTGGACTCGTTGATGGCCTTGAAGATATGCTCTCTGACTGAAGCCCTTCCCACATAACTCACATATATATGGTCTTTCTCCAGTGTGGACACTCTGATGGCTCTGAAGGTATGATCTCTGACTGAAGCTCTTCCCACACTCATCACATTGGTACGGCTTCTCTCCCGTGTGGACTCTCTGATGGGCCAGGAGAGTTGAGGCCTTACTGAAGCCCTTACCACATTCTCCACATTTATAGGGTTTCTCCCCTGTGTGAACCCTCTGATGAATTTGAAGATTGAAGCTCCAACTGAATCCCTTCCCACACTCCTCACATTTGAATGGTTTTTCTCCAGTGTGGACCCTCTGATGGCCTTGAAGGTGTGAACTCCGACTGAAGCCCTTCCCGCACTCCTCACACTTGTATGGTTTTTCTCCAGTGTGAACTCGCTGGTGGCCTTGAAGGTATGAATTGCGACTGAAGCCCTTCCCACACTCCTCACATTTGTATGGTTTTTCTCCAGTGTGGACTCTCTGATGAGCTTGAAGGTATGAACTCCGACTGAAGCCCTTATCACACTCCTCACATTTATAAGGTTTCTCTCCTGTGTGCACTCTCTGGTGAACATTAAGAACTGATCTATGACTGAAGGCTTTACCACACGCATTGCATTTGTATGGCTTCTCTCCAGTGTGGACTCTCTGATGATCTTTAAGTTTTGAACTCCAGTTGAAGCCATTCCCACAGTCCTTGTAAGCTTTCTCTCCAGTGTGAGTTTTCTGATGACCTTGAAGATATGAATTTTGGCTGAAGCTGTTACCACAGGCATAATGCTTATATGGTTGTTCCTTGGTATGGACTATCTGAAGGTCCTGTAAACGTGGGTCCAGACTGAACTTATTACCACACTCCTCAGAATTATAAGGAATCTCTTCCATGTGAACTCTATGTTGAATGTTAAGATTTGAGCTACGAAGAAAACCCTTCTCATATTCCATGTCTGCGTAGAGCTCCTCTCCAGTGTGGATCTTCTGGTAGACTTGAAGACAAGAACTCTGATTAAAGACATTCCCATTCTCATATTCAAGGGGCTTCTCCATTGTATAGACCCTAAAAATACTATTAAGGTCTAAGCTACGATTCAAGGCTTTCTCATAAATACTGCATCTGTAGGACGGCTCTCCCGTGTGAGTAAGTTCACGGGTGTTAAGAGAGGAGTGCTGGCTGAAGCTCTCACGGTACCCACGTTTACAAGGCCTCTCTCCTGTGTGCGCTCTCAGACAGGATTGCACGTGTGAACTCTCAAAAACGCAATCATCTCTTCCATGAACACTTTGATGAATGCGAGGAACTGAACTATAGCTGCAGCCCTTTCCACATGGACGGTGGGTATGGGTTTTTCCTTCTAAGTGTAACTGCTGATAAACTTCAGAGTTGGAGTCATGGCCGAAAGCTTTTCTGTACTCCTTACAGGAGTAGGGCTTTTGCCCCGTTCTGATTAAGCCTTGATTAAGCAGCGAAACCTTCACGAGGTTTTCCCCACAGTCATGGCAGCTGTAGTTTTTTTCTGGTCTGCGTACTCCCAGACTATCATTGTGTGGGGTGCTCCAACTGGTGCTGTCACACTTACAGAAGTTATTTTTCATCAGGAGCTGTTGACATCTACACTGATAATTATGTGACTCTGCCAGATACGTTTTCCTCCAAGAATGCTGGGCTCTCCAAGACAGAAATTCTTGACTTTTTAGGCAATTGGAAACATCCTCCATATGAGTCAATATATAGTTCTCGTCTTCAGGAATATGCACCGGCACTCCCGCCCAAACCTGGCAGGGGAAGCCACCTCGGTTCTGCAACTGAGAAGCGTTCCTTTGAAAGCTTTTCATGGCATCTTGACACGGGGTTAACCCGCCGGCACCTTTCTGCCAGGTCTTCCAGGAAGAAAGCTCTTTGGGGGAAATGGAGCCGAATCCCACTGCTTGGCTACTCTCCATATTACGTTGACTCTTGGTTCCTATAATGATAAAGAGAATTTAGATAGGTTTTTATCTAAATAAAATAGTAATATGTTTTTATTCAGAGGCTTTAAGATTTTGTGCTTAGATCACAACATGAAATTACAGGAAAATTCATGTTACTACTCCTAAGAATACATAGGGGCGCCTGGGTGGCTCTGACTGAGCTTCTGACTTCGGTTCAGGTCATGAGCTCACCGCTCGTGGGTTCCAGCCCCGCTTCGGGCTCTGTGCTGACGGCTCAGAACCTGGAACCTGCTTTGGATTCTGTGTCTCCGTCTCTCTCAGCCCCTCCCCCGCTCGCACTCTCTCTCGCTCTCAAAAATGTATATTTTGAAAAATTAAAAAACTACTTAGGGGCGCCTGGGTGGCTCAGTCGGTTAAGCCTCCGACTTCGGCTCAGGTCAGATCTCACATTCATGGGTTCGAGCCCCGCGTCAGGCTCTGTGCTGACAGCTAGCTCAGAGCCTGGAGCCTGCTTCCATGTCTGTGTCTCCTTCTCTCTCTCTGCCCCTCCCCCTCTCATGCTCTGTCTCTCTCTGTATCAAATAAATAAAAAACATTAAAAAAATCTAAAAAAAAACCTACCTAGAAAATGGCTTTTCTTCAGTTATATCAGGACTGTAAGTAAGGTCCACATAATTCAAGCTATCTGTATGCCTCAAAATCAGGGATTTGCAATGCAACCAGAAAACACCAAACATCCAAAAGGTCCAGTAAAACCATACACATACTATTATGGGTTTATAATGAGTTGCATGGAGATGCCAAGAAAGGGGTATTCTCAAGTTGGGAAGAATGTAGATGCAAGCGGACAAAACTTTTTTTCCCTCTGGCATGTGGATATGGCAATGTTTTTGCCTGTGTGTGTGTGAGGAGATAGTGTTAATGCTGTGCTATGCATGAGGCACATTCTATAAGCTATTTATCATCGTGAGAATAATAAATTCTTCTAAGTCACTGTAAGCCATATCACTTTCGACTCTTTTCAAAAGATATTTCACCGGGTGCCTGGGTGGCCCAGTCAGTTGAGCATCCAACTTCGGCTCAGGTCATGAGCTCACTGCTCGTGAGTTGGAGCCCCACAGCGGGCTCTGTGCTGACAGCTCAGAGTCTGGAGCCTGCTTTGGATCCTGTGTCTCCCTCTCTCTCTCTATCTACCCCTCTTCTGCTCATGCTCTGTCTCTCTCTGTCTCAAAAATAAACATTAAAAAATATTTTTAAAAAAGATTCTTCACAATTAGCAAGGTCAGAATGTGAAATACTGTGACAATTCAACTCCAAAGACATCAGGAAAAAAAAAAAAAAGGCTGCAGGAGGTGAGCACAGCCAGGTTTCCTGGCACCTGTAGGTGTACTTTGAGGCAAATCATCAAAAACCAAAAACTCAATGAACGTTGACTTTGGCTTGTGTCCTTTTAATGGAAAAATAATGTTCGGAGAATTTGAAGCACCGGAAAGGGGAAGACAAGGCACACTTGAGTAAAAACGGTTTGTCGCTTAGTTGTTAACAGGCAGCTTCCTAGCAGACAGCGGATCCTCAAATCCTGGTAAGAGGATCCTCCCTACGGACGCTGGATTCAGCAGGGCTGATGTCATAACATCTACTCTCCTACCACCCGGCAGCACATTAATTCTCCACAGCAGCCAGAGAAGAAGGCAGCAAAACAGGATTCTTTTCATACATGAATACTATTCTCAAACATAATCATTCTTCCTTTTCTATTTGTGTCTGTCTGTCTGTCCACACGGGAATGTATTATCTACAAGGATAACTCCAGCAAGTAGGAGTTACTCAATAAGCACATAATGAATATATCAGGAAGTGAATCACTGTCACTCTTCGAACTAAGAGGGCATGAAGATGTGTAGATTTTCATGGGAGAGTGGTGATGGCAATTTTGCCCCAAAACTGAAAAGCTGTAGGAGAGGCAGGGCTGCACTTGGCCTATCACCTGTGGGTGACAAAAGCAAAGGTCACAGGAATCCCTTCTGGATTGGGGCTTTTTATTTTTAAAATAACTCAAAATAGTGTATGTCTTCTTGTATAAAATCTTACCAGTAGGGGTGCCTGGGGGGCTCAGATGGTTAAGCGTCTGACTTCAGCTCAGGTCATGATCTTACAGTTTGTGAGTTCAAGCTCCATATCAGGCTCTGTGCTGATAGCTCAGAGCCTGGAGCCTGTCTTCGGATTCTGTGTCTCCCTTACTCTCTGACCTTCCCCCACTCTCACTCTGTCTCTCTCTCAAAAATAAACATTTAAAGAAAAGTTTTAAAAAAATCTTACCAGTAGACCCATACTATCCCCAACTTTATTATTTTTTTTTTAAGTTTTGCATCTTATTATTTTTTTCCAATTGAGAATTTTTTATTAAGGTTATTTTTTTCCATAAACATTTTTAAAATTTAAATTCAAGTTCATTAACATACCATGTAGTCTTGGATTTAGGAGCAAAACCCAGTGATTTGTCTCTTACATAGGACACCCAGTGCTCATCCCGAAAAGTGCCCCCTTAATGTCCGACACCCATTTAACACATTCCCCCCCCCACTTCCCCTACAATCCCCAACTTTAAAAGAAAGAAACAAAAGAAACAAAATGCCACACTGACGACTGGGGTGGCGCCAGGCTGTGCGACACTGCGGTGACTGCAGGGGGCACTTTATGGCTCACCCATGCCTACTCCTCTCAGTACTTAACCCAAATGCTCAGCAATGTCTCTGGCTTCTCAAAAGCAGAATTTCCAGTTATTACACTAATATTTTATCACTTAAACATGAAATGAAGGGACATACTACAGGAGGCGGAAAAAGTAAATAGCCTGTATGTGAGAAGTTGGGCATCCAGCTAGAGCTCATCATAATCCTTGTAGTTTTGTTGGTGTCATCAAAAGCACTCAGTATATACCCATAAAGATACAGCTCAATACGCTGCATCTTCTGGGACCGACACGGGGGCGCGAGGACACGGAAGAGGCTTGCTGGTCAAAACCCAATTGTTGACCAAAAACTCTTTCAATAGACACTTGTATGTAATTTTTGACATGACCGTCTCAAACACTTAAGAGATTAAAGTGTCTTCTTGACCAGTGGCTTTACAATGGTAAAGCAATACAGGAGGGGGGAAAAAGGCCATTTCACTTAGTTTCAGGCTTCATGGAAAAGATCACTCATTGAACGACATTAACGTTAGTTTCCTTTAGCCAGTGGCGTGTCCTGAAACAGCGGGTCATCGCCTTTCCTCTCTCAACGCCTAAGTTCTCTCATAGTGTCCATGGCAAGGGGCTGAGAAGAAATTGGGTTAAGTCAAATTCATAAGTGAACTGATTTGGAGAAAATACGCACTGCAAAAGAGCGCTAAATTATCTCATTAAAAGGCACTTGGGTGGCTCAGTAAGGGGGGCACCTGACTCTGGCTCAGGTCACGATCCCAGGATCGTGGGATGGATGCCTGCATGGGGCTCCGCACTGGCGAGCCCGCCTAAGATTCTCTCTCTCTCTCCTGACTCCTCCCAAGCTTGTTGCTCTCTCTCCCTCTCCCTCTCCCTCTCTCTCTTTCTCTCAAAAAGAAACACTCATTTGAAGAAAGCTGAGAATTTATTTCATCTTCTTAGTAATCCTGATTTAGAGTTTGAGAAAGTCAATCATTCCAACATCCTCTATGAACCAATTCAATAACAAAAATTTTATGTGTTGTAAATACCAAATAATCCCTTTAAATAGTTAGCTATAACGAATTAAGAGAAGAAAATCTCAGTTTAGACTTTCTTTTTTTCTTCTCCTTTAATGTAAGTTAGTCAAGAATATCAACTCAGGCAATCCAGGCTATGATGAGCCTGCATTCTTACTGAGCTCTTTAGATAGTAAGAGAAACTAAGGGATTTTGCAGGCAGTAGAGGATAAAGTAACAACAACGTTTTGATTACAAATACTTACAAAGCTGGCCACTCTCCTAACCACATCTGAGACTTAGCTCTGTCACAGTGTATCTAACCTTTGGTGGATTTCATGTCTATCTCCACTGCTTTACCCCACAACTAAATGAGTTCCTTCTTTTTGGAGGGTTATTAATTATCGATTCAATTTCTTTAACAGATACAGGCTTACTCAGATGGCCTATTTCTTCTTGGATAAGTTTTGACAAGTTATGTCTTTCACGGAATTGGTCCGTTTCATCGTGGCTGTCATATGTGTGCAGAGTTGGTCCACAGAATTCCTTTCTTACTCCTTTAATGCCCAGAGGACCTGGGCGATGTCCCCTCTCGCGTGTCTGATAGGAGTAATTTGTATCCTCTTTCTTTCTTTCTTTCTTAGTTTGCCAGGCTACAAGCTTACTAGTTTTAATTATTTTTCAAAGAACCAGTCTTTGTTTTCATTTTTTTTTCTCCAACGGTTTCCTGGTTTTTACTTGATTTCTGCTCTAAGTCTTTTTATTTCTTTTCTTCTGCTTACTTTGGATTTAATTTGCTCTTCTTTTTCTAGTTTTCTAAGGGAGGAGCTTAGACAATTGATTTTAGATCTTTCTTCTAATATATGCCTTCAGGGCTTTAACTTTCCCTCCTAGCACTGCTTTCTCTGCATCCTACACATTTTTATGAGCTGTGTTTTTCATTTTCATTTAGTTCAAAATATTTTTTAAATGTCTCTTGGGATTCTACTTCGACTCCTGTATTATTTAGAAGTATGATGTTGAATCTCCATGTATTTCGGGATTTCATTTATTGATTTCTAGTATAATTCACTGTGGTCTGAGGGCACATTTGTATGATTTGTATTCTTTTAAATTTGTTAAGGAGTGTCTTATGGCCCAGAATGTGGTCTATCTTGGTGAATGCCCCACATGAGCTTGAGAAGAATTCTCTTTCTAGTCATCCACGTTAAAAATGGCTCTGACACCAAACTCCATGCCACAAAACTATAATTTCAGAATCAGAGTTTTAATTCAGTCTACAGGGGAAACATATAATGTACGAAAACAAGAACAGGCTACATAGAGTGGGAGCAGAGAGGGTGAGGTGCAGAAAACAAAGACACCCCTTTATATGAGAGCATAAAATTGGCCAGCCATCACAGCCTGAGATCTGGTATCAGATCCACTATTAATGATCAAAAGTTATTAAACATATGTACAATTTAAAAAATGGATTTGCCATTTTATCCATTTTTTTCTGTATGTCTGAAGTTAGTTAAGGCAAATGTGGCAAGTTTTCTATTAAAAAGTAAATTCTAGCGAGGAATTGTCATTCTGGGTTAACATGTTTGGCACATGTAAGACATCATTACACACTTATGAAAAGGTTGTGTTAAAACCTAAGGTTTAGTTACGGTTAAGCTGACATACCAAGCTAGGTTACAAGTGTAGCAATTAACAACACAGTGATGTGTGATATTCCAATTAAGCCATAAAAGAATAAAATTGTCAAAGGAAACAGAGAGAACAGCTTCGGGGACCTACTGATAGGCATGGGAAGTTTCTTTGTTCAGTGTCAGGTAACTATAACCTAACGGAAGCAGAGTTAAAGATGAGGAATGCTTACAGGCTGTTTCTAAGAAAAACACGAGCTTCTCAGCTGTTCTTTTTCACTGTGGGGAGTGACAAACAACCTGAGACACAGAAGGAGATCAGAGTACAAGAAGAGATCTATGAGGGGGGCGCCTGGGTGGCTCAGTCGGTTAAGCGTCCGTCTTTGGCTCAGGTCCTGGTCTCACGGTTCGTGGGTTCAAGCCCCGCGTTGGGCTCTGTGCTGACAGCTCAGAGCCTGGAGCCTGCTTCACATTCTGTGTCTCCTTCTCTCTCTGTCCCTCCCCCGCTTATGCTCTGTCTCTCTCTCTCTCTCAAGAATAAATAGAACATTAAGACATTTTAAAAAATATCCAAGATATTCAAAGATAGTGCTGAAGAAAGCTGGCCCACCAGTACACTCATGGATTCGTGCTATGAAGCAAGGGAAGCTGCAGTACTGAAAGAGCTTAACACATGCTCTGAAAATACTATGGTCTTCGTAGAAGGGCAAGTTCCTTTCTCCGTTTCCTAAAGGTGCTCAAATGGTGGTTCCAGCCTCAGGGTCCCTCAGGACGCCAGGACGCCAGAAGAATGATCAGAAGAGAGGAGCTGGGCCACGCTGGGGGGCGTATGTGGGCAGGTGCGTGTGTGTGGTGCACACCCATGTACACTCGTGTGTTCGCTGTTCCCAGTAATGGTGGTTGACAGACATAATAATCCCACAACACTCCTCCTGGTGGATTTGACACCCTTCCCATGTGCTTTGGAGTCTGTCCTGATGTCCCCCGACTTTCTAGGAGCCTCAAGAGTAGACAGGACTAAAAACCAGGAAGCACGAGATACACTTAGTGCCTCTTGAGAAATCAGAAACCTAGGGCCACAGGGACTGCTGTCAAGAACGTGCCAATCCAGACTGGCGAGAGGGAGCATGGATTCCGTGTGGCCTCTTGCCAAGTACTGTCCTATGGGCTCCCTGATATGCAGAGGGGCTGCCTTCCAGTCTCTTCCCACAGAGAAAAGAAAACTTTCCAAATACTTCCTGCAAGATAACTTGCATGGAGCCCCTTCTGACGTGACAGATGGAGATTACTGTAAGTAAGGATCTCATGGTTAACAGAGTGGATGACACTGAAAAATGAGAAAACAAATAATTTGCTATAGAAAAAAAGGGAGAAAGAAAGGAAAAGCCCAGAGGCCTTTGGTTTATGAACAATGATGGCAGCCTGGCCTTCGGGGCGGACACTTCTCTCTCTTTCCAACCCCCTTGGGAGCTTCAGATTACACCAAAGCACCCAGCACTGTTGCGGTGCAGTGCGGGTAAAGGGTCGGCCACCCTTCGGAGCGCCTGGGGACTGTGACGCCTCATGGCAGCGACGCCGGCAGGTGGCTCCAACAGGCTGCGGACGCTGCACCTCTGGCAGAATTAACCAGGCAATTCCATGAAACAGATCTTGTTTGCATATGTGGGTTGATAAAACTGACTTTATGTAGACGTGGATTTACAAATCACTTGTTTTACTGGAAGTAGAATTATTTTTCTTATCACTTTCCAAACAGAAGCTAAATTTAATGACTGGCGGGGAAGGTTGGCCATCTGAGAAGATTTCGAGGCCCTGTCCGATGGGTTTGGCCCGGTGGCCTGCAACGGCACGAGAACACGAAATCGGCGAGGCTTAGAATCAATGTAGTAGATTACGACACGCGACTAAGAAAAACGCCCAGAAGATCTCAGAGGCACACCGCATGCCCTGCACGCCAGGGTATCACTGCGTGAAACGCTCAGATCAGAGTGCAGATTGTGTGCATATTCATGAGTCTGTACAGGGTTACGTTATATACGGAGGGACACGGCTGAGAAAGCATGAAAACCACTGGTCTAAAGATCTGAGGGAGGTATAAAGTTCATGTCAAAACAACTGTAAGGCGCAGATGCAAAATTTAAATGTGGGAACACGGAAAGATATATCAGCAGGTAGTTTGTGCCTCTTTGTTTCACACCTACGTGGGTGTAAGTTTCCAACTATAAGGAACAAATTACCACCTGAAATCATATTCTTTCTCTCCCTCAGGATATGTGAGCCCTGAGAATTCGGCTTCTTTTTTCAGCTGGTAATGGTCACCAGTTGAAAGTTATTTACTGGATCCTTAGTAAGTGAAGACTTGAAAACCATCCAAAATCGACCTTAACCGGTGTTTGTTTCATGGTTAACCTGGAGGGAATGAAGATGAGGAAGTACGTAGTCACTTGTGATGCACTCTGGACACACGCTCATTTTGGAACTCTTGTTTTCCTCGCCCTGCATCTTCCTTGCCTGACCCAGATAAAGGGGATCCCGAGAATCAGGTGGGTGCTGACTTCGGCCAAGATGGATGGGGGGTAACTTAGCAAACGTGGCAAGGAAACGAACAGCTTAGAAACCATTATTTATTGACATCTTTCTCTTTCCTAATGTAAATGGCAATATTTCTCCCATGGGAGACCAAGAGAGTGGCTACAAGAACAGTAATTTTCAGGACTACAAGAAAAAAATAAATTTAAAAAGTGATACGAAAATACTAATTTGAAGGGATACCTGCACTCCGATGTTTACAGCAGCCCCATCAACAATAGCCAAACTATGGAAAGAGCCCAAATGTCCATCGGCTGAGGAATGGACAAAGAAAATGGGGTATATATGTTTTATTCTTTGTGTTTTTTTTTTTTTAGTAGGCTTCACACCTACCATGGAGCCCAATGTGGGGATTGAACTCACGACTCTGAGATCAAGTCCTGCATAGGACTCTGTGTTGAGCCTGGAGCCTCTCTTCCTCTACCCCCTACCCCTGCTCACTCTGTTATAAACTAAAGGCCTGAGCTGAAATCAAGTGTCAGACTTAACACACTGAGCCACTCAGGCACCCTAAAAATGGCTAAATGATGCACGTTACAGCCATATAATATTACACAGCCATGATTTTTTTTTAAAGTGATAATCTCAGACTGGGTGGTATTTCCCCAAGGTATCATGAGAGAGAAAAATTGGCATATTAAAATTAGCTAATTAAATTAAATAAAAATTAGTATATTGAAAATATAAAGAATATATTTTATCTAAAGAATGTACTATAGCATGTGTGACCCTGCATCTTAACTGAGGATGGCCGCAAAAATTACAGAAGTGAACTACTTTGCTCTGAAAATTCCTACTGGCTCCTTCCCACCCAGGAGCACTCTTAGCTACAGAGTTGTAACAATGGCTTTTGATGTCAGAGTCTTGAGGACTCGAGAAGCATTACTAAAATGTTTGGACTCACACAAATGTCTAACTTGAAAATTCTACTTCCAAAAGAAATTTATAGGCCAATATCCCTGATGAACACAGTTGCAAAAATCCTTAACAAATCTTAGCAAACTGAATTCAACAATGCATTAAAAAGATCATACACCATGATCAAGTGGAATTTATTCCAGGGATGCAAGGATGGTTCAACATTCTCGAATCAGTCAATATGATACAACAGATTAACAAAATAAAGGATAAAAATCATATGATCATCTTAGATGCAGCACAAGCATCTGACAAAATTTGACATCCACTGATGATAAAAACTCTCAAGGAAGTAGGTAAAAAGAGAACATAGCTCAACATAATAAAGGCTATATATGAAAAGCCCATAGATACTATCATACAATGAAAAGCCGAAAGCTTTTCCTCAAAGCTTAGGAACAAAACAAGGATGTCCACTCTCACCACTTTATACAATATAGTACTGGAAGTCTAGCCAGAGAAATTAGGCAAGAAAAAGAAATATGAGGCACCTGAATTAGAAAGGAAGAGGTAAAACTGTCACTATTGCCAATGACATATTATATATAGAAGCCTAAAGGCTCCACACACACAAAAAACTATTAGAATAAATGAATTCAGTAAAGTTGCAGAATAAAAAAATCAATACACAAATAGCTGGGTGTTTGTTTAAACTAATGACTAACTATCAGACAGAGAAATTAAGAAAACAATCCCATTTACAATTACATCAAAAAGAAGAAAATACCTAGGGATAAATGTAACTGAGGAAGTAAGACCTATATATTGGAAAAATTACAAGACTCAAAATTAATGAAAACAAGACTTACTGAAAGAATTTGAAGAAGACACAAATAAATGGTAAGGTATTCTATGTTCATGGATTGGAAGAATTAATATTGTTCAAATGTCCACACTACACAAAGCAATCTACATATTCAATATAATCCCTAACAAAATTCCAAAGGTATTTTCCACAGAAATAGAACTAACAACCCTAAAATCTGTATGATGAAAGATCCCAAATAGCCAAGGCAATCTTCAGAAAGAACAAAAGCAGATGGACCAAATTCCCTGATTTCAAACTATGCTACAACGCTACAGTAGTTAGGATAGTAAGGTACTGGTATAAAAAAGGACACAGCAAATCAATGGAACACAAGAGAGAGCCCAGAAATAAACCCATACACATATAGTCAATTCATTTACAACAAAGGAGACAAGAACGCACAAGGGGAAAGAAGTCTCCTCAGTAAGGGGTGCTAGGAAAATCGGACAGCTACCTGCAAAAGAAGGAACCTGGACAACTGTCTTACACTGTGCACAAAAATTAACTGAAAATGGATAAGGACTTGAACGGAAGACTACAACCATGAAACGCCTAGAAGAAAACACAGGCAGTAAGCTCCTTGACAAAGATAGGTCTTGATTTTTAAAAATCTGACACTAAAAGCAAAAGCAACAAAAGCAAAAATAAAAAGCGGGACTGCATTAAACTCAAAAGATTCTGCTCAGTTCAGTGAGCCATCAAAAACAGGCAGCCGACGGAATGGGGGAAATTACTGCAAATCGTGCCGCCGATAAGGGGCTAATGACAAAATATATGAATAACTCACAACTCAATAGCAAGAAACCCCAAACAATCCAATTAGAAGATGGGCAGAAGATCTGAACGAACATTTTTCCAAAAGACACATGGATGGCCCATAGGTACGTGAAAACATCATTAACCATCAGGGAAATACGAATCCAAACCGTCATGAGGTGTCACTTCACACCTGTTACAATGGCTAGTGTCAAGAAAGACAAGAAGAAGTAACAAGTGTTGACCAGGATGCAGAGAAAAGGGACCCCATGTGCACTGCTGGTGGAAACGTAAACTCGTGCAACCAGTACAGAAAACAGTATGGAGCTTCCTCAAAACATTAAAAAGAGAAATACCATGTGATCCAGTAATTCCACTGCTGGGGACTTATCTGAAGAAAACGAAAACACTAATTCGAAAAAACATACAAACCCCCACATTCACTGCAGCATTATTCACAACAGCCAAGATATGGAAACAATCTAAGTGCCCACTGATAGATTAATGGATAAAAATTGTGATATTTACACATATATCTATATATCATTATATTATATATTAGTATATATCATATATGACATAAATATATGACATGTATAATACATTTACATAATAATATATAAATAATAAATAAAATGGAATATCATTCAGCCATAAGAAAGAAAAGAATCCTGCCATTTGTGACAACATGGATGGACCTCGAGGACATTATGCTGGGTAAAGTAAGTCAGACAGAGAAAGACAAACATCATATGATCTCTCTTAAAGAATTTTAAAAACAACAACAACAAGAAAACACCAACCTTGCAGACATAGAGAACAGACGATGGTTTTGAGAGAACAGGGATGGGGTAGGAGAAATAGGTGAACTGATGGTTTTGTGGGTTATTTTAAGTTTAAACAAATGAATAAGAATTTTAAGGGGTGCCTGGGCGGTTCAGTCGGTTAAGTGTCCAACTTGGGCTCAGGTCATGATCTCACGCTTCATGGGTTCGAGCCCCACATGGGCTCTGTGCTGACAGCTCTGAGTCTGAATCCTGCTTCAGATTCTGTCTCTCTCTCTCTTTCTCTCTCTGCCCTTCCTCCACTCACATACACACACTCTCTCTCTCTCTTTCTCTCTCAAAAATAAATATACATCTAAAAATTAACAACAAAAAAAAGAATCTTAAGAAAACCGGGGCACCTGGGTGGCTGAGCTGGTTAAGTGGCCAGCTCTTGAGCCGGCTCAGGCCGTGGTCTCACAGTTCGTGGGACGGAGCCCTGCATCCACGCTATCGGTGCAGAGCTGCTTGGGATTCTCTCTCTCCTTCTCTCTCTTCCCCTCCCCTGCTCACACATTCTCTCTTTTTCTCAAAATAAAGAAATAAACTTTAAAAAATTTAAAAAAAAAGAATTTTAAGCAAAACTGTAGTGAGGTCAAGAGACTTTTCAGATGCTAGAGGATGGAGAGAGAGGACAGACTGCAAAGATAAGGGTCAGGCATCTGAATAGGAAATCAGTGCAGGAGTGCCTGGGCAGGACCGACCGTGGTGCCGCTCTGATCACTTTTCATACCGACTTTGGTCGACTGGCTGGCCTCACCCTCGTGAGAACAGCGGCTACGAGTCCATCAATGCTCAAGGACACCTACACGATTAGAATCAGGACAGGCATTCGTCAGAAAACAAACAATATTCTGGAGTACCCTTCAATTGTGCAGCTTTATTTTATACCTGCCTCAGGGGGACTGAAGACAGCGAGGCCACACCTCTATTAACCAAGTCATTCATTCGAGGCAAAGAGAGAAGCACCTCAAGTGAGCTGAAGCAGAAGCGTGACCATGACGGGTGTCCGGGCAGCCGTGGGGCAGCTCGGAACAGCATGGATGAGCGGAAATAAACAATCGCAGGGAAAACGGGGAACGCCAGGGGAGGCCGAGGGGCCTGACGCGCTCTGACTCACGTCTTAGGAGAGGCTGGCTAGCTGCTCTGTTACCGCGGGGCGCCTCTTACCTAAACACCCCTCTCTCTGGGTTTCCGGCTCCGTCATCAACAGCTTTTCTTCCTTCTCCAACTGGGTTATGAGCTCTGGTTTGAAGGGCTGATTCCCTGCGGAAGGGCAAGGACAGCAGAAGTTTTAAGTTTCGACGAAATCCAATTGATCTTTTGTTTTCTTTTCTGAATCATGCTTTTGGTGTCTAAGAACTCTCTGCCTAACCCAAGGTCATGAAGAATTTCTCCTGTGTTTCCTTCTAGAAGTTTCACGCTTTTACATTTTCCATTCGGTCTCTTATTCATTTTGAGTTAATTTCTGGTGAGGCGAGAGGCAGTGATATAGATGCATACAGAAGTCCAAATGTTTCCTCACCCTCTGTTGGAAAGACTATACTTTTGGGGCGCCTGGGTGGCTCACTCGGTTAAGAGTCCAACTTCAGCTCAGGTCATGATCTCATGGTTCGTGGGTTCAAGCCCCATGTCAGGCTCTGTGCTGACAGTTCAGAGTCTGGAGCCTGCTTGGGATTCTGTGTCTCCGTCTCTCTCTGCCCCTCCCCTGCTTGTGCTCTGTCTCCGTCTCTCAAAAATAAATAAACATTAAAAAAGAAAAAGACTATACTTTATCCACTAAATTGCTGTGGCACTTGGAATGCATCTAAAATGGTTTCACAATGGCTTCTTCCATATCATTACAATAAGCAAATCCACTAAAAATTGCTCAGGATCCCCGTTCATTCCTGCACCTCCCTCCCATTGTACTTAACGCTAAGGTGATACAGTTCTGTGCTGGGTTCCCTGCCTATTTCTGTAAGTTCTCTCTTTCTTTTCTCTCCAGTGTGGTTATGGCCTTAGTTTCAAATATAATTTAATTTTTCTTGCAGTTTTAGACTATCATACCTTTGCATTCTTAATTTTCTAACTTTCTTATTTAATTTTTATAAAATGTTGAACTGACATACTTTCAAGAGTGCAAACCAGACAGAAAGGCACACTCAGGTGAGTGTGACGCATTTCTTCTACACTCTTACCTGCCACACGCTATATGAAACTAACTTCAGGATTTTCTGATAAATCCTTCTTGGGTTCCTTCTTATAAAGACAAGCAGATATACATAGATTTCCTTATTTTCCTTTCATTTTTACACAAATTGTGATATACTATTAATGCTCTTTTGTACCTTACTATACTTATTTATTTGAGAGAGAGCACACCATGGAGGGACAGAGAGAGAAATCCCCAACGGGCTCTGCGATCAGTGCAGAGCCCGACATGGGGCGGGAACTCATGAACTGTGAGGTCATGACCTGAGCCGAAACCAAGAGTCAGACGCTTCACCGACTGAGCACCCAGGCGCCCCTGCACTTCGCTAGGGAAAATTCCTCGGGGCGAACTGCTGGGAAAACATTGCTGGGATAATTGTCAAATTCCCTTCCTTCAGGACTGTATCAGCTTGCGCTCCTTCTTTCAATGCAGAAGAGTGCTTTATTTCCTGCCGCTTTGCCCGAAAAAGCAGAGTGCTATTTGAATTTTTGCTGACCTCCGGGGTGTGAAACAGTATTTCAATATAGTTTTATTTAACATTTCTCTTATTTTTAATGACAGTGAATTATCTACTCATATGTATATATGCACTTACATGTATGTGGATGATTATATGCACGTGCGCGTGTGCACACACACGCACACACTCCTACCCGCTCGCTGTGTCCCGAGGCCAAGAAACAAAGCCCCCACAGTGTCAGTGACACTGGATGCTAGGTATCCAGACCTTGAGCTTAAATACCGTGCTCCAAGACACGCAGGACCCCAGGGCCGGGGCAAAGTGAGAGGGGACAGAGCACAGCACGCTAGGCCCTCAAGTAAACAAGTAAACAAGTACTCCAGAAGATGACGCGGGCGTTATTACAAACGTCCACATTTGGAGCAATCTTAGCACCCAAAAACTCACAGGAATATGACAAACCATTAAAAAAAAAAAGAATTTGCAAGTCCCTACAAATACATAAGTAAAAAGGCGCTGGGGTGGCTCAGTTGGTTGAGTGTCTGACTGCGGCTCAGGTCTCTATCTCACAGTTCGCGGGTTTGAGCCCTGCCTCGGGCTCTGTGCTGACAGCTCAGAATCTGGAGCCGGTTTCGGATTCTGTGTCTCCCTCTCTCTCTGCCCCTGCCCTGCTCACGCTCTGTTCCTCTCTCTCAAAAATAAATAAACATTTAAAAAAATTAGCACCACCTATGGGGACAGACTGTGTGCCTCTACGTGTGATATTCTCAAAAGGACTACCAACGCAGAGGCCCAGCCAGAATGGATCGCCCGAACCTAATTCGAGGAAGTCTCAGGAATATTCTATGAAAAATGGGGGAAAGGGAATATTAGCATCTTTCCAAAATGTCACTGTCATAAAAGACAAAAAAACTGTGTGGGAAAGTTCCAAATTAAAGAAGGCTAAAGACGCACAGCAGTTAGACCCGACTCAAGATTAGGCCTCGCTCTGGAGAGAGAAAAACTTGCTTTAAGGAATAGAAGTTGCTCTAGTGATAAAATTAGAGCACAAATGAAAGATGATACAAAAGTATTGTATCCAAGGGTGCCTGGGTGGCTCAGTTGGTTGAGCACCCAACTTCGGCTCAGGTCATGATCTCACGGCTCGTGGGTTCGAGCCCCGCACCAGGCTCTGTGCTGACAGCTCGGAGCCTGGAGCCTGCTTCGGATTCTGTGTCTCCCTCTCTCTCTGCCCCTCCCCCGCTCATGCTCGTGCGCTCTCTCTCTCTCTCTCTCTCTCTCTGTTTCAAAAATAAGTATAAACATTGAAAACAATGTTTTAATGAAAAAGTATTATATCTGCACTGGGAATACCTAAGAATATTCCTATTTCTACAAAATAGACTGTTTCGTGAAGAATTAACCATGCCCAAAGAGACGTCTGGCCTTTGTCCAGCTCTTGGGAAGTGATCTCTAAGTCCTGGGGACTTCCGGTCTGGTACGAGCGTCCTTGCCTGGAGGCCTTCAACCAGAAAATGGTTTCTGGTGGGGCCTGTGGGCCACCTGCTCTCACCTCGATTTCCAGAGGGGCTGGAAACTAAGGTCAGCCACGCAGGTGTCCGACCACGTCGCTGTGGCCGAACCGCAATAAAAGCTGGGCGCCGTGGCTTGTGTGAGCCTCCCCAGTGGGCGACACTCCATGCGCTGTGGCCCGCCGCCGCGGGGGAGGGCAGGCGCTGCGCAGGGCCCCTCCGGTAGAGAGGCTAGAAGCCGGAGCCCGAGAGCCCCTGGGCTCTGGCCCAGGTGCCTCTTCCGTGGCTGATTTTAACCTGTGTCCTTTCCATGCAACAAAGTGGAGCCGTGGGGTAACAGCTTTCAGGGCATCCTGAGAGCCCCTCTACTGAAGTTTTGAGGCCGAGGGTTATCGTCGGGACCCCTGAGCTTGCGAAAGGTGTTAGACTAAGGGTGGTCTTGAGGGACTCCCAAACTCTGCATTTACACTCAAGTATTTAGAGATAAAGGGCCATGATGTATGAAAATTACCCTCAAATAGTTCAGAAACTATACATATGCTTCCATACATACGCACAAATATATATGGAAAGAGAAAGGACATGCACATAAATTTAAAAAAATTAATGGGGTATAATGTTACTATAGATGAATCTAGGTAGAAGCTATAGGGGTGTTCCTGTTCTTTTACTTTATGGTGGCAAATGTTCTGTACGTTTGAAGTTATTTACAAAGACATTTTTTAAAATTTTGTTAATGTATATTTATTTAAAAATTTTTTTAATGTTTATGTATTATTTTTGAGAGACAGAGAGAGCATGAGCAGGGGAACGGCAGAGAGAGAGGGAGACACAGAACCTGAAGCAGGCTCCAGGTTCTGAGCTGTCAGCACAAAGCCGGTCGCAGGGCTCAAACTCATGAACCACGAGATCATGACCTGAGCCGAAGTTGGCCACTTAACTGACTAAGCCAACCAAGTTGCCCCAATGTTTATTTTTGAGAGAGAAAGAGTAAAAGCAGAGAGAGAGACACACACAGACTCTGAAGCAGGCTCCAGGCTCTGAGATGTCAGCACAGAGCCCAATGCAGGGCTCAAACTCACCAACTGTGAGATCATGACCTGAGCCAAAGTTGTAACCTGAACCAGCCAAGTGCCCCTACAGATATACTGTTAAAACAAAAACAAAAACCCTGATACAACATCAAGTTAATAAACAGTTACCATTACTGGCACCCTGGGGAGGGAGGGGGTAAATCAAAGCAGCTGAGGAACTCACTAAATTGATTTCACGACAAACAATGTTGCGGGACCACAATTTGCCCATTTACATAGTTCAAAGGATGGATTTTTGCCTAGACAGAAACATCCTGTCTGTGTTGCACAGGGATTATTAGGACTCGCATTTGGCCAAGCTCAGAGGATGGTTTCAAGGGTCCAAGAGCTTCAGACACCTGAGCACGTACAGACACCCGCGGGGGCTGGCATTCGGTCACTGCACGCCTGTGCTCACCCACAGAGAGCAGGTTCCGGAAGTTCTCCAGCATCACGTCTCGGTACAGCTCCCTCTGGGCGGGGTCCAGCAGCCCCAGCTCCTCCTCGCTGAAGACCACGGCCACGTCCTTGAACGTCACCGGCTCCTACAACACAAGCACACGCATACCATGTTTATGGGTCGGGGGGCAGCACGGAGTGCGTGTCGAGGATAGGAAGCTGTTCTAGAATCTGGGGGACCCAATCGAAGTAGCTGCCTTCTACACCACTCATTCCAGCCATCAGAAGGGCTAAGACAAGAACCCCTTGCACATTAAGTTGCTGCCAAACAAATAAATAGCTTCCGTTGTCAGCACTCCTGCAGGAAAGTCCCTGGGACTCTGTTGCATCATGGGGCTAGTAATATTTTATGTTTTGTTAAGGATGCCATTTGAATCCTGGGTCTCCCTCTCTGCCCCTCCCCCGCGCATGATCTCTCTCGCTCTCTCAAAAAAAATATTTAAAAAAATTTTTTAAATAAAATAATAACAAAAAAAAGAACACCATTTGCCCCAGAAAAGCTTTAGTTCCAACAGTGTGATGGAATCCCTTTTCTCTCTCTCTCTCACACACGCGCGTGCACACACACACACACCACTCACTTAATTTGCCAAACTTACAGGCTAGCAGTCACCCTTAATGATGAAGCGCACGGTCCACCCTCCGCGCCCCATCTGGAGTGTGCAGCGCTCATAACGGTGCGGGGTGGGCACGGCCTGACCGGATTCGCGCCGCAAGGCTCTGCCCCGGGCTAGTTGTGTGACCTAGGGGGAGTCCTTCATTCTCTCGCCTACGTGCCGATACCCACAGCACAGGGTACTGCCAACCAAACGAGTGGCTATAGGTAATGCGCTTCGGAACAGTGCCCGGCACACAGTCCCCAAGACACGTTCTCTGTTTTCACGGTGGCTCTTATGACCACCTTCCATCCCGCCACGGGCTGTATCATAAGTCAAGGAATTGATGGCCTGGGAGACAACGGACTGATCCTAAGGATGCATGCTGACATAGTTTCAGCTTATCTATTGTAAACAATGTTGCAAAAAAAATTCTTTCATATAGACCCTGGATCATCTCCTTAAAATAAATTCCAAAAGGTAGAAATGGTTAATGCGGAATGACGGCGTTCAGTGCTTTGAACGCATGATGACAGGTGTTTCCTCCAAAACGATTTTTCCAGCTTATTCCTCTTCCAAGCATGAATCCCTAAACCTCTATACCCTGGCCGACACTGGACATGAATACTTAAAAAAACAAACAACTCCAATCATCTTAGAGGTAAACATGGGAAGGAAAAATGAGCGACTTAGAAAAATGTTCACCGAGGCGGTCAGTAGGGAAGACCGTTCCTTTTTCATGGATTTGCTGGTCATCTCTATTTCTTGTTGTACTGGAAGTATTCATGTGCGGGACATGCAGTCCTTTTCTTCCACATACGCTGTAAATATTTTTCATTCTACTTTGCTGTCTTGTAACTTTTTACGGCAGAGAAGTTTAAACTTTTTGTATGCAGACCTGCTCCAGGCGGCCTCTGTTCTGGCTGGGGCTACAGAAATCACCACCCCAGGGCTTCAGTCTCTGCGTGAGGACTCTGGTTTGGTGTGGGTCTTGTTTTGTCTGGCCGGTCTCTCCTCCCAAACAGTGTGCCTGATACTCCTGATCCAGCAGGGAGAGGCTCCGGAGCGGCGAGGCACCTGTCTGCAGTCGGAACCTGAGCAGCACTTGAACGTCCACGACATCGTACCTCCATGGTACCCTGCACTCTCGGTCCCCTGAGAGCAGCCAGTAAAGTGACCGATGGAAAGTGCCTGCGTGTCCTGTGGTATGACTAACGTTGTTTCTACGTTAAGTACCTCTAGCGCTCTAGCAGAATAAGTTAATGTGTAAAGAATGAAACATACAAGGACACAGACACACACAAAGAAAGAGTCAGGTCTTAGGAAGAAAAAAAATCTAGCTCTTTGTGGATGAAAACATCTCACACATTTTTTTTCTTTTTTTTTTTTTGGCGATCAGCTTCAGTATGATCTTGTGAGAACCACCTTTTAGGTATGCTTTTCTTTTTTAATGTCTTTTTTTATTTATTATTTTTGAGAGACAGAGAAGACAGCACGAGCAGGGGAGGGTCAGAGAGAGAGGGAGATGCAGAATTGGAACCAGGCCCCAGGCTCTGAGCTGTCAGCACAGAGCCCGACGCGGGGCTCGGACCCACGAACCGTGAGATCTGACCTGAGCCGAAGTCAGACGCTTAAGTGACTGAACCACCCAGGCGCCCCTCGGTTTTCTTTTTATAAAGTACCTAAGGCATCAGTTAGGAAAAAAGATTTTTTTTCCAGTTTTGAGTCCCTACAACAGAAGGACAAAGTATATCAGAATTCTCTCAGAACTGCTTTTTCGTAAAGATTTTATGTAGTAAAACCGATAATTCTCAAGAACTTAACTTGTGAATGGGGAATAATTAAAAAGGGGTGGGGGCACAGCAGTTCACTGAGATAATGTTACATGACAAACATTAGGTGCAATAATTTTAAGTGAAAAAATTCAAAATTTTATCTATTATTGCATATGATAATGCATATAAAGTGACTGTGGAAAAATAAGTAATTTATAAACACGTGTGGGCTTTTTCGTCTTTAAAATTTCTTTCCTTTCTTTCTTTCCTCCTTCCTTCCTCCCTCCCTCCCTCCCTCCCTTCCTTCCTTCCTTTCTTTCTTTCTTCTTTTGTGGAGCGCCGGGTGCTCAGTCGGTTAAGTATCTGACTCTATTTCGGCGCAGGTCATGCTCTCACAGTCACAAGACTGAGCCCCACATCACATCGGGTTCCACGCTTAAGATTCTCTCTCCCTCTCTCTCTGTCCCTCCCCCACTCATGTTCTTATGCTCTCTCTCAAATAAATAAATAATTTTTTAAATTCTTTTTTTTAAGGATCTTATTTTTTAGTGATCTCCCTACCCAAGGTGGGGCTCAAACCCACAACCCCAAGATCAAGAGTTACACATTCCATTGGCTGAGCCGGTCAGGCGCCTCCCATGTTTAAAAATGTCTATTCTTGGGGTGCCTGGGTGGCTCAGTCAGTTAAGCATCCGACTTCGGCTCAGGTCATGATCTCATGCATGGTCTGTAGGTTCAAGCCCCGCGTCAGGCTCTGTGCTGACAACTCAGAGCCCAGAGCCTGTCTTCAGATTCTGTGTCACCCTCTCTCTCTGCCCCTCCCTTGCTCACGCTGTCTCTCTCTGTCTCTCAAAAATAAATTAAAAACATTTAAAAAAGACCATTACAAATGTCTATTCTCTTTCACGCTATTATTTGTGAAATAAAATGAAAATAAAACAAAAACTAAAAAGAAAAATTTTTTTAAAAGAAAGTGCATGGCACCGAAATGGTAGTAAACATCTGCGGTAGTTCTTTACTCCAGGCGAGGAAGAGAAATAAGGGTGTCCCTCTAACCGAGAAGTGAAATAACACGTTCAGTGACAGAAATAAAAATCCAGCTCACCTGGAACTTGATCATTTTCTCCTCCTTTTCCCAGGGAAAGGCAGACACCTGAGAAGACAAAACAGGGCACTAAGAAAGGAGCCGGGTGGAGAATGGGAAACAAGCTTTGTGCAGAACAGAAGGTGCCTCCTGGCCCGCAGATTCCGGCCGCCGTGAGGTTATGCCGGCAGGATGCCCGCACGTGTGGGGCCGTCTGCACAGTGACCCCCGCGCTCCCCATATACCCTTCTGCTCCTAAGGAACTCGCTCTGATCCTGCGAAATGTGGGAGAGGAGGGGCACTGGAATGTGCTGGTTAAACATGGACTCTGGGCACAAAATTCAGTTCCAAAACATGGCGCTGTTGTATGTTTGCTCTACGTTTGCTATATGCTGCTACTGCTACAGAATATACGTGTGTAATATAGAATACGTAACATAATACATACTGCATATATTATATACAACATATAACATATACAATACATAACACATATACAATATGTAATACATAACATACAACATATATATTATATACAATATATAACATACATGCTCTAGATTATATATAACAATATATGCGTCTATTTAGCCAGGGTTAATTAATTAACCTCTCTATGCTTCATCTCTGCAATCTAAAGCAGGAGGATCACAATGGAACCAACATTACCAGATTGCTATTAGGATTACACAGGAATAGCAGAAAACTATTGTCACTATACCAATTATGAGACAATCAGATGCTAATCTTGAAAACGTGTGTTGTAAGACATCTGGGTGGCAGAGATGGCTTACTTCATATTTACACACTGAGACCACCCTTCTGGAAAGTTTAATGGTTGATGGATATTTTAAAAATTTATTTAGATTTTATTATTCATCTTAAAGGTTTTTAAATCTTTTTTATTTTTACAGAGAGCAAGAGAGAGTGTGAGTGGGGGAAGGTCAGAGAGAGAGAGAGGGAGACACAATTTGAAGCAGGCTCCAGGCTCCAAACTGTCAGCAAAGAGCCCGACACAGGCTCGAACCCACGAACCGTAAGATCATGACCTGAGCCAAAATGAGCAGAAGTCAGATGCTTAACCAACTTAGCCACTCAGGTGCCCCTGGTTTTTACCATTCATACCGACGGACTACCACTGAATTTTTCTAATGGCTGAAAAAAAAATTTTTTAAAGACTATTATTTTATGGGGTGTCTGGGTGGGTGGCTCAGGTCATGATCTCACCACTTGTAAGTTCGAGCCCCACATCAGGCTCTGTGCTGACATCTCGGAGCCTGGAGCCTGCTTCTGATTCTGTGTCTCCCTCTCTCTGCCCCTCCCCTGCTCACACTCTGTCTCTTTCCCTCAAAAGTGAATAAACATTAAAATCAAATTTCATTAATTCACAAATTCTATCAAGGTATTACTAGAACACACCCATGCTCATTTGTTTAAAAAGTATGGTTTCTGCCTGCTTTCCGACCCCACAGAACTGGACGGTTGTGACTCAGACTCTATGTGCCACTCATTTCTCTGCACTAAGCACAATCCAAATCACTGTGACTCAGTTATAAATCACAAGCACTTCCAGGAGCACACGCATGGCTGTACCACAATATTTTAGTTATCATTACAAGCACATACTAATCACATCAAAACAAGAAGATAAAGGGGAGCCTGGGTGGCTCAGTCAGTAAAGTGTCCGACTTCGGCTCAGGGCATGATCTCACAGTTTGTGGGTTCGAGCCCCACGTCAGGCTCTGTGCCGACTACTAGCTCAGAGCCTGGAACCTGTCTTCAGATTCTGTGTCTCCCTCTCTCTCTGATCCTCCCCTGCTCATGCTGTCTCTCTCTGTCTCTCAAAAATAAATAAAAACCTTAAAAAAAAAAAGGCAAACCTGTAGGGTTCTAGTGGTTGCTGGTAGTTACAGACATGGTGAAGGATGATTATAAAGGGAAAACAGGAGACGAATTTTGGGGACTGACAGGACTGCTCTGCATCTGATGGTGATGGTGATTATATAAATCTATACTTGTATTGAAATTAATGAAATTGTACCCCCCCAAAAGATACTTAATCTTACTATATAAGAATTATTAAAAAAATTTTTCTTAATGTTTGTTTATTTTTGAGAGGGACAGAGACAGAACGTGAGGGGGGCAGGGGCAGAGAGAGAGGGAGACACAGACTCGGCAGCAGGCTCCAGGCTCTGAGCTGTCGGCCCAGAGCCCGACGCGGGGCTTGAACCCACGGACTGCGAGATCATGACCTGAGCCGAAGTCAGGTGCCCAACCCACTGAGCCACCCAGGCGCCCCAAAAGCCAGGAGTTTTAAAAGCCAGTGGGCTTGGTTGGGATAGAGTCCAGAAGGCTCCGGAAGAGAAGGCAGGCAAAGGACCAAGGGGAATACAGCATAAAAAGAGCAACCTAAAGAGCAGCTGGGGCACACAGTTGGGAGATTATTTGCTCTTCTCAGAGCCTGTCCCTGAGAAGCACCATTCACAGAGACACCTCCCCAGGAACAAAAGAGCTGGCTGGCACCATTTCCCTCCCCTGTCCCTCCCCGTAAACGCAGAGTCACCTGCAGAACGCAGCAGAGCACACACACTGGCTGCCTAAGCTGCTTACACCAAGCCCATCCTGCTGTGCTCCAGTGGAACCGCCTTTCTCGGTCATTCTTACCACAGTCTCAGCACAGCAGGCCCCTCCCCCAGAAGACCAACACAAACCCCTGCCCACACCACGTCTCCGACCAGAGAGTTTTAGAGGGCCTCAGTTCCAGTGCAGATGGTGAAGCGTCTCGTTTCACAAGCAGACCAGAGCACACCTACTGAAAACTCATCACATTCAGGCCAGGGATCAATCACTGCCCACAGTAGGCAAAGAGAGCCTCTGCAAGCAGTTGGCCTGAAGGACACAGCAACCAGAGCGCAACGGCCGAGTGCATGCAGCGCGCACTGTAGACATACCCTGAGGTGCCAGGCCCTGGAAAAGACAGGACTTCTTCTTCACGAGGCCATTATTTTCAGAAGCAAAGATGTTACTGGCTTTTCTAACACAGAGAAGCAGGCAGAGACTTACATAAAGTAAGAAGATAGAAGAATTTATCCCGAATGAAAGAAAAAGATAAGATCATGGGCAGAGATCCAAGTGAAACAGATACCACCAGCATACCTGATAGAGAATTTAAAGCAACAGTCACAAGAGTGCTCAGTGGACCTGAGAAAGAATGGAGACGTTAGTGAGACCCTTACCATAGTGATAAGAGTTAAAAAAGAATCAGAGATAACGAGTGCAATAAACAAGATTAGAAACACACTTGATGCAATGAACAACAGGCTGGAAGAAGTAGAAGAACTATTCAATGACCTAGAAGACAAGGAAATGGAAAACTATTAAAATGAAAGACAGAAAAGGAATTATGCAAAATAAAACTTAGGGAGCTCAGTGTTTATATCAAACATAATAAGATTCGTATTAATGGAGTCCCAGAAGAAGAGAGAGAAGGGAGCAGAAAATTTATTTGAAGAAATAATGCCTGAAACTTCCCTAATCTGAGAAAGGAAACAGACATCCAGATCCAGGAGGCACAGAGAACCCCATCAAAATCAACAAAAGCAGGCCAACACCAAGTCATGTTGCAATTAAATTTATAAAATACAGTGACAATGAAAAAAATCTTAAAGCAACAAGACAAAAGAAGTCAGTAACGTACAAGGGAAAACCCATAAAGCTAGCAGGAGATTTCTCAATAGAAACTGCAGGCCAGAGTGCATGGCATAATGTTTTCAAAATGCTCAATTCGAAAATTCTGCAGTCAAGAATACCCTATCCAGGAAGGCTATCATTCAGAAAAGAAGGAGAGAGAAAGAGTTTCCCAGACAAACCAAAGGAGTTCATGAGCGCTAAACCAGTCCTGCAAGAAATATTAAAGGGACTGAATGGAAAGGAGAAACCAGAAGTGACAGTATGAAGGAAGGAAAAACAAAAGCAGCAAAAATGAGTATTTTTGTAAAACATGTAATGCAATGTAAGTATGTAACAACAAAATCAAAGAACTCACACACACACACACACACACACACACACACAAGGATATAAAATATGATATCATGTACCTAAAATTTTGGGAGGAAAGGAGAAAAAAATAGGTTCATACTTAAATGACCATCAAGGTAATATAGACTGCTATACGCAGAAGAGGTTATATGCCAACCTAATAGTGACTACATTATCAAAAACCATGGATAAATATGCAAAGAGTAAATAGAAAGAAATCCAAATATATCACTAAGGAAAATGAGCAAAACATGAAAGAGAAAAAGACAAGAAAGGATCAGAGAAAACCTCTAGAAACAGCCATAAAACAAGTATAAGATGGCAATAAATACATCTGAATTTAAATGGACTAAATGCTCCAATCAAAAAACATAGGGTGCCAGAATGGGTGAAAAAAAGGACCCATCTATATGCTGTCTCCAAGAGATTCATTTTAAACCTAATGATATCTGTAGATTGAAAATGAGGGGATGGAGAAACATCTACAATGCAAATAGATGTCAAAAGAAGGCCAAGGTAGTAATATGTACATCAGACAAACCGACTTTAAACAAAGACTGTAACAAGAGACAAAGAAGGGCCCTATATACCAATAAAAGAGACAATCCACTAAGAAGATATAACAATTGTAAATATTTATGCCCCAACAAGGAGGCTCCCAAATATAAAAAACAATAACAGACATGAAGGAATTAATTGATGATAATACAATAGTTGTGGACTTCAACACCCCACTTACATCACTGCACAGATCATCTAAGTAAAAATCACCAAGGAAAACAATGGCTTTGACTGACACACTGGACCAGATGGACTTAATGGTTATTTTCAAAACACTCCATCTTAAAACAGAATACACAGTCTTTACAAGTGCACACAGAATGTTCTGACTAGATCACATATTAGGTCACAAATCAGCCCTCAACAAATACAAAAAGATTGAGATCATATCATGCATATTTTCTAACAACAACACTATGAAACTTCAAGTCAATCACAAGAAAAAACTCTGGAAAGACCACAAATACATACAGGCTAAATAACATGCTACAACACAATGAATGGGCCAACCAGGAAATAAAGAAGAAATTTTTTTAAAAATCCATGGAAACAAAGGAAAATGAAAACACAACAGTTCAAAACCTCTGAGATGCAGCACACGTGGTCACAAGGGGGGAGCATGTAGCAAGAGACCCACATCAAGAAGAAAGTGGGGAAAAGGCAAGAAAAATCTCAAAAGAACAACCTAACCTTACATCTAAAAGAGCTAGAAAAAGAACAACAAATGAAGCTAAAGTTAGCAGAAACAAATAATAAAGATTAAAACAGAAATAAATGATATAGAACCTTAAAAAAAACCACAATAGAACAAATCAATGAAACCAGGAGCTAGTTCCTTGAAAAAATAAATAACACTGATAAATCTTTAGCCAGACTTATCAAAAAGGAAAGGGAAAGGACCCAAATTAATATAATCACAAATGAGAAAGGAGATATATCAATCAACACGACAGAAATACAAACAATTATAAGAGAATCTGATGAAAAAGTACGTGTCAACAAACTAGACAACCTGGAAGAAATGGATAAATTCCTAGAAACATATAAACTATCAAAACTGAAACAGGAAGAAATAAAAACTTGAGGGGTGCCTGGGTGGCTCAGTCAGTTGAGTGTCTGCCTTTGGCTCAGGTCATGATCTCACGGTTCCTGAGTTCAAGCCCCACGTCGGCTTCTGTGCTGACAGCTAGCTCAAAGCCTGGAGACTGCTTCAGATTCTGTGTCTCCCTTTTTCTCTGACCCTCCCCTGCTCATGCTGTCTCTCTCTCTCTCTCAAAAATAAATAAAAAACAATTAAAAACTAAAAAAAAAACAGAAATAAAAACTTGAACAGACCAATAACCAGCAAAGAAATGGAATAAGTAATCAAAAATCTCCCAACAAACAAAAGTTCAGGGCCAGATGGCTTCACAGGGGAATTCTACCACACATTTAAAGAATAAGTAAAATCTCTTCTTTTCAAACTATTTCAAAAAATAAAAAAGGAAGGAAAACTTCCAAACTCATTCCATGAGGACAGCATTACCCTAATACCAAAACCAGACAAAGACTCCACTAAAAAAGAAAACTCTATCCCTGATGAACATGGATGTGAAAATTCTCAATAAAATACTAGCAAGTCAAATCCAATAGTACATTAAAAGAATTATTCACCATAATCAAGTGGAATTTATTCCTGGACACCAAGAGTGATTCAATAGTCACAAATCAATGGGATATACCACATTAATACAAGAAAAGATAAGAACCATATGATCCTTTCAATAGATGCAGAAAAAGCATTTGACAAAGTACAATATCCATTCTTGATAAAAACCCTCAATAAAGTAGGTTTAGAGGAAGACCTCAACATAATAAAGGGCATATGCAAAAAAAACCCATGGCAAATATCACCCTCAATGGGGAAAAACAGAGAGCTTTTCCTCTATGGTCTGGAACAAGGCAGGGATGTCCACCCTCACCATTGTTATTTAACATAGCTTTGGAAGTCCTAACCTCAACAATCAGACAACAAAAAGAAATAACAGGCATCCAAATCAGCAAGGAAGAAATCAAATTTTCACTATTTGCAGATGACATGATACTCTATATAGGAAATTCAAAAAGACGCCATCAAAAAACTGCTACAACTGATAAACAAGTTCAGTAAAGTCACAGGATTAAAAAAAAAAAAGGCACAAAAACAGACACATAGACCAATGGAATAAAATAGAGAACCCAGAACTGGGCCCACAAGTGTATGGCCAATTAATTTTTGACAAAGCAGGAAAGCGTATCCAATGGAAAAAAGACAGCCTCTTCAACAGGTGGTGTTGGGAGAGCTGGACAGCAACACGCAGAAGAATGAAACTAGACCACTTTCTTACACCATACACAAAAATAAGCTCAAAATGGATGAAGGACCTGAGTGGGAGACAGGAACCATCAAAACCCTCTAGGAGAAGGTAGGAAACAACCTCTTTGACCTCTAACCGCAGCAATTTCCTACTCGACACATCGACACATCCCCAAAGGCAAGGGAAATTAAAGCAAAAATGAACTATTGGGACCTCATCAAGATAAAAAGCTTCTGCACTGCAAAGGAAACAATCAAGAAAACTCATAGTCAACCAAAAGAATGGTAAAAGATAGTGGCAAATGACATATCAGATAAAGGGCTAGTATCCAAAATCTACAAGGAACTCACCAAACTCCACACCCGAAAAACAAATAACCCAGTGAGAAATGGGCAGAAGACATAAACAGACACTTCTCCAAAGAGGACATCCAGATGGCCTACAGGCACATGAAACGATGCTCAACATCACTCATCATTAGGGACACACAAATCAAAACCACACTGAGATACCACCTCACACAGGTCAGAGTGGCTAAAATGAACAAATCAAGAGACTATAGATGCTGGCGAGGGTGTGGAGAAACAGGCCCCCTCCTACACTGTTGGTGGGAATGTAAACTGGTGCAGCCGCTCTGGAAAAGTGTGGAGGTTCCTCAAAAAACTATCCATAGAACTCCCTTATGACCCAGTAATAGCCCTGCTAGGGATTTACCCAAGAGAGACAGAAATGCTGATGCATTGGAGCACATGTACCCCAATGTTCATAGCAGCAATGTCAACAATAGCCAAATCATGGAAAAAGCCTAAATGTCCATTACCTGATGAATGAATCAAGAAGAAGTGGTGTATATATATACAATGGAGTATTACATGGCAATGAGTAAAAATGAAATATGGCCATTTGTAGCAAAGTAAATGGACCTCAAGAGTGTCATGCTAAGCGAAATAAGTCAGGCAGAGAAGGACAGATACCATATGTTTGCACTCATAGGTCTAACAGGAGAACTGGAGAAACCTAATGGAGGACCAGGGGGAGGGGAAGGGGGAAAAAGAATTGGGGAGAGAGAGGGACGCAAAACCTGAGAGACTAATGAATACTGAAAACAAACCGAGGGTTGAAGGGGGAGGGGGAGGGGGGAAAGAGGTGGTGGTAATGGAGGAGGACACTTGTGGGGAAGAGCACTGGGTGTTATATGGAAACCAATTTGACAATAAACTATTTAAAAAAAACAGAATCTGCTGCATTCTACACACCAATAATGAAGGAGCAGAAAGAGAAATCAAGGAATCAGACTCATTTACAAGTGCACCAAAGTAATAAAATACCTAGGAATAAACATAACCGAAGAGGTGAAAGACCTGCACTCTGAAAGTTAGAAAAAACTGATAAAAGAAACTCATGGGGACACAAAGAAATGGAAAGACATTCCATGCTCATAGATTGGAAGAACAAATATTGTTAAAATGTCAATACTACCCTAAGTAATCTACACATTTAATGCAATCCCTATCAAAATACCACCAATATTTTACACAGAGCTAGAACAAACCATCCTAAAATATCTATGGAACCACAAAAGACACTGAACAGACAAAGCAACCTTGAAAACGCAAAGCAAAGCTGGAAACACCAGAATTTCAGACTTCAAGTTAAATTACAAAGCTGCAGTAATCAAAACGGTATGGTACTGGCACAAAAATAGACCCAAAGATCAATGGAACAGAATAGAAAACCCAGAAATGGACCCACAATTATATGATCCATTAATCTTTGGCAAAGCAGGAAAGCATATCCGATGGGGAAAAGACTGTCTTTTCAACAAAGGGTATTGGGGAAACTGGACAGCAGCATGCAAAAGAATCAAGCTGAACCACTTTCTTAGGTCATACACAAAAATAAATCCAAAATAGATGAAAGACCTAAATGTGAGACAGGAAAGCATCAAAATCCTAGATGAGAACACAGGAAGTAGCCTCTTTGGCACTGACTGTAGCAAGTGCAGTCTAGAGAAGTCTCCTAAGGTAAGGGAAACAAAAGCAAAAAATAAACTATTGGGATTACATCAAAATACAAAGCTTCCGCATAGCGAAGAAAACAATCAACAAACCTAAAAGGCAACCTATAGAATGGCAGAAGATATTTGCAAATTACATATCTGCTAAAGGGTTAATATCCAAAATAAACGAGGAACTTCCACAAATCAACACCCAAAAACAAATAATCCAGTTAAGAAATGGACATGAGCATACATGTCCCCGAATAAGGCATTCAGATGGCAACAGGCACATGGAAAGATGCTCAACATCACTCATCATCAGGGAAATGCAAATCAATACCACAATGAGATACCACCTCACACCTGTCACAATGGCTAAAATCAACGGGAGAAGAAACAACAATTGTTGGTGAGGATACAGAGAAAAGGGAACCTTCTTAGACTGTTGGCGGGAATACAGACTGGTGCATCCACTGTGGAAAATGTACGGAGGTTCCTCAAAAAGTTACAAGTAGAACTACCCTAGGATCCAGCAATTGCCCTACTAGGTATTTACCCAAAGGATATAAAAATCCTGATTTGAAGGGATACACACACCCCGATGTTTACAGTAGCATTATCTACAATAGCCAAATTATGGAAACAGCCCAAGTGCCCCTCGACTGATGACTGGATAAGGAAGATGTGGTATAGGTATATACAATGGAATATTATTCAACCATAAAAAAATAAAATCTTACCATTTGCAACAGCACGGACAGAGTTTGAGAATTATCTATGTGATGTAAATTAGAGAAAGACAAGTACCGTATTATTTCACTCCTCTGTGGAGTTTAAGAAACAAAACAAAGAGCAAAGGAAAAGAGAGGCAAACCAAGAAACAGACTCTCAACTATAGAGAACTGGAGGTTACTAGAAAGGATGCAGTGGAGGGATGGGTGAAATAGGAGACGGGATTAAGGAGGACACTTGTTTTTTTTAAACTCTTCCTTCCTCCCTCCCTCCCTTTCTTTCAGGTGGCGGCGGGGGGCAGGAGGAGAGGAGCAGAGAGAGAATATGGAGCAGGCTTCAAGCTCAAGGCAGAACCCAGGGGAGCAGGCTTAATCCCAGAACCCTGGGATCATGACCTGAGCCAAAACCAAGAGTCAGACGCTCAACTGACTGAACCACCAAGGCGCCCCAGGAAGTAAGTGTTTAATCACTATATTGCACACCTGAAACGAATATTACACGGTGTTAACTGGAATTTAAATAAAAAATTTTAAAGTAAATATAGGGGCGCCTGGGTGGCTCAGTCGGTTAAGCATCCAACTTCGGCTCAGGTCATGATCTCACAGTTCGTGGGTTCGAGCCCCGCGTCGGGCTCTGTGCTGGCCGCTCAGGGCCTGGAGCCTGTCTTCAGATCCTGTGATTCCTTCTCTGTCTCTGATCCTCCCCTGCTCACACTCTCTCTCTCTCAAAAATAAATAAAAAACATTTAAAAAATAAATAAAAAAGTAAATATAATCTTTCTTATCTGTGCCCAAGTACTCCCCATCCCTTCCTGTATTTATTCAACAAAAGTCAGGGCACTTTCGCAGTAGAAGAATTTGCAGATGAGTAAAGGAAGCATCCCCGCCCCCCCCCGCCCCCCCGGAGGTGACAAAAGAGGAAAGAAAGAGGCAAAGTCCTACTCAGGTGAGGCTCTGCTTCCGGGAGCCAAAGCGTCATTCCCCCCTCCCAGCAGCCTTTTTCACGAAGTCCAGGCTGGGGAAGGAAAGGAGGCTGCGAGAAATCACAACTGCCTCACAACCTTCGGGAATAACCCCTACAACAACCTAAATTTAGATTTAAAAAACAATCAGGAATCTGGGGTGCCGCTTTCGCTGTCTTCAGGGATCCGAGAAGGGCCAGGGACACTGGCACAGGCGCTCTGACCCCATTCCAGGTCCACAGACGCTTTCAAGGAACTGAGAAATGAGAAAGCACTGCGAACGAGAGATTTTTTTTTTTAACCGCCCGCCAGGTTCTAAGTCCTTCTCTTCTACATCCTCCCTTTCGCGAAATAACTCTATTGGGTAGCCGCTAGTATCAATTTAAAGAGGAAACAGAGGCAGAGACCCACAGAAACTCTCCGAATATTCTAGGGCTGGGATGCGGCAGCATTGGCTGGTGGTCGGGGAAAGGTCGGGGAGGCGCTGAGCCAGCAGACCCTCACTCCCGGCGGGGTGGGAGGCGGGCCCGGCCGGAGCCGGGATGCACCCACCGCCCCGCAATCCACAGAGCTCATTCAAAGGGAACACCAACCCCGCCCTCGGCCGCAGGCGGATTCTCTTCCCGGGATGGAGAGCCTGGGCGCCGCGGGCCGACGCGCTGGGAAGCCAGGTCAGTGCGACCGCGGGGAGGGCCCCGGGGGAGGAGGGCTCACCTTTCGCCGAGGAATGAAGGCCGCGGCCTCGCGTACCTGGAGCGGAAGCGACTCTGCCTACAGAGACCTCCTGGACTACGCGTCCCAGAATTGCTGGCGGGAGCAGGGACGCAGCCTGGGCCTCCTGCGACGGAAGTTATCCAGCCTCGCTGTGTTCCGGGACTACACTTCCCAGAATTCCCAGGGAACCTCGTCGCTTTCCTAGGGCGGAGAGGTCGGCCGTCCGCGGGAGGCTGGATTGTATTTCACTGCCCCGCGGGTCGGAGCGAAATCTGTAACCCCGAAACGCTGCCAAATGTACAGAACCCCTTGATGTGCATCTGTTTTATCTCCAGCCAGTCACGCAAGCGTGGCATCTTTCGGATGCGTAATGCGTCTGCCCTTGGGGGTCTTGTGGACTGCAAATCCCGGAGTCTCCTGCGGAGGGGTCTTCCCTCAAGGCTCTCCTCTCTTTGGGATAGTCAGTCAGTACGAATTAATTCTATACTGTTAGTGGAGCTTGACCGCCCACTCCCCCGTCGTTTTCTTGAAAAAATTTTTCCTTCCAAACGTGACAACTAAAAACAAACAAACAAACAAACAAAAAAACCTCAATCTAGCTATTCTAAAAAGCTACCTCCTAGAGACTAGTGAACTGGAGAAAGAGGGGAGGGGAGGGGATTATGGAAAGGAAGCGATGGCGTGGGGGTGGGGGGAGCAGAATGCAGATACTAAAAGGCAATTGTGCTGACCTACACTGAGTTCCGAATTTGGCGAAAACAATCTCAACCTTTGACCGGATTGCCTTTTTATTCTCTATGGGCATGCATGCATCTAGAACTGACAGTGCTACATACCCTGAAGTATTCATCCTAAGATCCACAAGAATGGTGGTGGATGCCAAGAATCCACAAGAAATAGATGCACCCATTGGTCAGGCCATAAAGCAGAAGCAACAAATGTTTTCCACATTCCCCTGGTTTTAATTGCTGATTACTAAACGTGAGTCATAAGGCAAATGGAAGGAACTCCACTGATTGACACAAAACATTGGAAACCTTTATAAAATCTTGAAATCGTTTTCTTCTTTAAGCTTCTAGTATCACATCACTGATCTTTTCCCTGCTCTAGATATAAAAACTTTTAGTTGTCTTATGGAGGATGTGATTCAGGGAGGACGAGGGATGAAATAACGACTTAGTCCAGAAAATCTGCAAAGAGAAAAAAGAAAAGAAAAACTTTAATTGCCCAATTTTCTCCTGAGGAAGAAATATATTATCATTTTCCTTTATGCTGGTATATCAATTGTAGTCCATGCTATGTCACTTGAGCCTCTTGTAATCTAGAACAGCTCCCCTTCTGTTTCGTGTGCCCTTGACCTCCTGAAATAAGTAGCTCAGTTGGCATGTAGGATTGCCCACATTCTGGATTTGTCTAATGGCTCTTGTGGCATGGAGTGTCCTGAAATGCCAATATTTCCTGTAAAGTCTAAGATTAGGCCTCGATTTTCGGCAATAATAAATACACTGTGGTGCTGAAAATAGCTGAACAAGGTCCAATACAAAGTCCAACTGAAACTGTCTCAAATGCTGGGCAAGTACTCTCACTGAGGAGTGAAAGAAAAATGACAGGACCAGTGTAGACGCAAAATGAAGAAACATTTTACAATCTCTGTAAATAAGAAAGAGTTTTATTTAAGCCCAAATTAGGACAGCTGCCCGGAAAACACACTCTTCACAGGGAAGAACGTTTTCTGGAGAATGAAGGGTTTTCAAAGATTACACATACACACACACACACACACACACACACACACACTCTTTATAAAACTCAAAAGGGTATAGATTAACATATATCCACGAATCACAAGTTTTAACATCCAGGGATGTAGGGAGAAGGAGCACCGCTGGCTATCTTATGGACAACACGGTTTTCCTTTGAGCGACTCATTTACAGAACAGGTGCGCAGTGTATGCTGGGTGGGCCATAAATCAGGCTTTTGGTTTAAACAAAGTTTATGTACAATCATTCTGACTTAGATAGAAATCTAAAATGGCTTCTTATATCTCAGGCGTTATAGAGGTGTTTTTTTTTTTTCCTCATCACATCCATTATGTGAAAATGGTCAGTGGTTCAAAAGGAGCAGAACTGATTTAAGAAATCATGCAGGGTACCAAATTAACAACACAGGAAACCACAGGTGTCGGTGAGGATGAGAAAAAAGTGGAACCCTCTTACGACGTGGGTGAGAATGCAAACTGGTGCAGCCACTCCGGAAACAGCATGGAGTTTCCTTAAAAAGTCAGAAATAGAACTACCCTCTAATCCAGCAATTGCACTACTAGGTATTTACCTAAAGGACACAAAAATACCGATTCAAAGGGATACATGCACCCCAGTGTTTATAGCAGCACTATCAACAATAGCCAAGTTATGGAAAGAGCTCAAATGCCCATCAACTGCTGAGTGGATAAAGCAGTTATGGTGTATGTCCGCAACGGACTAGTAGTTACTCAACCAGCAAAAAGAGTGAAACCTTGCCATTTGCAATAGCATAGATGGAGCTAGAGTGTATTTTGCTAAGCGAAATAAGTCAGCCAAAGACAAAAACTATATGATTTCACTCATGTGGAATTTAAGAAACAAAACAGATAAGCATGAGGGGGGGGGGAAGAGAAAGGCAAATCATACAACAGATTCTTAACTACAGAGAAGAAACTGCTGGCTACTGGAGGGGAGGTAGATGGGGAAGGGGTTAAATGGGTGATGGGTATTAAGGACGGTACTTGTGATGAGCACTGGGTGTTGTATGTAAGTGATTAATCACTAAACCCTACACCTGAAGCTAATATTACAGTTAACTGGCATTTAAATAAAAACTTAGAAGATTAAACAAAGAAATAATACCATGTGATTCTTAATTTAACAACCCCTCCCAAAAGGCAATGTTTTTAAAAATACTTAATAGTCTGGGGCGCCTGGGTGGCTCAGTCAGTTAAGTGTCTGACATCAGCTCAGGTCATGATCTCACAATCCATGGGTTGGAGCCCTGCATCAGGCTCTGTACTGATAGCTCAAAGTCTGAAGCCTGCTTCACATTCTGTGTCTCCCTCTCTCTTTGCCCCTCCCCTGCTCACTCTCTGTCTCTCTCTCTCTCTCTCTCTCTCTCAAAATAAAATAAAGACATAAAACAATTAAAAATACTTAATAGTTTGTATATTGAGGAGGATCAATCTGATAACAGGTGAGTTTTTGGATAAAATGTCAGGGAAATTTTAAAATGCAGTAGACAAAGAGTGTTTTCATACACTTCCACTCCCTGTAATAATAAAACAAGCCATTTGAATAAGCATCTAGCAGATGATGGGTAGACACATTTTTAAAGCTGTTGAGAGGCCTCGAAAGACAAAATAATGGAGAGTTAGTGGGCTAACATTCAGAAAAAATAGTCACCCGTGGTGCCTTTTCTTGTGGGGTGACAGCTGAAAAGCCTGGAAGGTTTGCAGCATTTATGATACCCATTGGAGGGTAAGGAGAGTAAGAGATTCTGGCAAAAACTCCAAAATACACATCTTTTCAAGCACACATAAAAGATTTACAAAAAGGGATCACATGATGGGCCATAAAGGAATAGCAACGAATTTCACAATACTGAGATAATACTGAATGAGCTCTCTGAATGTAATGAACTTCAGCCAGAACTCAATAACAAAAAGATGATTTAAAAATTCCGAGTCTGCATCTAATGCAGCTCAGCTCCCAAACCACCCTTCTTTACCTGTTTTATGGGGCTGATATGGAAAATCTGCAGCCTGTCTTTCTGCTTTGCCATCTGGCTCTATGTTAGGCTCTGCCGACAGGAGACTGCAAGGCTGGAAAAGGAAGAGATTTGCTACTCCCTTTGGGCTTCCGGGAGCAGCGCCGCTTCCTGGGAGCAGCTGCTCAGCCTGATTTGCACTTTTTCCAACACCTGACAACCGGTTCATCGTGGCTCCTCACGGATACTATCACACAGCTTCTCACACCCTGCTCCTCAGATGTCTAGGTCCCAGAACTGCAGCACTTTTTCTCCGACTGAGCTCCGGAACCAGAGCCAGCGGGACACTACTCCCCCCTTGGAGGTCTGAATTTCAAGATATCAGGACCTTCCTCCAGGCTTGTCTGTTTTAATAATCCCGCTTCTTCACTTTGTTACCCCAGACCCGGGGGTCACTGCGGACTGCTGTACTTGTTAACGGGAGCACGCCTTAGGTCCTCCGTTCGCACTTCCAGTAATCTACACGTCAACTCCCCACATATACTAATTCTCTCTTCTCAGATAACTGGTATGGCCTCTGTCTTTTCCGTGGACTCTGAATTATATACGATGTTTGGAAATAAACCAAACCCATATGGATCAAAGAAATATATTTGAAGCCAAAATACAGTTTAACTGAATGACAATAAGAATACTTCCTATCAAAGCTCGCAGGCTGCATCCAATACTTAATTATTTTTCATGTTTTATATTTATTTTTTGAGAGACAGGGCAAGCAGGGGAGGATCAGAGAGAGGGAGACACAGAATCCGAAGCAGGCTCCAGGCTCCGAGCTGTCAGCACAGAGCCCGACGTGGGGCTCGAACCCACAAACCGTGGAACCATGACCTGAGCCGAAGTCGGACGTTCAACCGACTGAGTCACCCAGGCGCCCGCAGTCTTTATTAGAGTGGAAAATGGCAGGCCTATCTCATCATCATAAATACACATGTAAAAATGCTATGCCAGAACTTATTTAACGGTTTATAAAAAGATAACACATCAGGACCTAGCAGACTTACCAGAAATGCAAAAGACAGAGAGGTCGATAAATTTATCATCTATTCATGATTAGAAAATTTAGGAAACTGGCAATAAATTACAGCAAACATGGAAAGCAATGTGAAGGGTTGAAAACTTTTGCTAGGCGATTGGGAATAAGATAATGATGCTCAATTTAACCACTTCCAAGAAACATTGCTTTTGCCCCTTTATTCTTTTTTTAATTTTTTTAAATGTTTTTTTATTTATTTTTGAGAGACAGAGAGAGAGCACGCGAGCAGGGGAGGGTCAGAGAGAGAGGGAGACACAGAACCGGAAGCAGGCTCCAGGCTCTGAGCTGTCAGCACAGAGCCCCACGCGGGCCTCAAACCCACGAATGTGAGATCTGACCTGAGCCAAAGCCGGACGCTTAACCGACTGAGCCACCCAGGTGCCCCTGTCCCTTTATTCTTCAATCTTGCCAGCTTGTCTGATTAATTTTAGCAATTTATATGTAGATCCTTTGGATTTTCTATGCACGAGCACATGTTGACTTCAGGCTTGCAACAAATGTGGCACTGCAGAGCTGTGGTAATAAGGCATTCTATACATGGTGCTGAGTTACATTGGGTATTGGGGGCGAAGGAGAATGATCTCTACCTCAAGCAATAAGCAAAAATCTCATGCTGCTGGACTACAGAGGTAAATCTGAAGTATTCCTTTTTTTTAACTTTTAAAAATTAAAAAAAAATTTGAGATCTAGAGAGAAAAAGAGAGAGAGAGAGAGAGAGAGAGAGAGAGAGAGAGAGAGGGCACAAGTGGGGGAAGGCAGAGAGAGACAGAGACAGAATCTGAAGCAGAAGCAGGTTCCAGGCTCTCAGCTGTCAGCACAGAGCCTGACATGGGACTCGAACTCATGGACTGTGAGATCTTGACCTGAACCGAAGTCAAACGCTTAACCGACTGAGCCACCCAGGTGCCCCCATTAGTTTTTTTAAACAGTAAAGTCCATTGTAACATCACCTGCCGGTGAAGATTTCTTAATTCAAATGATAAGCAAATCTGCATCAATTAGATGTTTGTGTCACTTAGAACAACGGTGATCACACAGAATATTCAAATATTTCAAGTGTATAATAGAACTAAATTTTAGAAAAGTGGGGGATGGGAAGGAAGTGAGTACTTTAAGATTACGATTCACATACTTGGTATCAGAATAACCCAAAGAGCTAAGAAAGAAGAGAGATCCAGTCTCCTTAAACTATTATAGGGTTTGGATTTTTTTATACGTCTACCAAATTTCCCATGTAATTCTAACACGTAATTTTGAAAATTACTGCCTTAAAAACATTACCATCTTCTCTGTTTCCTAATATACCTGATTGAATTTCCCACACAATACAATTATACTGTGTAACATAGAAGGCATCGAGGGTGTGCTAGGAACTATTCCAACCACTTTTCATATAATTTCATTTAATCTTCATGACCACTTTATGTGAGAGGCACTGATATTATGCCTGATGTACAGGCTAGGAAACTAAGCATCTCCTTCCAGCTAATGGAAACAGAGTATCGCCTAAAACCACAAGCCACTGAATCGTGTTTCTGAGGTTTAACCCTGGTGCAGCCACTTACTGGTTCTGTGATTTTAGTCCAGACAAAATTGATCTCTCTGCGCCTACTATGACCCATCTGTAAAATGAGAATAATTACAGGGTTGTTATGAGAAAGAAATAAGTTAATACATGAACATTGGAAAGACTGAGTCCCTCAGGGAGTTCCAGGAAATACTGGCTGTTATCAGCCCCACCATAATCACCGTGGGAAGAGAACTCATGTATAAGCACCCATTCATTTCTAGGGAGGTTTGTTTTACACCATCAAAGTACAAACAATAATTACATTCAGTGTTTGAAGTCACTGAAAAAGTTGGTGATGCTACAGTCCACCAATAGTACAGGAGATAAAGGAATCTCCCTAGACTGTTTCTATTCTGTTTTGCTTCCTAATTCCCCCTTTGTAAGCCTCTGATGCTAGCAGCTCCACTGGGCGCCTCTGCAGATCTAGGGCTGCTCTGGGCACACAAACAAGAATAAAATAGTTTCTGCAAAAGAAGAATCTGCAAGGACACCTGGGTGGCCCCATCAGTGGAGCACCTGACTCTTGATTTTGGCTCCGGTCATGGGCTCATGGTTCGTGAGATGGAAGGAACCCCATGTCAGGCTGCGCACTGACAGCAGAGAGCCTGCTTGGGATTCTGTCTCCTCCTCTCTCTCTCTCTCTCTCTCTCTCTCTGTCCCTCCCCTGCTCTCTCCCTCTCTCTCTCAAAATAAATGAATGAAACCTTAAAAAGAAGAATCTGCAGCTTAGAGGGAGAGCCAGAGAAGAAACCAAGAGTGACTAGAGAGAAGCATGTCCATCTCCAGGGAAAACAAAACTTAATACGGTCCTTCCCCAAACCACAACTCGATTGCACCAACACTTTTGAGTTATACTGATTCTATGAAATTAGGTTAAAATACTCAACCAAAAAAAATGGAAGAATGGGGAGGTTAGATGCAATAAGATTGGCAAATATTGAAAAGGATGAAAGCTCAGTGATGGGTCTATGGGGATAAGTTATCCCATTTTAAGTGAATTTGGCCACATCGTGATTTTAAAAGAAAAGGAAAAGAAAGGGGAAAAAGACCTATGACAGCTCTTTCAAAAAAGGCATATTAATAAACATAAAACCTACTGAAAAAATAAATTAAGATGTTAAAGCTGTTATCTGGACACCCTGGGGTTACGAATAATTCAAAGTTTTCCTCATGCTTTATATGCTCTTAATTATCCACAATACGCAGCCGCTATCTCAATAATCAAAGTATCGACTAAGTATTACTTGAAATAAAATACACACAATGGAAGATGCCTTACAAAAGTTTGTTAAAAACACAACAGTTATTAACAGAGCCTTCATGGTCTTACACAAACCATTGCTTTCACACCTGATAACAAGCAGATTACGAAATGATGCCGGGGTCAGAATAGCTTGGCTCAATTCCCAGCTCAGCTTCTTAGTAGTTGGATGGCCTCAAGTAGGTAACTTTTGCTCGGTGGCTCACTTTTACCTCCTTTTTGTTAGTGTTTTTTTAATTTTTTTTCCATTATATTTTATTGTCAAGTTGTTTTCCATACAACACCCAGTGCTCTTCCCCTTAAGTGCCCTCCACCATCACCACCACCTCTCTTCCCCCC
>NC_043715.1:47984687-48083454 GCF_006229205.1 Suricata suricatta
ACCCTCTCCAACATCTATAGTCTCTTGCTTTGTTCATTTTAGCCACTCTGACTGGTGTGAGGTGGTATCTCAGTGTGGTTTTGATTTGTGTTTCCCTGATGATGAGTGATGTTGAGCATCGTTTTATGTGTCTGTAGGCCTTTTAATTTTATAATACTTATTTATTTTGAGAGAGACACAGAGTGTGAGTGGGGGAGGGGCAGAGAGGGAGGGAGGCACAGAATCTGAAGCAGCCCCAGGCTCCGAGCGGTCAGCACAGTGGCCGACACGGGGCTCCAGCTATGAAATCAGGACCTGAGCCAAAGTCGGACACTCAACCAACTGAGCCACGCAGGGGCCCTGCATTTCCCTCCTTTTTAACTGAGTTAATAATCCACCTCATTAGACTGTTGTGAGGCTTAAATGTGGTGATTTGTATAAAGCCCTTAAAATAGTACTTAGCATTGATTGTTTAACTATGATCACTATTTCTTATGCCCAAGTACTCCTCCCACCCACTCCTATATTTATTCAACAAATCTTGGGACACATAGCAGAGTCTTCTAACTATGATTAGTAAAAGAAAAACCTTCTTCCCAAGGAAGATGAATGGCTTAGCAGGAAGAAGCAGGCTAAGTCCTACCCAGGCCAGGTTCAGCTGTTAGGAGCCAAGAAGTCAAGACCGCTTCCCTTCCTTCTGCAGCCCTCTTCCAGGAATCAGAGGTGGGAAGGGAAAGGAGGCGGAGAGAAATCAGAACTGGGTCTCCCTCCTTCATGAGTCAACAGAGGACATTCCCATACACTACCTTGGAAACACACACACACACACACACCTCTCCCACATCACCTTTTTAAAGAGAGAAAGTTTGCTGGAGGAATCCCGGAATCGCTAGGATTCCTCCAGGGATTAGAAAAGCTTTCGGGTTAACAGTCACTTAGCAGGAAATTTAAATATATTAAAAGAAAATCATCTCTGGGGGGCCTGGGGGGCTGAGTCCGTTAAGCACCCAACTCTTGATTTCAGCTCGGGTCATGATCTCAGTTTGTGAGTTCAAGCCGCCTGTGGGATTCTGTGCTGGCGGCTCAGAGCTTGCTTGGAAATCTCTGTCTCTCTCCCTCTCTCAGCCCCTCCTGCTCGCGTGCTCTCTCTCTTTCTCTCAAAAATAAGTAAACATTAAAAAAGAAAAGAAAATCGTTCTACCAGTAATTTAAAAACCTCTATCTGTGACTATCCCACTTACCTCTCCAAACAACTCTATTAGGTAGTTACTATCATTCCCCTCATTTTACAGAAAAGAACGCAAGACACAGCTGAAGTTCCTTGCCCATCTCACACCTCTAGGAGGAGGCCGAGTTCCGGAGAAAATACAACACAGGAGACCGTCTACCCGCTGAGCAATCTCTATAAACCTGGAAAGCTCACTCAAACGGGGGCCCGAACTCACCCTCCGCTGCTGCCTACAGATTCCTCTTCCAGAAGGCCAAAGACCCGTTGCAGCTGACCCCCTCCCACCCCCGCCAAGAGAAAAGGCATCGCAGCCAATACTGGCTCAACCCCGTCGGGGAGACCCCGCCACCGCCGCACTTCCCCCGAGCGGAAGCGACTGCACGCAGCGCTCCCAGAATTCCCAAGGAGACGCTGGCCAAAACCACGCCCTTCTGGAAACGGAAGTTCCCGACTACCTCTGCTCTTAGACTGACCTTTCCAGAACTACCGGAAGAACTGGTCCTTGTCTTTGCCTTCCTGGAGCCGAACGTTGGCCGCGTCTTAGAACTTGGCTTATATTTCATACGATTCCGGAGTAGTATGCAAGCTTCTTAGCCCTGTTCTCTTTGAACAAAAATGCCTCCAAAAATCTCAGAATTCTAATTTATACTTACTCCCTCTTCCCCGCCCCAACAAGTGTCTCTGTCTCTCTGAATTCCTAGGACCACAATTTCCAGAATGTTTTTCAGGTAGCACTTATCCCCAGGCTCTTCTTTTTGCTTTTGGATGATTAGGTTTACTCAATCAGTTCTATCTCACTGGTCGAAATGAGCTTTTTCCCCCCTTTTCTCTTTCACATATGACAATTCAAATAGGAATGTCAAAAAAAAAATCCCTATAGTAGAGAAGAACAATCTTTGAAAAATGAAAAGAAACTGAGACGCGGGTTCTAAAGGGGAATATATATGCAGGCTAAAAATACCTTGAAATTGGGCATCACCAACCCAACTTTTACTGGATTTTCTACTTTATTCCATACATGGTAGATGCACCAAGAACTCAGAGTGTGACCCGGCATTAGCTATTCATTCCATGATTCAAAAACCCAAGAGGAGTGCCTGGGTGGCTAAGTTGGTTAAACATCTGACTTCAGCTCAGGTCATGATCTCACTGTTTGTGGGCTCAAGCCCCATTGGGCTCTGTGCGGACAGCTCAGAGCCTGAAGTCTCTTTCAGATTCTGTGTCTCCCTCTCTCTCTGCCCCTCCCCAACTTGTGCTCTCTCTCTGTCTCTCAAAAATAAACGTTTAAAAAAAAATTTTTTACAGAGAACCTACAAGATAGTGATGCAAACTTTATTAAAGTATAAAGCAGAAACAGCAAAAACTTTATGCTTTTCCATGACTCTCACTGCCCATTATGAAATGTGGGTTGTGGGTCAAATGAAAGGAGCTGCACTGATGTGAAGACATTGTTTTAATATGAGCAAACAGTATATAAAAGTTTATATACTGTTTGTTGTTTGTTCAAGTTCAAGCATCACATAACCTACATCCATTCTACTCTTGATGTCATAAATACAATTAAGTGCCTTAAAATATGGAAACCAGTGAATTTAGTAAAGTGAGCTGTGGAAAGCTAGACTCAAATACAGAAAATCTAACAACAAAAATGCACTTCTACTTTCCACCTTTTCTTCAGGACAAGAACTAAAAAATGTTTATGCCATTATTCATTAAAAATTTCAAACATATATACAGAAGTACAAAAGAGCGAAATATTCCATAGCCTCATCCCTCATCCTCCAGATTCAACAATTATTATCAACATTTGCCACACTTCCTTGATCTATTTTATCTCTTTTTTCTTTAATACTTTATTTAAAAAATTTTTTACGATTTATTTTTGAGAAATGAGAGAATGAGCGGGGGAGGGGCAGAGAGAGAGAGAGAGAGAGAGAGAGACAGATTCCAAAGCAGTTTCGAGGCTCTGAGCTGTCAGCAGTCAGCACAGAACCCGACATGGGGCCTAAACCCATGAACCACAAGATCATAACCTGAGAGGAAGTCAGATGCTTAATCATAACTGACTGAGCCATCCAAGTGCCCCTTTTCTTTAATACTTTAAAGCAAACCGTGACAATTCATTATTTTTCTCTACTCTTTCCATGTATACTTCAAAAATTACATTTTCTGCTATAACCAAAATACAACTATCACATAGAAAGTTAATACTAGTGACTTAACATTATTTCATACTTAACAAAATAAAACTTCAAGTTTTCAAATCATTTCAAAAATGCCTACTCATTGCACCTGATTGCTGTCTCTTCAGTTTATTTCACTCTAGAAGAGTATTCTCTTCCATACGTTTGTAATTCATGCCCTTGACCTGTTGAAGAAACCAGGTCATTTGTTGGGAGGATTTCCACTCTCTGGATATTTAAAAAGGTTTCCTCATGCTGTCATTTAACACTTTCTACAGTTTCTCCTGTGGTTCTGATAAACTACAATTTAGATTTAAAAGGCAAATTAGACTAAGGTTCATCTTTTTTTGGCATGAATTCTTCATAAGTAGGTTTATTTTGGTCTTATTCAGCACCACCCTCTCCTTAGTGAAGACCACAGCACATTTTTAAAATGTCACTGCAACGTATTTCGAAGACATTATATCTCAACCATGCATACAAATGTATAGTAGATAGCCTAATGCAAAAAGAAGAAAGACAATCTTAAGACAATAGGAAGATAAGCCACAGACTGGGAGAAAGTATTTGCAAAAGACATATCTCATAAAGGACCTTTATCCAAAATATACAAAAAACTCTCAATACTCAACAAGAAAACAAACAATCCAATTTTAAAATGGGTCAAAGACTTTGACACCTCACCAAACAAGATATACAGATGGCAAATAAGCATCCAAAGAGATACTGTATATAATAGTCACCAGGGATATGTAAAGCAAAATGTTACTTTGTTTTTCCTAATCAAAATCCCATCAATAACTAAAAAAAAAAAAAAAACCCTGTGGTATATCCATATAATGGAAGTACTAGTCAGGATTAAAAAGAAATAAACTAGGGGCGCCTGGGTGGCTCAGTCGGTTAAGCTTCTGGCTTCGGCTCAGGTCTTGATCTCATGGCTCAGGTCATGAACTCACGGTTCATAGGTTCGAGCCCTGCATCAGGCTCTGTGCTGACAGCTACCTTAGAGCCTGGAGCCTGCTTCAGATTTTGTATCTCCCCCTCTCTGTGGCCCTCCCCTGCTCACACTGTCTCTCTCTGTCTCTCAAAAATAAAATAAAAAATTTTTTAAAGAAATAAACTAGAAGTAATTACTAGATTTATGCAACAGTAAGGATGAATTCCACAAGTATTGTAAGTGTAAGAATTGAGATAAAAAAGTATACATTTTATGATTCTACTGATATGGCATATGGAAAAGAAAAAAACTATAGAGAAAGAAATTAGATTAATGGTTGTCAAGGGCTTGGAGTAGGTCAAGTGGACTGATGATGCAGTGGCACCAGAAATCTTTTTCTGTTGGGCAAAGGTTTTCTTTCTAAGTAGGACAATCACCTCTCTCTGTATTTGAATTTACCTTATCAGCCCACTGTGCTTACCCCCAATTATACAATATATTGATTACCGACTCTGCCAGGCAGTCCATCTAATAACTTACATTTGAGTTTTCCTTGCATTATATTCACATGCAAATATATTTACTTATAAACTTGAGGGAGAAAACAGTGTGTTCAGTGAACTCTAATGGGATCCACGGATTTCCCCAGTCTTCTTGCCACTCAGACACAGGACTCTTACAGAATGCTGAAAAAGCCTGTGGCAGATTCCACTCTAGTATCAGTTTGGAGACCACAGGTTCTGTAGTCAAGGTGTTGAACTACAAGTTGTGAAATATGGTTTAAGCCAGGAAAATACTACCTATTCTTCTCCTCTAGAGCCCTGAATAGATGAATCTGAGGATTTTGGGTTAGGGGTAAGCATGGAACCTCGCCTGATTACAGATGAGTGCTCCTTCTTCATGTGTTGTTATTAAGATTTTATTATTTAGAACAGCAAAATTAAGGAACATATATGCATTTCTCATATACCCCCTATTCCAACACATACTTAGCCTCCGTCATGATCAACATTCCACACCAAAGTGGTGCATTTGTAACAACTGATGAACCTACACTGATGTATAACCACGCAAAGTCCATAGTTTACAATAGGATTTACCCTTGGTGCTGCATATTTTATAGGTTTGGACAAATGTATAAAGACATATATGTATCATTACAGTATTACACAGAGTATTTTTCCTGCCCTAAATCCTCTGTGTTCTGCCAATTCATCCCTCCCCCCACCGACCCCTGACAACCACAGAACTTACTACTGTGTCCATGGTTTTGCTTTTCCCAGAATGTTACACAGTTGGAATCACAGTATACTGTAGCCTTTCCAGATTGGCTTCTTTTACTTAATAATATGCATTTAAGTTTTCTCTATGAGTTTTCATGACTTTATAGTTCATTTCCTTTTATTGCTGAATAATATCCCATTGTCTAAAGGCATCACAGTTTGTTTACCTACTAAAAAACATCTTGGGGGGGGCGCCTGGGTGGCTCAGTCGGTTAAGCCTTCGACTTCGGCTCAGGTCAGATCTCACGTTCGTGGGTTCGAGCCCCGCGTCAGGCTCTGTGCTGACAGCTAGCTCAGAGCCTGGAGCCTGCTTCCAGTTCTGTGTCTCCTTCTCTCTCTGCCCTTCCCCCTGTCATACTCTGTCTCTCTCTGTATCAAAAATAAATAAAAACATTAAAAAAAATAAAAAACATCTTGGTTGCTTCCAAGCCTTGACTATTATGAATGAAGCTGCTGCAATCCTCCGTGTGCAGGTTTTTGTGTGGACCTAACTTCAACTCATTTGAATAAATGTCAAGGAACACAACTGCTGGATCATATGGTAAAAGTATGTTTTATTTTGTAAGAAACCACCAAACTGTCTTCCAAGGTGGCTGTGTGGTTTTGAATTCCCACCAGCAATGAGTGAGAGCTGCTGTTGCTCTTTGTCCTCACTAGCATTTAGTGTTGTCCTCATTTTACATTTTGGCTGTTCTAATAGGTGTGTGGTGGCATTTCATTGTTTTACTTTGCATTTCTCTGGCCACAAGTGATCTGGAGCATATTTTTATATACACGTACATTCAAAATACATTTGTCCTAACACATAGAATGTATAATACCAAGACTAAACTCCACTGTTAACTATGGACTTTAGATGATTATGATGTGTCAGTGTGGTTCATTTAGTTCAGTGATCCATCTTGAGTTAATTTTTGTGAAGGGCATAGAAACTAACCTTTAAGAACATATACAGAGCTTGGGGAAAGGGAAAAAGGACATAATCCAAATCCTTTAAGCTACCTCTAAGAAGGGAGAGGCATATTCTGCCTTTAAAAAATTCTTTTCCCAGGGAGTTTTACCTTAATCTTTCACATCTTTCAGGGATCTGCTCAAATATTACCTCATCAGTGACAGCATATCACTCAGTATAACTTAGCAAATCTCTTCCAACCCACCCTCAACCCTAGAAATCTTCATTTTCTAACCCTGATTAGTTTTCCTTCATAGGCCTTACTCCTACCTGACTTACTATATGTACATATATATTTATATATACATATTTAATGTTTACTTATTTTGAGACAGTGGATGAGTGGGAGAGGGACACAGAATCCAAAACAGGCTCCAGGCTCTGAGCTTTCAGCACAGAGCCTAACACAGGGCTCAAACCCATGAGCCATGACATCATGATCTGAGTTGAAGTTAAAGGCTTAACCAATTGAGCCACCCAAGCAACCCTACATTTTTGCTTTTATAGATCTTTCCCAACTGAAATGGAATATTCCTAAATATAAGGACTTATGTTCGCTCTTCCCAGAAAAGTACCTGTCAGATTGTAGGTGCTTGGTAAAGAGGTGTTAAATAAATATGTCTACTTAATTTGTGAGAACTTGGACTAAGTCACAGAAATAAAAAATGATCTTTTCAAATAATGTGTCCATAAAAGGAAACATTTTATGTCAATTTTTCTAGGGTTAAAGGCTATCAGGCAAAGCTACACTAGGGGGAATGTGATCATGAAAAATAAAAGCTGAGGTAAAAAGAAAGGATAAAATACAGTTCAGCAATGGAACGAATAAGTTGGTTCTTTCTGTAGTTCTTTTTTTTATTTTTTAAATGTTTATTTATTTTTGAGAGAGAGAGAGACAGAATGTGAGCAGGGGAGGGGCAGACAGAGAGGGAGGTATGGAATCTGGAGCAGGCTCCGTCCAGGTTCTGAGCTGTCAGCACAGAGTCCGATGCAGGGCTCAAACTCACAAGCCATAAGATCATGGCCTGAGCCAAATTCAGATGCTTGACCGACTGAGCCACCCAGGTGCCCCTCTTTCTGTAGTTCTTATACAATCTCCCTTATATGTATTAAAATATTCATTTTCCAAGAAGCTCGTTTGAGCCCCAGTGCCCAGAGTTTTTATTAGAGTTTCATTTTGTGGGCATGACTAATGGAATCATTAGCCATGTGATGGGACTGGTATCACCTGCTTCTAAACCCCAACCCTTCCATGGCTGGCCTTTCTGGTGACAAGCCCCTATCCTGAGTCATCTCATTAGCATAAACTCAGGTGTGATCCAACTGGCCCATCCTGAGTAAAAAGATACTCCTATCACTTAGAAAGTCCAAGGATTTAGAAGTTACCCCTCAGGAACCCAGAAAAAAGACCAGACAAATTATTTACAGATTGGCATTCATCAGAAGGTTAAAAAACACACACACACACACAATTCTACAACATACATCAAAAAGTTTTTCTGGAAGGGCCAGATAGTATTTCAGTCTTGAAGACTATACATACTACTCTCTTCTGCCACCACTGTGCAAAAATAGCCATGGATAATATGTAAACAAATGGGTGTGGTTGTGTTACACCAGTAGAACTCTATTTACAAAAACAGTTCCACAGTTCGGCAACTCCGGTAGAATATATGTTAATCACAGTGGTTTGTTCATAATCTCAAAGTCTACTGGAGATAGCAAGGGCTGCCTATCCACTACTTTATTCACACTCAACAATCACAGGCTGAACACTTCCATGTGCCAGGCCTGTCCTAGTCTCCAAGGATACAGTAATAAACAAGACACAAGCTTCCTCCTCATATGAAAATTACATTAAAGCAGAGAGAGAGGTGATAAAATGAATTCATGGTCATGGTTTTGAATACTCAACAGTGGTAGGATATGCATACTGCCAAAAATGATCTACAGAGTCAATGCAATCCCAGCCAAAGTCCTAATAGCCTTTTCATAAAAATTAACAAGCTAATTCTAAAATTCACAAGCTTAAAAAAATAAAAATTCTAGGTCTTAAAAAGAACCAACTCAGGAAACTTATACGATCTGATCTCAAGATTTTCTACTAAACTACAATAATCATGAGAATGTGGAATTGACAAAGGATAGATATAGATCAAAAGACCAAAGAGTCCATGTATGTATGTCAACTAAGATTTTTCTACAAACATGCTAAGGTAATTCAGTTGGGAAAGGACAGTCTTCAGCAAAGCGCACTTGAACAGCTGGATATCCATATGGAAACAAAAGATGAAACTTAATCCTTGGTGCATGCTATACCCAAAAATTAATTCAAAATAGATCATAGACTCAACCTTAAAAAGCTGAAATTATATAACTTCTAGAGGAAAACACAGGAGAAAATCTTGTGACATTAGGATGGGCCAAGATTCTTAGGTAACATATAAAAGCACTGATGATAAATGAAAATATTAATATACTGGAGTTCTTCAAAATTATAATGTTCTTCCCTCCAAAAGAAATCTGTAAGATTGTAAAAAAGAATCCACACATTCACACAATAGGAGAAAATATTTGATATGATATGTGTATTTATAATCCTTGAGCTACAACTTAACAATAAGAAATGCAACAATAAAAAAGGGCAAAAAACCCTCTAAAGATACTTCAAAATGGAAGACACATAAATTGCCAATGAGTACATAAAAACGGTTCACCGTCATTTGTCATCAGGAAAATGGGTATTAACACCACAAATGCAATTTGATTGATATCGCCAAGTGCTTCATAAAAGTTCTTACCAATTTCACCCCAATAGTGTTTGTTAATTGTCACTCCTCTATTGCACATGCTAATTCTGTATAATACACCTTTTTTATTGCAACAGGACATCAGTTATTCTTTAAGGACTGGCATGAAGTTTGTCCTCTGTGTTCTCAAGGTACATGGCACATACATCTACTCAGTTTCAAGGTTAAGAGCATGGTCTCTGGAGCCAGACAGCCTCATTAGAATCCTAAGTTCATATATCTTATTAGCTTGCTCAGAAAAATTCCCCCACCATTCAGTATTCTATCTTCTCATCTGTAAACGGTATCTATAACATAGTTACGGAAGGAATCTTTAAGAAGATACATGATAAGAATTCAAAGCAGGGCCTGGAAACTGCTAAGTACTTAATAAATGTTAGCTTTTATTATTATTTTCATCACCAATTCTATTCCATTCCATGGCTCATGATATTCCATGAAATTAATAATTAAAATATAGGTAATGGTTCCAAACAATGCACACTGAACTTTAGATTCTTTCCTATTAGGAATGCTGCAAAGAACTTCTCTTTACTAGATCCTAGCCTACTTGCCCAATTGCTTCTCTCAGATGAATTTCAAGAAGTGAAAACTGAAACACCAAAGTATATACATTTAAAATTTTTGATAGTAAAACAGCATACTTTCTTACCAAAAGTTTGCCCTATGTGCCTTATGTGCCTTCTTCCAAGAAAGTATAAGTATCCCTGATTCTCTCTACCATGATTAATATTTGGTATTACCAGTTTTTTAAAAAATACACCACCTTGAGTGACAGAACAGTGGAAAACAACGTTAAGAATGTTTATTTATGAATAATAACATTTTCATATCTTTACTTGCTATATCTATTCCTTCCTTCCTTCTAAAATTTGCCAACTTACATCTTTGAATTCATATCCATTATTTCTATTGGGGTTTCATTACCTTATAAATCCCTAAGATTATGAAGCCTCTTTCTAGCATATATGTTGTTAACATTTTCAGGTCAGTCTACCGTACATCTTCTACACATATATGTATGGTCTCTTTTTCACACAGGGAAATCTAAAGTTTTCATACAGACTTGCTCATTGTTATATTTACTTTGGCTAGAGCCCTGCACACCTGTAACCATAAGCAACCTTTTCTGTGTCAACACTGTTCTCCAGCGTTTTAGAAGTATTAACGTCATTTAACTCACACGAGCGCCCTGGGTAAGTAGTATAATTACACAACGGAAACTCATTCAACTTGCCCAACATAACAGCGTTAGGAAGAGGCAAGGCTTATTGGCGAGTCAAGGAGAGGGCTGGGGGAACTCAGCACCCAGAAAACCATCAATCCGGCATGAACAACCCTAGCCTGCCTCCAAGCTGAGACTCGAGGTCCGCCTCCAAACGCCAGGAAGCTCTGCCCAGCCAGAAGGAAACGCAAATGCCTCTACCCCTTGTCCTCCATCCGCCATCACTTTTCGCCCTTAATGCACAGGTCTGGGACCCCACTGGTACCTCGCCTATTCTAAGGAGGCATAGGGTCGCTGTCGGGAGTCAACTCTCACTACTACCTGGGGGATAATGGCCGCTAACTCCCCTGGAGAGGAAGTTCCTGCGAGTCACTTCCCGGAACCCATAACCACACGTGAGAGACACACCCCGCACTGCTGGAGCGGAAGTGTAGTCTACGACACAGAACTTCTGGACTACACTTCCCAGAACGTCAAAGCGGTCTAGGGCTACAGCCCTGCCTTCCTGGAGTGGAAGTGCTTCCGACTACACCTCCCAGAATCCTCTACGGGATCATGCTTCCGTCCTACCCCCCTCTATTTCTTTTGGTTAATTATTACCTGAGGTGTTTCTCCAGCGCTATTAGCGTTTGGCTTTTTTATCTTTGTAATTTTTTTCTCAAGAAAGAACTAGTACGTGGGGGAAAAAGCGACGCTTTGCATATGAAAAGAAAATTAACATTTTTTAGCAGAAAGACAAGATTTTAAAAGGGACTTGGTCTGTGCTTCATTGTACATCATCCTTAAGGAATATGGGATGCCAGACTTGCTTTGACTTGATTGCCTCTTTACCTGTGCCTGTATTCATGTACTTCTGACTGTGCTATCTGGCATGAAGTATTTATTTCAAGATGCCAAGACTCCATAAGAAATTCCAAGTACAAATCAGGCTAGGAATTAGTACTTACCGCTTCCCTTCTGGGCAGAAAACATTTTTTTTTTAATGAAACAATAATACCAAAGTATTGAGAATAGTTACATGAAAAACCAAATGCATATACCTTAAATTCCATACTTAAATTTTTTTTTTGCCACACTGATTTCACTTACCATTTTCTGAAGTGTTTTAAAGCTACTCCTTGATACTGTTATTTCTTTCCAAATACTACATATATCGCTTAAAAATAACGATATTATATACCCACAAAATCATTACCTTATGAAACAAAATTAACAATTCTTAGTATTATCTAATTTGTATCCCAGTATGAGTTCTTGTTTATTGAAAATTACTTTTTACAACTACTTTATTCCCATCAATATCCAAACGGATTAACTGTATTTGATCATCTCACCTGAAGCTCAATTATTCTAAACTTGTACCCTCCCCAACACACATCACCACCATCATTTTTCATTTTTTCAACTGTTGTAGAATCAAGATGTCAAGTTAGGTATTCAAATCTGCATTTTTCTATTGGCCTTCTCATACTTTTTCCTCCAATTTTCTAAATTTTCTTTAAAGTAGAATTTTGAATTAAAGGCTAGGTTGTATACAGGGCCATGTGGGGTGGGCTGGGGGCAAGAATACTTCAGAGAAGGCATTGGAAGTATTTGAATAAGAAACCATATTCCCTTAAATTAAACCAATTCAAGTCAGGTTTCCCTCTGGAGAAAAAAACAAAAAGTGACAGCAAATATGTAAAAACAGACAGAGCCTTGTTTTCAAGGAAACCATTATCACAAATCCGACTATATGATCTCCTATATAACAGATGCTATCTCCATGAAAGAAAAAAGAATATTTAGTAATACCAGTTTTGAAGTTTCATATATATTAGGATAAGATATAAGCAAAGATTTTGCATAGTAAAAGAATTTTTAAATGCCATGGGAAGCAGTAAAGTCTACAGTAGCCACACAGCCCAGTGTTCACCTAATAAGTACAGACATTCTCCAACTTATGATGGTTCCCCTTACAATGGTGTGAAAGCAATACCTGCTTGGTAGAAATTATCTCCGAATTTTGGTCTTTTTCCAGGCTAGCCGTATGCAAGAAGATACTCTCATGATGGTGTGTGGCAGCAGCAAGCCACAATCCCAGCTGTTCATCTCTGTAATTTGATCATTTTGAGAATGTTACATAATTGGAATCATACAGTAGGTTGGCTTTTTTCACTCAGCAAAATGATTTCAAAATCCATCCAAATAGTTGCACATATTAACTATCTGGTCTTTAGTGGTGTTCCATAATATGGATGCGCCAGGGCTCATTTAAACATTTACCTATTGAGGAACATTTTGACTATTATACATAAATATGAACATTAATGTACAGGGGTTTTTAATGTGTGTGTGCATAAATTTTCTTATTTCTTTGGGGTAAATGTCCAGGAATGCAGTGCTGGGGTAGATGTTATGTTTAGTTTTTTAAGGAACTGCCAAACCCCTTTCCAGAGTGACTTTATCATTTTACATTCCCAAAAGAAATGTGTGATAATTCCAGTTTCTTTGCAACCTTGTCAGCTTTCAACATTTCCACTATTTTTTTTTCCTCTAAAGTGGGATGCTCTGTTTGGACAAAATCTCCTGAATAAAGACGCAGTATTTATTACTAATGTGTAGGCTTAAGGGGCACTCTGGGAAATAAGATGGCCATAAAATTGACAGGTCTATCATAGCTATGATAAAGCAAAACCTCATTAGTTCAGACTACTCTGATGCATAAAAGGGATAATTACATATAATTCATACTGAGTTAAAAGTTGAAATTTAGCAAGAAAATTCAACACTTTTTGATTTAGGTTTTGATAATCTATTGCCTATAAATTGCATTTGCATATTGAATAAAACTGGTAAAACAAAATAATGTATAGAACATTTTGAAAAGCAAAGTGCCATAGAAATAAAGCTACTGTAATTCATCATCTTTCATTTGTTTTTTTTTCAGATTTATTTTATTTTTTTCAAAGGGATTTATTATTATGGATTTAGGCTGGCCAGGCCTAAGCCCAGGCTCACAGACTCTACCAGAGCAGTGGGTCCATGCTAAGAGCCTTTTTTTTTCAGTTTTAAAAAATTGAGATCTAACTGACATAAAATTATATTCGTTTCAGGTGCACAACATAATGGTTCAACATGTGGATAATCATGATGAATCTAGTTAATATCCATTACCACACATAGTTACAATTTTTTGTGGTAATTGGAACTGTTAAGATCCACTCGCTTAGCAAGTTTCAAATATGCAACACAGTATGACTATAATCACCATGCTGTACATTAAATCCCCAGGACTCAATTTATAACTAGATGCTTTAACTTTTCACTACTCCACCCATTTCAACCATTCCTCATCCCTTGCCTCTGGTAACAAATCTTTTCTGTTTCTGAGTTGGTTTTTTGTTTTGGATTCCTTGTGTAAGTGAGAGTATATGATATTTTCCCCCTCTGGTCGATGAGTTATCTTCAAGTTCATAGGTTCTTTGCTCTGCTTGATCAAGTCCATTTTGATGCTCTTTGTTGTATTTTTTCCCATTTCATCCATCGTATTCTTGAACTCCAGATGGTGTTCAAGACTTTTTTGATTTCTATTTCTCTGCTGAACTACTACTTTTGTTCACATATTGTTTTCCTGATTTAATTGAGTTGTTCATCTGTGTTCTCTGGTAGCTTGCTGAGCTTCCTTAAAATAAACAATTTTATCTTGAATTATTTGTCAGGCAATTCCTAGACCTCCTTTGTGTGGGATTGGTTATTGGAAAACTATTGTTTCGTGGTGATGTCATATTTCCTTGATTTTTTGGTGTTCTTTGAAGTCTTGCTTTGCTGGATTTGCATTTCAAGAAGACACCTCCTCCAGTCTTTAAAGGCTGGCTTCAGGAAAGAAGTAACTTCACCAGTCAGTTTGGCTAGGGATTCTGAGGCTTTCTTAGACTTGTCCATGGATATGCCCCTTCCATACCCTTTGTTCCCTCTTGGGGAGAGTTCCTAAGATGTATCTTCTCTTGATCCCTCAAAACCAGGTCGAGTGCTGAGAACTTCCCATTTGTTTTCTCTAGGACTATGCTCTGAAACACTCAAATCCATGAGTCTTTCTCCAATGTCACAGGCTTGAGCTGGCTTTCTGCATGTGCTCGCTAGCCATCTGCAAAGGCTCACACTCACCATCCAGGTAAGCATATACTAGCAGCCAGACATGTTTGGGGTAGGGTGAGACATGCAGAGCATTGGGGTGGGGAGGGTCTATAAGCCAGTTGGGAAGGGGCTCCACAGATGAGGTGTTCCCATCTGTGAAGACCCTAATGTGGAAGCTAATGGGAAGGCTTCCTATGGGGTCTACAAAGGGGCTGGTGGGATGAACTGCAGAGTGGTTAGTGGCATCCCTTTGATGAGTTCTTAACCCTAGTTGCTGTTCTCCTAGCCTCTCTCAACCTCTCAATAGTCCAAATCACCTTAATGTGTGGGTGAAGAGAAAAAGAAATGGACTTCTTCAGCACCCTCCTACAAAGCTGGGGAAGACAGGTGCTCAATCACACACTCACTTTACCCCATGAGAAAAATCAAGAGGATTTCTCTTGTCACCAAGCTGTGCCATCTTGGGGGAAAGGGGCTGTGGGTAAAGTGTAACTGTTCTTACCCTCTTCAATGCATCTATTTTTTGCCCCAAAGGTATGCTGGAACTTTGCTGGACTCCTGTACTTCCAGAAAGGTACTCTTGTTCATGGTGGTTGTCAAAATCAATGTTCTATGGGGAGAATAAATGTAGAAAACTCCTATTCTACCATGTTGCTGATGTCACTCCCTTTCAGAATTTTATTTACAAAGCTAAATGTAAAAATGGCAAGATATTCATCTTTTTAAGGCTGAATAATATTCCATTGTATCTATATGCCGTATTTCCATTATCCATGCATCTTAAGGAACATCTGAGTTGTTTCTTGACTATTGGGAATAGTGCTGCAATGAACATGGGACTGCAGATGTCCTATCCTGTTTTCAACTATTTGGTGGTATATATCCACAAATAGGATCATATCATAGTTACATTTTTAATTTGGCAGGGAATTTCTACTGCTGTTTCCCACATAGTTGGCACCATTTTAATTCCCACAGCGTAGAAGAGTTCCAATTTCTCCAAATCTTCAACACTTGTTGTCTATTTTTTCTAATAATAGCCATCCTACTGGTGTGAGTTGATATAGTATAGTGTTTTTGATTTGCATTTCACTGATTAGTGACATTGAGCATATTTTCATATACCTGTCAGACACTTGTACATCTTCTTTGAGAAGGGTCTATTCAAGTCCTGTGTCCATTTTATTTTTTAATTTTTAATTTTTTATGTCTTTATTTTGAGAGACAGAGACAGAGAATGGGGGAGGGGCAGAGAGAGAGAGACACACACACACACACAGAATCGGGAGCCTCCAGGCTCTGAGCTGTCAGCACAGAGCCCAACGCAGGGCTCGAACCCATGGATCATGACCTGAGCCGAATTGGACGCTTAACCGATGGAGCCATCCAGGTGCCCCTCCTGTGTCCATTTTAAAATCAAGTTGTTATGTTTGTTTTTGCTATTGAATTGTAGGAGCCCCTTTTATATTTTATATATTAACCCCTTATCAGATATATGCTTTGCACGTATTTTCTCCCATTCCAGGGATTGCCTTTTCATTCCTTTGTGTCCTTTGCCATGCAGAAGGTTTTTAGTTTGACGCAGTCCCACTTGTCTACTTCCATTTTTGTTCATTGTGCTTTTGGTGTCATATCCAAGACATCACTGCCAAGACCAACATAAAAAAGTTTCCCCCCCATGTTTTCTTCTAAGAGTTTTATGGTTTCAGGTTTTATATTTAAGTCTTTAATCTATTTCTGTTTATTTTTGTGAATGGTGTATGATAGGGTACAATTTCATTCTTCAGCATACTGAAGAGGGCAGATTTCATGATACCACACACACAAAAATCATAATTAAAAAAAACAAAGAGACAGAAGTAAACTTTTGGGGGTGGCAGGTATCATGTCTCCCAGTTTGCCTATAGATGTGATAATCTTCCAAGCCCTTTATGTTTGAAACTATCAAAGCTGACAAAGAGTATATTTCACCTATTTTCTCCCTCACCACTGTTGAATTACCCAAAACTCTCTGTACTCTTTGGCCTTAGAACTCCAACTGAAACAGCAATTACAGTTGTCACCTCATCAGTCTGGGTCCAATAAGGAGACAGAAACCACACAGTGATTTAAATGGAAATTTAACTTACAAATGATTAAATTTTTAAAAAGTAACTATACAATATTTTAAAATTCTATGTGGTACAATACTGAGAGTACCGAAGGAAAGACAAACTTAGGCAAACCTCAGACTTTGTGAAGAGAAGGTAACTTTAGCCTACTGGACGGCAGAGAAGTTTTCTGTTTTGCCTAATCCGTGGCGGTCCCTGGATGCTGGTCCAGTTGGAAGCAACACTCTAGGGTGTGGGTGGTTTGTAGGTGAGTTGCAACTGGTGGTCGAATGCATGGGCATGCAGAATAAGGAAGGATGCAGATGGCATCCATTTGGGGAACAGATGAGCCATAGCCAGGGGCCACGTTCATGGATGGACATAGGGAATGGGTGTGCCTGTGTGGGTAGAAGGCCTGGAATGTGCAGGGTCCATGGGAATGTGATCAAAGGCCTAGAGCTGCAAGATCACCAACGGACTGTACATTCTGAGTGGGTGGACAGTGCAGAGTATGAGAAGACGTCCTCACACCCACACTGCTGACTGACCACACAGCTGCCACAAACAGCAGAAGATCCCTTCCTCCTGCTGTCTCCTTCCAATGCCCTCTGATGAGAACACTTAATATTGTGTTTACTGCAAAGGAGAAATGCTCAAAGAAATTTCTTTCCTTATCACAGAGTATGTATTGAAGGATCAATTTGGAGCTGAAAGGCATAAACTGGCACATTGTCTCTAGACTCAACTGCAATCATTGCCCTTTGAAAGTCCCAGCTACTGGTCTGTAAATGTTAGGTTACATAGGAAGACATATAAGATCAGGGTTGGCCTGAAACATAGCATAATCAGCAGAGAGACACAAAGGAAAACCACACAGTGGGAAGACAGCTGGCTCTCCTACTGGTCCATTTGCAGAAATGACTCATTCAAAGAGCTATATACCACAGCAGCGACCTAGCAATAGGTCAAGTCCATTGCCTTCCATCTCTGGCCGCATTTTTCTAAAGCAAAATCTCAGTCTTTCACCAGACTTGTGTAATCCAAAGAGTCCACCCTCTTCATCATGAGCTCTACTCACAACCCCTTATGGGGAACATCATATCAAGATTTGTGAATGTTTAGAGACAACATTGTTTCTGCAAGAATCTGAATATAGAGAAGGGAAACTAATTTGGGGAGAGCATTTCCTATGCTATACATACACCCTCCTGGGTTAAACAACCCAAACAACCCTTGAAACAATGCAGAAAAGTCAAGTGTAGAGTAGTGGGGGGGGGGGACCACTCCCAGTGCTACTCTGTGCTCTCAAACTGGTGTTTCAGTCAGAGGTCATCCTGTAATGATCTTTTACAGTTTGATTTTTTTTCTTGAAAAAGTATGTGGAAATGTTTATAGGTCTACATCATTTTTAATGGTGATACTTTGTTCCATTTTATGGGGGCGCCATAATTTACTCAATCTCTTATTCATGTATCTCCAGGTTGTTTACAATTTTTTTTATTATTGTAAATATTCTTGGAATATGTTCCCTTCTGAAACCATCTTTTTCCTCTTGATCAATTACACCCTAAAGACAACTCCGGAGAAGTGGAATTATTAGCTCAAAGACAATACACATTATACCTTTTGATACATATAGACAAAAATCCTCCCCAGAAATGTTGCACCTGTATTTTCCCCCCACTAACTGCTAGGTTTTTTCACTCTGTTATTGACTCTGAGTTGCATTAATCTTTCACTGTTGCTCACCTGAATTGGTAAGAAGGCAACACTTTAGGGATGGTTTTATTTACATTTGAATGGCTGTTCCATGCTAAAACCATAACTAGCAGGAAATCCTAATCTAAGAAAAAGTAGAAATAAAACATGGTACAAATGAGTTTCCATTATTTCTTATGGGGAAATTCACTTTGATATACAAGTGCTTTGGAATCCAACCATATTTCCAGAATGAATTATGCTCACAAACCAAGGTTTTACTCTCTATCTCCTCCTCCCAAATCCATCTGTAGTCCCAAACTAAATCACAATTGTGTTAGGAACTTGACCAAACTAGCACCTTCTAAAACTCCACTATTAAGCAAGACTGTTGAGAAGCAGCGGTGCTAGTTTCTGACAAAGAACATTCTTGGCCTTCTGTAAGCTGTTAGTCACTTCGGTAAATATTAGTGTTACTGAATTAACTTTATTAGACTACTTGCAGGACACCTAGTCTGGTTAATTTCTTATTGCACTTAAGGGGTAAGCTGCCAAACTTTTCTCATTACACATTACAGAGTTTCCCTACTGCACGAGATTTCTTATGTCCATAGATTGCACTTTTGGTAAAGCTTTACTACATGCACATTATCTGGAACATTTCTTTTTTATGTACCCACCAGTGAATGAAGATTCTCACTGAAGAAGTCTTATCCACACCATTTTCGATACCTGCACTGCCGCATACAGCCTTAAAGATTTAAAAGTTTTGAACTCTGAATTATAAAGTTGCTTCCTTCTATGAACTCCAGTGACAAGAGAATATGTTGGGGTTAAATCTCTCTGGGAAATATTTGCAACAAATAAACTGTCAAAATGCCAGTAATATAACACAATGAATGTCTAATTATGGGGCGCCTGGGTGGCTCAGTCTGTTAAGCATCTGACTTCAGCTCAGGTAGTGATCTTATGGTCTGTGAGTTCGAGCCCTGAGCCAGGCTCTGTGCAGACAGCTCGGAGCCTGGAGTCTGCTTTGGATTCTGTGTCTCCCTCTCTCTCTCTGCCCCGTCCCCATTCAGGTTCTCTCTCTCTCTAAAATAAACACTAAAACTTTTTTAAATAAAAGAAAAATGTCTATTTATTCCAAAAAAAAAAAAAAGCCCAACACACAACAAATAGTCACCTTCCACCAATCCAGCCTGAACAGCCTCCAACATGATGTGGCAGGAAAGATGCCTGAAGGACATCACAAGACGCTTGTAAGGGCCAGGCCTGGAAGTAGCTTCCATCGCTTTTGCCTGAACTCTGTTGCTTGCAACTCTATCACATGGACCAGCTCTTAACTGCAAGGGTTTCTGGGAAATGAAGTCTCTTTATGTGACCAAGAAATGGAACCAGCAAGATGGACACATAGCCATGGCTGTAAAATATCACTTCTATCGCCTCTTCCCGTGTAGAATTCTACTAGATTTGAAACCCTGAGAAGGGAGCACTATTCTCACCACACCAATAGCATGGGTTTCATTTCTGAGCACTTATTTTGAGCATCTTCCTAGTAGGTACTCTCTTAAAAAAAAAAAACCTACAGGTCTTGGCTGGCCTGAAATCCTCACTGTACTCATCTCAAGTATAACTTCCTCCCTGGGCAGATCTACTCATGGGAATTTGATCTCTAAGTATTGTCATTGCCACAAACCATCCATCTGTCAGCCATCACTTACTTTGCCCGCAGCATGCGGACAGTTGATGGGAGTTTGGCAGATGTTCTTGAGATCCAGAGTAGTTTTCTGGAATGCCCTTAAGAACCCCGGCTTCAGTGCCTCGGGATGACATCCTGGGTGGCAGCGTCCCTGTCCCTTGCTGCCCCAGCCCTCCCAATGGCTGAGGAAGCCTCTGTCAGCCTCAGTGCATAGACTTGCCTGTTCTCCTGACTGAACCCTGACTTACTACATTGAGAATGTGTCTGTCCTCTTGCGCCGTCATTGACGCGTAAGAAGGTCTGAGCCTGAAGCCCTGGCCTTGCCCACACCACATACAATGTATCTCATCCGTACGCGCTCTCTGGGGAGCAAGATGGCATGCGTTACCACTGAAGCCCTTCCCACATTCTTTACACTTACAGGGCCTCTCTCCTGTGTGGACTCAGACGTGCATGGAGATCTGAACTCCCACTGAAGCCCTTCCCACACTCATGGCATTTATATGGTTTCTCTCTGGTCCGATCTCTTTGATGTAAGTGAAAGTATGAGCTGTAACTGAAGCCCTTACTGCACACGTCACGTGTGTAAGGCTTTTCTCCCGTGTGAGCCCTCTGATGAGTGTGAAGAACTGCGCTGTATGCAAAAGCCTTTCCGCACACATTGCACGTGCAGGGCTTCGCCCCGGTGTGGACTCGCTGGTGAATGTGAAGGTGTGTGCTTTGGCTGAAGCCCTTTCCACACTCGCCACACCGGTAAGGCCTCTCCCCCGAGTGCAGCCTCCCGTGGACTTGAAGAACAGAGCTTGAACTGAAGCATTTGCTGCACTCACCGCATTTGTAGGGCTTCTCTCCAGCACGGACTCTCTGGGGGACAGTAAGATTGGAGCTCTGATCAAAGCCCTACCCACACTCCTCACATTTGTAGGGCTTTTTCCCCTGTGTGCACTCCCTGATGAATACACAGAAGTGACCTAAATCCAAACCCCTTCCCACACACACCACATCTGCCCCGTGTGGACTCGGTGATGATTGAGAAGACAAGTTGTACCTGAAAACCTAGCCATATTCGGGACATTTGTAGGGTTTGTCTCCCAAGGGGTCCTTCTGGTATCTAGGAGGGTCTGAGCTCTGCTGACAGCCCTCAGCCTACTTTTGATATTCATAAGCTTTCTCATCTGAATGAGTTTTATCATGAACCATCAGGTCCGAGCTCTGACCGAAGTCCCGTCCACACTGGTCACGTCTACAAGACTGCTCTCTGTGGGCACTGGGATGGACAGGAGGGTCTGCAACATCTACGTGGCCCACTTCACAGTCATTACATTTGACAGGTTGTGGTACCACAGGGACCGTTTTATGTCATTTGACTGTTGACTTCGCAAAGTGTTTCCCACAGTGAGTGTATCTTCTTTACGTTCTTGGGAATCTCCATTTTCACATGACGTCTGACTGACGCCGTCATCACACTGAGCACCTCCATATGGTTTCTGTTCCATGTGAATTCTCATACGGTCCTCGAGAACTCGGGCTCAGTCACTATGTGGGCTCCCTTCCAACACTCGAGTGTAAGGACTTGTGTCAGGCCTTTCCACGCGGTGCCATCTTGATTTTCTAGATTAGTGGCCTTTATTACATAGTTCTCATTTTCAGAAATCTGAAGAGACACTCGGGCCCACTCTTCGCAGGGGAAACATCTCCTTCTAAATACTGGGGACAATCCCCTTGATGATTCACGACATACTCCCGGCTCCCAGTGAATTCACTGAGCCTTTGTTTCCAAATCTGCCGGCAGTAGAGCACTCCTTGCCAGAGATAACTCGACCCTTTTCCTGGAAGTTATGAAATGTTGTTTTTAATCCTGTTTCCTATGACGAGAAAAGAGAGTTTGGCAAAGAGACTAAGTAAGCCATCCCTCCAGAGGTTTTGAGAAAACAAGTAGGATGGGGCGGGAAGTTGTCACTGGCTTCTCTTCATATAGGAAAACAATTAGAACCACAGTACATCTAATCTATGAACTGCCAGTTAAAAATCAGATGGTGGGGAAAAAAATAAAAAATAAAATAAAAATCAGATGGTGGGGCGCCTGGGTGGCTCAGGCAGTTAAGCGTCTGACTTTGGCTCAGGTCATGATCTCACGGTTTGTGGGTTTGAGCCCCGCATCGGGCTCTGTGCAGACAGCTCAGAGCCTGGAGCCTGCTTCGGATTCAGTGTCTCCCTCTCTCTCTGCCCCTCCCTGCTCATGCTGTCTCTCTATCTCTCTCAAAAATAAATTAAAGCATTAAAAAAAATCAGATGTTGCAGGGAAACCAAAAGAAATCTTGGGAACAATTTACAAAGAAAGAAATTCACCTCTAGAGGTGACAAAACACCTTTAATCATTTGGCTACAAAAGGTCTGGGGGAGACTCCTATATGATTCATGTTCCGTGTGTGTGTGTGTGTGTGTGTGTACAACATAATAATGGAGTGCTAGACATGGTGACGGACGTAAACAATCACAAAGACCTTCCAAGGTACCATACAAAGTTGCAGAAATAAACAAGTCCTGTCTCCTGCTAAAGTCCCTTCCACTGTCACATGAGGTGGGATTATCACGTATGTTTCTGCACAACTGTATGTGGTGGGCCTAAAACAGCGATGGGGATCAATATGGGGATAATATTATGAAATATAGTTGTTGGGGGTTTTGGGGGAGGGACATGTACACACCTTGGAGGCAGGCTTAAAGAGACAACATTTTCTCTGAGATTTTCTAGATTCCATGAAGAGATATAGTCCACCAAGATCCTGTAATCCAATCAGTGATATTTTTTTCTTTTCTTTTTTCTTTTCTGGTAACTAATCTCTATTCCCAATGTGGGGCTTGAATGTATGACCTTGAGACCAAGAGTCACATGCTCTAAGATTCTGTCATGTGCTTCCTGGATCTCTCCTCTTTAGATAATTGCAGAATGTCAAATAGCCATGACTATGAGAAGGGGCAACATGGAATTGTCAATGGCCTGGCCGCCAGGGAAGCAAGATTGTCCTAAAGGGCCATAAAACAGAAGGGGATGAGGTCAAAGAGGATGGTCATACCCTTGGCGCCCTAAAATGGGCTTCAGAATGGCACGAACACCATGATCAAGACCATCTGGACATTGCTACCAGTTTGACGTCGTTTTGGAGTCATTTTACTGAGTGACTTTAATTTGTAAGGTGGTGTCAGAGAAAGGGGGAACTTGGAACTTCCCACAACAAGCTTACAGCAGCAATTTGCCAGTTGTTTTGACTATATCCGTACTAACAAAAGCATTTACACACGACCCAGTACACAGACACAGACTGTTAACAAAAACAGCTTTATCACCTGATACTTACCTCACCAGATGCAATGTACTCTGATAAATTCTGTTCGAGTCCATTTATTTGTCTTGCTTTTTAAAAGCTGCTGATTATGATTGAGTGACTTGATTTCAGATGCACCAACAGTGCTGAATCCTGCAGATTGGGCATAAGTCTATAATCTACACACAAAGAGGGTACTTAGTTTCACGTGGTTATTAAAAACACAGGGTCTAGAAGCAGATTAAAAGGGCTCAAATCCCAGCCCTTACAAGCCGTGTGATCGTGGGCAAGGTATTTAACCACTCCGTGCCTCCGTTGTTTCCTTTGTAAATGGAGGCAATAATAGCAACTATCTCATAAACTACACCGAGGTAACACACAGCTGCATGTGCGCCCCTGAGAAACTGAAAGTAGACGTTCATCAACAAGGAAGCAAACAGCTGACCCTTATATCACGCTCACTCCATACCGGATTCTGGTTTAGATCCCTTCACACGCCTTTCCCCAAAATATCAGTTTTTCTCCAGAATCAACCAAGGGACCGAGGCCCGTGGTAGTGTGTGAACTTTATCAACCTCATTTTGAAGAACAGAAGAAAAGAATGAGCGCCTACAATGAGAGGAAGTCAGGGCGGCTCGCTAACGGTTACAGGTAGGATGCCCATGGGCCAGGGGTGCAGGACCTGAGAGCGTCCACACCAACACTTCACACGGGGCAACCCGCTCACATCTGTCTGTTAAAACTCACTTAACTTCAGGGGTCTTCTCTGCATGTTTTCTCTCCAGTGGCCAAAGCTTCCCTCTGTGCTCCCACTGGAATATTCTATCCGGTGGGAAGCTGATTATTTGAGGAAACAGGATCGGTGGTTTGTGCTTGGTTACGGAGGGCTGTGGTCCTCACCCACTGAGACAAGGTTCCTAAAGTTCTCCCGCATCACGTCCTGGTGCAAGTGTATCTGGGTCTTGTCCAATAGCGCCAGCTCTTCCTCAGTGAAGACCACAGCCACATCCTTGAAGGTCACGGTTTCCTAAAACATCAAGCACACACCATACCGATCACCCACAAATGCCCACTGGCAGAAGAGCACAACTGGAAGCTGTGCCAGTCCTTAGATTATTGTCTTTCTGCTCCAAACTGGTGTTTAAACCACACACTTCATAGGGCTGGAGCTGAAACTGGCAACTGGCTCTATGGGAGGCTCCGACAGTAGGGGGCGCAAGAGGGATTCCGCAAGGCTAGGGGAGAAAGGGCCTTCCCTTGCTCCTGCCAGTTTGCTTCCTGTTCCGGTATCACCTCGGTCGTGCTCCGTGCGCCTGGTGACAGCAGTCCCTTTCCGTAGGGATAGCTGAAGCCACTTTGCAGTTTCCCCAACACTTAACAGAACCAGTTTCATTGTTCCCCACCTCAGGGACACCAGTCCGAGCCAGCAGGTGTCCCCTCATCAGAAATCTGGGTCCGTGACCCGTGGGCTGCTTCTCTGAGCTCAGACATACCAGCCAGCCAGCACCCCCTCCTCACAATTCTGTATTTCAGTGCCCCAAGGCCCCTCCTCCAAGTTTCTAAGTTCCAATAATTCAATCTCTCCCTTGCGTTCCCTCAGCCTGCTTGGTAGTTCTTATGTAGTTGCTACTTCTGTGATACTGTAGCGTTCTCTCTCCACCCTCTTAGGTACCTGGTTAACAACTCCCATACCTAGTGAACAATTCTATTAAATTCTTCCTGTTCAAATAGCAGTGTCCTTTCTGTGCTCTAAATAGGCTCTTACTAGTACAAACGAAATGAGAAACACAGAAGAAATTCAGTTTTAAGTTGGCCAAGTTTCTCTTTTTTCCTCCACATTGCCTGTGTCCCCCCATTAACCATCCAGGGTCCCACAAAGAATGTTAAACACCCATGAACATCTGTCTGTCTTTGAGTGCTAATAAGAACATTTCTATAACATAAATTCCTAGATAAGAGACCACTGAGTTACTTGTTACGCATACACTTTGGCTGATATTATCCATAATGTCCTCCAAAAAGGTTTTGCTGATACACTGGTCTCGTAGTTTCTGGGTGTTCATTCCCCCTCATAAACCAAGAGTTGGTACTTTATTTTCTCTATTGTAGCAGATTAATCTACTTCTATTGGACTAAGCAGATAAGGCAACTAAGAGCATTGGCTGCCAGATTAAGACGAAAAAGTAAAAAGGAAATTATTGAGACAATTGGGAGCATTTGGGTATCAACTAACTATTCAAATAATAGTGGAATCAGTTGTAGAACTACTGGATCATATGGTCATTCTATTTTTAATTTTATGAGGAAACTCCGTAATATTTTCCACAGTGGCTGCACCAATTTTCATTCCCACCCATAGTACCTGAGGGTTCCTTTTTCTCCACATCCTGGCAACACTTGTTATTTCTTGTTTTTTATTTTAGCCATTCTGACATGTGTGAGGTGATATCTCATGATGGTTTTGATTCACATTTCCCTGATGATGAACTTGTCTGTTCACCACCTGTAGGTCTTCTTGGAAAAATGTCTATTCCTGGGGCTCGTGGTTGGCTCAGTTAGTTAGGCATCCAACTTCATGATCTTGCTGTTTATAAGCCCGAGTCCCACGTCAGGCTCTGTGCTGTCAGTGCAGAGCCTGGAGCCTGCTTCAGATTCAGTGTGTGTCTCTTTCTGCCTCTGAAGAGGCAGAAGCACTGCTTGTTGTGCTCTGTGTGTCTCTCTCTTTCTCAAAAATAATAAATATTTAAAAAAAGAAAAATGTCTATTCCGATCCTCTGCCCATTTTTAAATTGGATTATTTGGGTCTCTGTGATCTTTTTGTATAAATTCTTTATATAATTTGGATATTAACCCCTTATCAGATATATTATTCACAAATGTCTTCTCCCATTCAGTAGGTTACCTTTTTTATTTTGTTGATGGTCTGTGCAAAAGCTTTTTAATTTTGGTATAATCCAAACAGTTTAATTTTGTTTTTGTTTTCCTTCCCAGGAGACATATCCAGAAAAATGTTCCTATGGCCAATGTCAAAGAAATTACTGCTTATGTTTTCTTCTAAGAATTTTATGGTTTCACATCTTGCATGTAGGTCTTTAATCCATTTTGAGTTTATTTTTATGTGTAGTATTTACCCAAAGGAAACAAAAACACTAATTCAAAAAGATATACACACTCCTATGCTCATTGCAGCATTATCTACAATAGCCAAGATATGGAAGCAACCCAAGTGCCCATCAATAGATGAATGGATAAAGATGTGGTGAACACACACACACACACACACACACACACAATGCACAATGGTATATGACTCAGTCATAAAAAGGATTGAACTCCTGATATCTGCAACAACACGGATGGACCTCGAGGGTATAATGTTAACTAAAATAAGTCAGAGAAAGCCAAATACCATATGATATCACTCACATGTGGAATTTAAGAAACAAAACAAATGATTAAAAGGGGGAAACAGATTCTTAAGTACAGAAAACAAACTGGTGGTTGCCAGAAGGGAGGTGAGTGGGGAGGTGGGAAAACAGATAAAGGGGATTAAAGAGTACACTTATCAGGACACTTGGGTTGCTCATTTGGTTGAGCATCTGACACTTGATTTCAGCTCTGGGTCATGGGACTGAGCCCCACATCAGACTCCATGTTGAGTGTGGAGCCTGCTTAGGGTTCTCTCTTTCCCCTCTGCCCCTCTCCCCCATTCATGCACTCTCTCTTTAAAATGAAGTGGAAAAAACTTAGAAAAAAGAGGACACTTATCATGATGAGCACTGAGAAATGTACAGAATTATTGAATCACTATGTGGTACACCTGGAACTAATATAACACTGTATGTTAATTATACTTGAATGAAAACTAAATTTCCTGAGCATGATGACAGTAATGTGGAAATGTAGGGAAACACTCTTATTCTTAGGAGACACATGCTGAAGTATTGAGGGATGAATAATGATGCCTGTAATTCATTCTCAACTGGGTCAAGAAAGTGAAATATGGATAGTATGTGTATATATATGTGTGCAAGTTTACAACTATGAATCTAGTTGAATATACTATAGCGTTCTTTCCACTTTTCCATGAATTAAAAAATTTCAAAATAAAAAGTTGAGGGGGAAAATATTCTAGTATTAATAGCCATCCCCTGACCAAGAAAACAAATTTTTAAATAAAGTATTATCATTGGACTTATCACACTGCTCAACTATTATGTGGTCACAGACATGTCTTCTTATTAGACTTTGTACTTCAAAAATGCTTCCAACCAAAGTTGTGAGCAGTTAAAATATATTTCATGGACTAGCAATTGTTCAATTCACAAAAAACTGACAATTATTTTTAAAGAAATTTTAATGTTTATTTATTTTTGAGAGAGAGACAGAGTGTGAGCAGAGGAGGGGCAGAGAGAGAGGGAGACACAGAATCCAAAGCAGGCTCCAGACTCTGAGCTGTCAGCACAGAGTCCGACACAGGGCCCGAACCCACAGACTGTGACGTCATGACCTGAGCTGAACTCAGACACTTAACTGATTGAGTCACCCAGGTGCCCCACCTGACCGACAAGGGACTATCTCCCTACATGAGCCTTCTTCATCTCAACACTCTGGGAAAACAAAATACCCATTTCCCATCACCCTTTGCAATTGAGTGGATCCCTTGTTGGGATGCTATGCGGAAACTGCCATACAATGCCAGTACAAGGACCGCCCCAAAAATATTAATAACCCAAATTCATAAACCAATACAGATATAGTCAACAATTTAAAATCTTTTTCTTAGCACACAGCACCATTCATGAAGTACTCTTGTAAAATCTGGGACCTGAATTTATTCACGTACTTAGTGCTCCCACTTATAGGAAATATTGTAGCCAGAGGAACCTATTGAATGACATCAAAAAGAAGTGCTTTTGAGATAATCGGCGAAAATTGATTATTGCCTATGTATTGAATGATACCAAAGAATTACTTGATAAGCAAAGTCATTTTTTTCTATGTTTAGTAGAAATACATACTGAAGTATATAGAGGAGAATGTTAAATCAGATTGCTATTTAGTAAAATTCTCTCACACCCCCCAATGCCACTACAAGACCAGAGTCTATTTCATGCCCCGTGACTTTGGATTTGGCTACATGACTTGTTCCAGCTCTGAGCCTAGGCCTTGAAGAGGTCTCAGATGTTTCCATTTGCTTCCTTACTCCTCTGCTAGCACCCAACACATCCAAGCTAACGGATACAAAAACTGCCACCACTAGCAAAATGCTTCCAAATAAATATCTCTGGGTCTGACTTTGGGACCAGCAGTAACAGTTGAGGAAACTGTCATCAGAGGATGGAAAAATGGTAGCCTGGGTGATACAGTGTGAAACATTTGGTAAAACAGTTGCTGGCAATAATTTAGAAGATAGAAAATGTACCTAAGGGGAATGTGTGGACTTAGGCAAGATGGTTTTCAGACAGAGGAAATGAATGGGAGTTCATTTAAGAGCTACTCTAAGAAAATAATGAGCTCAGAACAAATTTATAATTATATAAAATATAAATAATGAGCTCAGAACAAATATTTATATTTATATAAAATAATGTGCTATCAGGATCTTCTTTTAAAATGCTTTGGGAAAGAAAGAAGGAAAGTGAAAAAGAGAGCAGTGAGGCAGATGTGGCAAAACATTGAACCTGCACTATACATAGATATTCATAGTACTATTTTCTTTCTGTATATTTTCATAATTAAAACATTTTTCATGATTAAAAAACCTTTGCTGTACCCTCTGATGGCCTTTTTGATACATCAACTTGGCTAGACTATTATCCCGTTATTGAAGCAAACATTAACCTAGGTGTTGCTGTGAAGATATTTTGTAGATGTGATTAAAGTCCATAATCAGATGACTTTGAAGGAGATTCTTTCAAATAATCTGGGAAGGCCTGATTCAATCAGTTGAAGGACCTTAAGACCAGACCTGAGGTTTCCCTAAGAGAAGAAATTCTATCTGTAGACCACAGTCTCAGTCTGTGTCTAAGAGTCCCAGCCTGCCCTGGGATTTCCAACTTACCCTGACAGTCACGAAAAATAAATCTCATACGAATCTCTTCCTAATAAGTATCTCATATTGTTCCTACTTCACTGGCTGAACCTTGATGGATAAATACCCATTCAAATCTTACTACTTTATGTGGACTGGACCCCGCACTACGCCGAGTGTGGTCATGTAATCACCGACCATACACTCAAGTGTTGTGACAATACGACATTGCTGTAAAAGTTTCTGGGCTGCCTGGGCAGCTCACTCGGGTAAGAGTCAGACTTTGGCTCAGGTCATGATCTCGCAGTTCCTGAGTTCAAGCCCTGTGTCGGGATCTGTGCTGTCATCTCAGAGCCTGGAACCTGCTTCCAATCCTGTGTCTCCCTCTCTCTCTCTGCCCTGCCTCAGCCCATGCTGTCTCTCCTGATCTCTCTCTCTCTCTCTCAAAAATAAATAGATGTTAAAAGTTTCCAAATTCTTCCTCTTGATTGCTGTATTGATCTCTCAGGGACAAGTGGCTCATGGACTGGCATTTGTGTGCAAACCGCACTTGGAATAGACATCTTGACATCTCTGAGATCATTCCTTCCTTTCTGCAAAGAGACTAAACACCACCTCTCTCACACAGCTGTTGGGAGCAAGGTAAAGTGTCTAAGACACAGCCATCACTCAAAACTTGGCCATCTCCTTTCAGAAAGTAGCTCCTCACAAGGGACAAGGCACTTAAGACATGGCACAGAGAGACAGGGACACAGAATCGGGAGCAGACTCCAGGCTCTGAGCAGTCAGCACAGAGCCTGACACGGGGCTCGAACTCACAGACTGTGAGATCATGACCTGAGCCGAAGCCAGACGCTCAACTGAATGAGCCGCTCTGGTGCCCTTGTCCTGGCTTCTTCTTATCTGTACAGTTTTTTCACACAACCTTTTCTCCCAATCTACCTTTACCTCTCTTCTCATTCTCAATGGACTGAATCTCACTTCCTCAAGCCTTCTCCCCTGCCCCCATCCCACTCAGGCTCCCATGTCACTGCTATCTCGCTCCTCAAACTTTTCGATCAAAGCTGCCACCCTTTTCTTTGCCTCAGACTTGTGAATGTGCTGACATCACCTACATCCTTATTCTGGAAAAGGGGCTCTAGAACTTCTGACTTGGACAGTGATCTCAGGATGACAGGGAACCTTCTTCTGCTTCCACTCTCACATGCAAGACTCGTTCTTGTGTAACTAGGACTTGGAAGCTAAAGAACTTTCAGTTAGCTAAGATCTTGACTCTCAGTTTCCAAAGCGACCTCTGTCCAGCACACATTCTGTGTGCTGGGACCACGGGATTTTTGTAAATGTTGATGATACATCTACGACATGGAAGACACACTTTCTGCTCTGGAAAAGCTCACAGGAGGGGCTCTTGGGTGGCTCAGTCGGTTAAGTAGCCAACTTTGACTCAAGTCATGATCTCAAGGTTGGTGGGTTCAAGCCCTGCATTGGGATCTGTGCTGACAGCTCAGAGCCTGGAGTCTGCTTTGGATTCTGTGTCTCCCTCTCTCTTTGCCCCTCTCCCACTTGTGTTCTGTCTCTCAAAGGTGAATAAATGCTTTAAAAAATTTTTTTAAAGCTCACAGTTTGGAGCTAGGAATGCTCTAGATCTCCCGGTGGACAGAAGCAGGTAGAAGGAAGCCCTAGCAACTTGCCACTCCACATCCTTTCAACTCCCTTCCCTATCCTGCCTTTATCAGGGGACCTCCTTGCTCTCCAGCTTCCATTAAATTTAGCCAATAGGGGAAGTCAGCAGGAGATGCAGGGAAGGGACATAAATGAAGTCAGAGTATTCCCCCAGTTCTTGCCTGGGGATGCTTTGGACTGGCTCTGTTTTATGTCCCTTGACCAAAGGTCACAGCACCTATCAGTGGCCCTCATCTCAAATCTCTTTCCCCAGGTCTGGTAACTGGCTCCTCCCTTAGCCCTTCCGCCCTAGGGACAACTGTCAGTTACCCGGCTTTGAGCAGATCTCTGATACTGCAAGATCCTTTCTTGATTAATACACCCTGCCTGCACCTTTGTCAACTGTCCATTTATTTTAAGTTCTTCTCAAGTTACCATTTTGACTCTGGTGCTTATTTCCCATCTGATAAACTCTGCAAACATGGTGGCCTCTGGCCTTTCAGGAGAAGCTTAGTGTACCAAATTTCTGCTGTAGGCACTGTGGGAACCCCAAAGATTAAAGATAAAAACCAAAGACCATGTCTCTGTCTTCTCAGATAGTGCTTCTAGAAACTACCTGTTGTGAGGGGTGCGTGGGTGGGTCAGTTCGTTGGGCATACAACTCCTGATTTCAGCTCAGGTCATAAGCTCACAGTTTGTGAGACTGAGCCCTGCATCAGGTTCTGTGCTGAGTGTGGAGCCTGCTTGTGATTCTCTCTCTCCTTCTCTCTCTGCCTGTCCCTTGGCTCGCTCTCTCAAAATAAATAAATGAACATTAAAGAAAAAAACTACCCAGGGTGACGGGCCAGTTTCATGTATTTTCACTGCTATTCATCTTCTGTAGGTACAGTATTTGATATATATATATAATACAGTTAAAAATTTCTAACTGGACAGCAACATGCAGAAAAGTAAAACTGGACCACTTTCTTACACCATACACAAAAATAAAATCAAAATGGATGAAAGACCTAAATGTGAGACAGGAAACCCTCAAAACCCTAGAGAAGAAAACAAGCAACAATCTCTTTGACCTTGACTGAAACAATATCTTACTCAATAAGTCTCCAGAAGCAAGGGAAATAAAAGTAAAAATGTACTACCAGGACCTCATCAAGATAAAAAGCTTCTGCACTGCAAAGGAAACAATCAACAAAACTAAAAGGCAACTGATAGAATGGGAGAAGATATTTGTAAATGACATATCAGATAAAGGGTTAGTATCCACACTCTAAAGAATTTACCAAACTCAACACCTGAAAAACAATTAATCCAGTGAAGAAATAGACAGAAGACATGAATAGACACTTTTCCAAAGAAGACATCCAGATGACCCACAGATGCATGAAAAGATGTTCAACATCACGCATCATCAGGGAAATACATACCAAAACCACACTGAGATACCACTGAGATCACACCAGTCTGAGTGAAATTAACAACTCAGGAAACATCAGATGCTGGTGAGGATGTGGAGAAACCAGGAACCCTCTTGCACTGTTGGTGGGAATGCAAACTGGTACAGTCATTCTGGAAAACAGTGTGGAGTTTCCTCAAAAAATTAAAAATAGAAATACCCAGCAATATCACTACTAGGAATTTATCCAAAGGATACAGGAGTGTGGATTCATAGGGACATATGCACCCCAATGTTTATAGCAATGATTTCAACAATAGCCAAATCATGGAAATAGCCCAAATGTCCATCAACCAATGAATGGATAAAGAAGATGTGGTTTATATGTACAATGAAATACTACTTGTCAATGAGAAAGAAGGAAATCTTGGCATTTGCAGCAACGTGGATGGAAGTAGGGGGTATTATGCTAAGTGAAATAAGTCCATTAGAGAAAGACAGATACTATATGTTTTCTTTTTTTTTCTTTTTTTATAATAGTTTATTGTCAAATTGGTTTCCATATAACACCCAGTGCTTCTCCTCACAAGTGCCCCCCACCATGACCATCACCCCCTCCCTCCCTCCCCCTCCCCTTTCAGTCCATGATTCATCTTCAGTATTCAGTAGTCTCCCTTGATCTGTGTCCCTCACTCTTCCCCGCTCTCTTTCCCTCTTCATCTCCCCATGGTCCCCTGCCAGGTCTCTCCTGTTAGACCTATGAATGCAAACATATGGAGATACCATATGTTTTCACTCATACGTGGAATTGGGAAGCTTAATAGAAGACCGGGGGGAGGGGAAGGGGACAGAATAGTTTCAGAGAGGGAGGCAAACCCATAAGAGATTCCTAAATACAGAAAACAAACTGAGGGTTGATGAAGGGGAGCAGGGGCTTGGGGAAAATGGGTGATGGGCATGGAGGAGGGCATCTGCTGGGATGAGCACTGGGTGTTGTGTGTAAGCGATGAATCACAGGAATCTACCCCCAAAACCAAAAGCACACTGTATACACTGTATGTCAGCCAATTTGACAATAAATTATACTAAAAAATAAAATAAAAATAGATTAAAAATTCCTAGAAAAAGGAAATACTTAAGCATATAAATTACAAGCTCATTTAAAAATTGTTAGATTAATCAGTTGTCATACAATTATCATACAAAACAACAGAACACTAGCTAAAATTCTTATACAAATTTTTAAATGTATACACTCAATTTCTGAAATTATCTGGTCACAGACCAATAACATCTGACTCTCCAAATGGCATGTCTGCTGGCCACCCATCAGCACCTTTGTAGGGTTACAGAATCAGGCTCATAGAATACAAAATGACTTTTTGGTAAATCTTCACTCTTTCCCCCCACCCCTTCCCCACCTTTAGTAGAAAGCATTAATCGCCTTACTCTGGGCTCCAACAAGATTTGTTAGCCCCCCAGGTACAGTACTAATCACATTCTGATCTGAGTCATGCAGCAGGAAAGACACCAGGTGTCCACAGCAACCTCTAGAAGGGAAGAGGATTCACAGGGTCCTGGACTTCAACTGCCAAGAAACACAGGAGAAGCCCCGGGGCACCTGGGTGGCTCAGTTGGTTGAGCATCCGACTTCAGCTCAGCTCATGATTGTGCGGTTTGTGAGTTTGAGCCCCGCATTGGGCTCTCTTTGAGAGCTAGCTTTGGCCTTCAGGGCTTGTGGCAGGACTGCAGGCAGGGCAGTCTCTAGTCCATGCCAATTTGCCTTTGGACAGCATGGAAATGTATCCCTTCTTCAAGATACTTCCATTTGTTGTTAAATTATAATATACTGATTTCTTTAGAACAAAGCAACAGAGCACTTTTTTATTGTCACTTGCTGAAAAACTGTGTGTATGTTCTATGTGCATGCGATGCCTTTGATGTGGTCTCCTTGTGCAGTACCCAACCTGCACAGATGTGCATGGCAGCCCTACCCTCAGAAAGCCTGTCTAAAAACTTAAGACTAGTGAGACATGGCTGTGTGCCCATGACAAAGCCTATCACTGGACAGTTCAAGTAACTAAGAAGTATAGAACTATGGGAGGGCTTTTCTAATGACCTTCCCATATCCCCTGCCCATGGGGGTCAGACCACAGGATCTTGTACTGACATCCACTATAACACTTTTCAAATCATACTGTAATTTTTCTGGTTACATTTGCTTTCTCTCCTGTAACCTGTGCTCCCAATGAATAGAAATTATACTATTCAAGTACATGTGGCAAGTTTAGCATGCAGTAGGTGCCAAATAAATGAATGAATGGAGAAGTCTGGGCCTTTGCCTGTCTTAATTCTCAGACTGAAGAGATCAGATCCTGAGATCAAAGGTGCAAGGAAAAGCCCATGCATTGGGCATATGACCCATGCACTGAATAGTGACTATGAAAAAAGGCAGCAGAGCCTGGCTGTTAAAAAAAAAAAATAGACTCTGGAACCAGACTCCTGGGGTTCAAGGTCTGGCTTTTTCATCCACTGGCTGTGTGCTCTTGGTTGAACTATCTCCTGGTGCCTTAGTTCTTTCCTCTGTACAAGACAGGATATCGAGAGACCCTATTTCTTTTTTTTTTTAATTTTTTAAATTTAATTTTGATACAGAGAGAGACAGAGCATGAGAGGGGGAGGGGCAGAGAGAGAGAAGGAGACACAGAACTGAAAGCAGGCTCCAGGCTCTGAGCTAGCTGTCTGCACTGAGCCTGACACGGGGCTCGAACCCACGAACGTGAGATCTGACCTGAGCCGAAGCCAGAGGCTTAACCGACTGAGCCACCCAGGCGCCCCGAGAGACCCTATTTCTCAGTGTCGCTATGGGAACTCAGTAAGTTATTACGCGTAGGTGCACAGGGTGGTACCCAGCATACAGTAAGGGGTCAGTAAGTGTTGGGTACTGGGCGGTATGCTCAGTGCTCCAGATAAAAACCTACCATTCAGTCCCTAATCAGGGTGCCTGGGTGACGCGGCCTGTTAAGCCTCTGATTTTGGCTCAGGTCATGATCTTACAGTTTCTGAATTCAAGCCCCGCATTCGGCTCTGTGCTGACAGCTCAGAGGCCTGGAGCCTGCTTTGGATTCTGTGTGTGTGTCTCTCTCTCTGCCCCTCCCTGGCTCACACTGTCTCTCTTGCTCTCAAAAATAAATAAATATTAAAAAAAAAAAGATTCAGTCCCTGATATAAAGGGGAGGCAAATGAAGGGGTAGAGAGGTGAGCCAATAAATTCACTGGAATGTAAGAAGGTACAGCAGAATTCCATAAAACTGAACAAAGACACAGGGAACAGGAACCCGACACACCTCGAGAGGGGTCCAGGCTGTCAGGGAAGGCTTTCGAGAGATGAAAACTGAACTGTAGCTGATGCCTGAAGAAAGAGTAGGCATTTACCCAACTGACAAGGAAGGAGTAGGCTAGTGAGCAACAGTGGCAGTGAGGACGAAAACACACATGTGGGCAGTGCTGTGGTCCCACCAAAGGCCAGGGTGCACATCAGTGTAGACCAGAATGCAGAGTCAGGGGTTGAGGGGCTAAGACAATGCCAGAAACATCACCAGGGGCCAATCCTGAAGAATCTTGAAGAGGTTCAACACTGTGTTGCTATTATTATTAATGAACCCTCAGGTCCTGTTTTGGGTGTCACCTCCTCAGGAAGCCCTCCTTGATTACCCCTACATTAGGTACCATCTTCATCCGTTCAACCGGCTAAAACAAACCACCGTATACCAGGTGGCTTATAACGAACAGAAATTTATTTCTCACTGTTCTGGAGGCTGGAAGGCCCGGATCAGGGTGCCAGCACCATTAGGGGAGGGCTCTTTTCTGGATCACAGACTTCTTGTTGTCTCCAGCTCTCCTCATAGGGTGGAACACGCAAGGGAGCTCTCTAGGCCCTCCTTTATAAGGGCGTTCGCCTCCCTCATGAGGACTCTGCCCTCATGCCACAATCACCTTCTGAAGTGCTGCCTCTTGATATCACCACAGGGGCCTCAGGATTTCACCATGTGAATTTCAGAGGCCCCAAACGTTCACACCACGGCAGACGCCTGCTGTGGCTGGCACCTTTATCTTCCACCCTGGGCTACACGCTCAGAGAGAACAAGGATGGCATTTCCCCGTTGCACACATATTAAGTGCCTACTGTATGCCAGACAGTGATCTAGACACTGAAGATACAGCAGTGATAAGGGCTATGGGGAAAAAAACGAGGCAGAGGATAGGGAGTGAAATGGGGGGGGGGGCGGTGTCAGGAGAAGTCTCACTGGAGTGCTCGGGGAGTAAAGGCCTAGCCTAGGAAGGGAGTGACCGATATCTGTACAAAGAGCATTCTATACAGAGGGAGCAGCAAGGGCCAGAATGGGGGTCTTCGAGGCTATTTTAAGGATTTTCGCTCTTAGTCTCATTAGATAGGAACAATGGGAGGGTTTTTGAACAGAAGAGTGACATGATCTAACGCAGGTATCAATAGGATTATTCTGACTGCTGTTAAGAATGGACGAACAGGTGCGGGGTCCCAGCGGCGGCGGCGTCCTCGGCCCCTCGCCCACTGGGCCCCAGCCGCCCTGGGGGCCGGAGGCGGGGTGGGGATCTGAGCTGCGTCCTGGGCTCCAGGCCGCTTCCAGGAAGTCGCCTCCGGCTTTGCGGCGAGGGGCCGGCCCCAGAGTCCTCCCGCCCCCACCGCCACCGCCCGAGGGCCTGGACTGTGGGGACCAGGAGGGAGGTGCGAGCGTGTGGCCCCCTACGAAGAAGGGGGTGGGCAGGGGGGCTCTGACCCCCCCCCCCCCAGGATGCAGCACCGAGGCTTCCTCCTCCGCACCCTCCGCACCCTCCGCACCCTCCTCACCCTCCTCACCCTGCTGGCGCTCACCACCGCGGTGGCCAAAGAGAAAGACAAAGTGAAGAAGGGCCCGGGGAGCGAGTGCGCGGAGTGGGCCTCGGGACCCTGCACCCCCAGCAGCAAGGGCTGCGGCGTGGGTTTCCGCGAGGGCGCCTGTGGGGCCCAGACCCAGTGCGCCTGGTGCAGGGTGCCCTGCAACTGGAAGATGGAGTTTGGAGCCGACTGCAGGTACAAGTTGGAGAGCTGGGGAGGTGTGATGGGGGCACAGGCATGAAAGCCCGCCAAGGTACCCTGAAGGAGGCGTGGTACAATGCCCAGTGCCAGGAGGTCATCCGGGTGACCAAGCCTTGCATCCCCAAGATCAAAGCCAAGGCCAAAGCCAAGAAAGGGAAGGGAAAGGACTAGCAGCCAGGTCTGCATGCCAAGGAGCCCAGGGCCCGTGCCCTCCCTCCCACAGGGCCAGGATCGAACCTACCGGGGCCTTTTATCTACTCCTTAGCTTTATCAATCATACCCTGCTTCTTCCCTTTCATCATCCACGCCCAAGTGTCCCAAATGGGGAGGGACAGGGGATTGTGGACCGCTTGAGCCTCCTGCCCCAGAGGGACGTGATTCCCGGTACCCCCCTCCCTTTTGTTCTTCCCCACAAAGATGCTATTACTAAAAAATAAATAAACCATTGTGGGTTTTTTCCCCCCAATAAAAGCTTTTCTTTTAATTAAAAAAAAAAAGAATGGACACACAGTGGCAAGATGGGAAGCAGAGACCAGATGGTCAGTTATCACGAAAATCCCACAAAGGGATGATGGTGTCTTGGGTCAGAGACGCAGAGGCGGAGGCAGCGGGAAGTTGCTGGGATCTGTATTTATAATGAAGATACAGTCCTGGGACCTGGTGACCACTGGCATCTGGGGTGGAAAGCGGGGCGTGGAGGCTTCGGCCTTACTCACTGGAAGGATGGAGGTTTTGTAGACGATTAGGAGCTCAGTTTTGGAAATATTAGGTTTGAGGTATTGAAAAACACACCCAAATTGTGAGAAGAAAGGGAGAGGATTCATTTTCAGAAATAGCACATAAAAGTTGGGTTGGCTAGTTAACAGTAGATTTACACACTACTGGAAACATGCATAACCCTCCCACCACCACCCGTGGAGTCCCAAACCCTTAGACTCTTCACTTCTTGGTCCTTCTTCCCCTCTCGGTTTCGCGGGCTTATTTTCATGGGCTTATTTTTGCAGGCTTTGCAATGGGCATGTGCCAAAGAATAAAGGGAGGAGGGACTGAAACTCTCTGGTCATCTCAGGGAATGTACATTAGTTCCAATCAGACTGCTCTGTGCCTTACATGGGCAAAGGCAGTGCTCGGGTAAGGCCACGCCTCTGTAGGACTCAGCCAATGAGGAACCAGGGGAGGGACTTGCATGCTGGGAAATAAATCATCTGCTGTAACTGTCCCTAGTGTGTCTGTCTGGCGTCTGCTCTTGCAAGAACGCTGCTTAAAGCCTCTGCTTCGCTCTGCTCCAAGTCTCCACATCCCTCCTTTGATTGGGTCGGTGGGCTTATTTCTTGCTCATATTTACAGAGATAGAAGAAAAAGTATCCCATTCACAAGAGACAAAAGACATAAAATACCTATGAATCAATTTCATTTAAGAACGGAAGGAAACCTCAGAATTTTACTGAAACACTCGAAGCTCTGACCACACCTCTGAGCTCACAGCAGCTCACGGGGCCCAAGGGTCTAGTCTGAGGGGGAGTTCGCAATGTCTAGCTCCCACATACTATATCCAACTAAGAGTAAAATTCAATCTTTCTATGATTCCTCAGAGCACTTCCAAGCTAGTTAATTATAAAACTGTTTCAAAAACATTTTATTACAAAAATTTCAAACACATGGAAAGGTAGACGGACTAGCAGGATGAACTCCCAGGTGCCAATCATGCGGCTTAAGTGATTACAAACACATGGTCACTCTTATTTCAGTGATGCTTCTAGCTACTCCCAACGTACTCAGATATTAATTTGAAGCGTATCCCGGATACCATATTCATCATATGTCTAATCCAGAAATCCTTCATTATGTAGCTCTAAAAGATATGAAATAGTTTTAAAAGTGCTACTATTACACCTAAAATAGGTAACATTGATTCTCTAATTTCATCAAATGGAGAGTTGTTGTTCAAATTCTTACCCTACTGACTGCAACCGAACAAGTTGCCATTTGCTATTTGTGGCTCATCGGCCTCAAAGTTTGCATCCCCTGCTTCACAGCATGCAAGGTGAGGATGGGGTTAATAATTTGGGGAGGTTCTTTTCCAACTGCATTCAGAGACTACTCCTGATGTCTAACTAAAGGGAGGAGAAAAGCCAAGATGTAAGCAGATTTAGGGGTCCCTGGAAAAAGAAAGCTGAGACATAGGTTGTTTTGTTTTGTGTTTTGTTTTGTTGTTGTTGTTGTTGTTTGGACATAGCTTCTTGACCTAAGAAAAGTCATTTTAGGTCCCGGCCCTCTTGTAATCTAACCCTGACTGGCACCTGGCACTAAATGCCCGAAGCATCTTCTTGCAGAACTTCCTGGGATAAGTTGACATTGCAGAAGCAACTTCAGTAGTTAATGGTTTTAAGGGAACAAAAGACTGTAAGAGTAAAGAGCCCCTATCAGGCCACAAGGTAGCCTAGTCATATTAGGGACAATAAATCAATGATAAACCTTCCAGTGCTGATTCAAAAGTGAACAGTGACCTGAAGCACATTCTAGAGTAATCTTTGCAGGATCTAGACCCCTGTGAGCACACAGCGCCCAGACAGATTGGACCCAGAGAACTGATGATGCTAAGCCTTGCTGGCCCTCGTGACTTCAACCAACTAAGAGCTGGACTCACTCATTATAAGACGACTTCTGCCCCAATTCCAGGCTGAATGCCCCATTGTGCAAGCCCCGCCATGAATATGTGTGCACCCTTACTCTAAAACTTCCTGTTTCCCAAGGAGACGGCTGCTGTGAGAAGTATCCCCGGTGTTCGTCTCCCCCACCCCCTTTTTTTTTTTCTTGGTTGTATCTTTTGGCTCAATACCTACCAAGAGATGAACCCAGTTGGGTAACAAGATGCCCCCCTGGAGACAGAACTACCAGATGCCCAACACACCGTTTAGAATCCAAGATTACAGAAATTTGGGGTACTGATCTCGAACCGCCTCCCTGCCAAGCCCAGCAGTGAACAGCCCAAGCTGTCCCCCATACTTGGAGATGAACTGCTGAGCCGGCCCCTCTCCCCAGTCAGGGACGCCTGGCCCAAACCATTATCCCTCAAACATGGGCCAACGCCCTCCGTACCCCCAGCCCCTCGCCGGGATCTGGAGATGCACATTCAAGACTGACACCATGCACAGGCCCTAGCCCAAATCCTGCAGGGGCACCACCTGAGTCAGTCCCCTCAAACCCGGCTCAAGCTCTCCCACTTCTTCCCAAGGAATACCCAGGGAGCAACTCAATACTCCTCCCAGCCAAGAAGACTTCCATTGGCCACCAGTCCCTGCTTCCAACTCCTCCCACCTATCAACAGGGCGCGATCACAACCATACACCCTCCACCCCTATCGCCTCCGACGGGGGGCACGGGGGGGCACGGTCAGAGCTGGACTCACCTCAGCGCCCCAAACAATGTTGCCCATGGCCTCCGCCGAAGCCCACAGCGCATGCGCAGGGAAGCCTGAGGCCTACAATCCCCAGAAGCTCTTGTACTGCAGCCGCTGGAGGCTGTACCTGGGGATCCGTGTCCCCGCTGGATCCCCACAGGATAGCCATTTACCTAAAACGATCTTAACAACAATAGCAATAGCTAACAGTGAAATGTTAGCAATAATTAAAACAAATCACTCTCCACCCGTGAAAATAAAGGAGAGGCGAGATTTTCTTAACCACCTGGAAATGAGCACTTATTCCCATTTTAGTGAAAATCCTTATAGATTTTTATTCTGCAGACATACCCTTTAATTTCAGAAACACGCAGTTTTTCCATTTAAAATGTATTTATATACCTTTTTCACAGCTTGTTTCCATTGGAGGGGACTCTGGACGATCTTCCACACTTGAGAGCTGGCATAGTTCTGGAATAGTTTTCTCCTTCTCTGGAGAAGCAGAAAGAATGAACAACCAGTGCCTTCTTTTTTGAATCAGGGAATAGCACCAAGTCTGGGTGGGTGGAGGTCTCATAAGAGATCTATTTCTGAAGATCACGAAGACAAGGAAGGTTTTCAGATTCTCTTCAAGAAGTCTCCCCTCTCAGGACTTACTTTTTGCATTTTAAGATTCCTGTTACAGAAAGTATCTTTCTTTTTGTGCCATAATGGGGTAAGAAAATAGTGTAAGGATTTCACTAGATGCCCACAATTCTGGCCTGGAGGAAAGTACCAAAAAAACGGGTGAGAACACATTCTCTCCTTGCCAGCGAAATTCTTTTGGCCAATCATCATTCATCATAATTTAAAAAAAAGTACCATGTGCCAGAGATTGGAGTCATCCGTGATTTTGGCAGATACTAGAAAAGAGTCTTTTTACTGGATGGGGGACATTCTTTTCTTTAACATGCTTCAGTACTATCTGCTATACATGTCAATCCTGCACATTTGAGTTAATTTATTCCCTTTTGGCCTCTCTGCTACTGCTTTCTCACTTGCCCACTCTGGTCCAACCACAACGGGTTAATGGTTGTATCCCCAGTGCTTAGACCCACAGTGCCTGACACACAGTACCTCTTGATTAGCCAAATTTCAGGCAGAAGAAACACTTCAAGGGGTTGAAGATGATATGTATGCACGCCTGATGGTCAAATGGCAGGGTACCGTGTTACACTGTGACCCTGGGGTCCAAGGCAACAACAGGCTTACGTGTTTTCAGTGCTCTGAGCAATGCGTCTGGATGCAGGTCTCCCAGGTGTGAATAACTCCCATTTAATTTCTGACCTGCCATCATACCACCTCATCCTAGAGGGTGCTGGTAGATTACCTCGCCAAGTCGGCATGCTTCCCTCTCCAACTGGCGGTGGAATGATACTAGGCTGGGTTTTGTATCTGAGAGATTTATATTCAGGCTAAAGCCTGTTCTGAGGAACAATTACACCTTGTCTGGACCCACAAAAGCTGCTTGGAGATAGGTGTCTTAAATCTCTGACTCTACTTTATAAACTGACCACATGCAAGCCTGTTGGTGGGACACCACCTTACTGTCACCATACGCTTCGTTCTATACCAGACTCCTCTCCCCAACCGACCCACGTCGGGTAAAGCCAACTCATTCAACATTATTCTTGGTAAACTACCTACCAATCATTCCATTTCTGACTCCACTTTGCAGATGGTGCTCTTCCAACTTCCCAAAAGCCCTGAAACTTGTAGTAACCTTTCTACCATGTAACATTCAAAGAATGACAACAGAGAGTAACACGTTCTTTCACTTGTTACTGCTGATTGTGCATGGAAAGCACTGCACTTTGCCAACACAAACCAATCCGTAGTGGTTACAGCACTGCCCCGGACTCTCTTGTAGCCCTTGCTGCCACTAAAGCACCAGCAGCTGATTGGCACCTGGGAAGCTTTAGGCAACCCAGTGGGATCTCAAAGACAGCCTCTAGCGATCAGGACACAGCACCACCATTCCAACTATGTTATTCTGCCATGCTGTTAGTAGCTATGGTAGTTTCAAGATCTATCCACGAATTCTCTGGTCCTCCTTGCAAGAGGTGGGGCTTACTGCCCTTCCCCATAGTGACTCCTAAGGAATAGAATAAAGCAGAAGTGAGGGTGATCTCAGGGTCAAAAAAGGCACTGTGGCTTCTTGCGTGCGCTCTCCTCCCTGTCACTTGCTCTGAGGGAAGTCAGTCTCCCTGTCACGAAGGCTCTCGGCAGTCATGTAGAGAAGCCCATGCGGTGAGAGGATCTTAGATCTTTTTCAACGGCCACCGTGGAACTGAGGTCTCCTGTTCCAAGGTTCCATGATGCCCAAAGTCATCTTAGAAGCAGACCCAAGTCCTGGTCAAGCATTCGGATAACTGTAGCTGCAGGCAGCATCTGACGGTTACTTCCAGAACACAGGGGAGATGCTGCCCCATTTTAAGAATCTGAGGTCCTCCTTTGGAAATCCAGGAAGTGAGTTGAACTTTTTGACCACAAACCTTGAAGTCTCAGGTGTGGGAATGGCCTCTACATTGGTTCTTTGGCTCTAAAACCCGCGCTATGATTGGAGTCACCCTCCATAAAATACTGGAGATTTTTTTCAAGCCCCCTTCTGAAAGCTAACCATTCTAGCTATCGACACTTTGCTGGGCTCCCAGACATGTTCTTTATTCACTTGGATAGAAAGTGCCCCCTGCCCACCTCCCCTGACACATCTATAACAGGTTTTTGGTCTAGCAGCCCGGACAGCAGAGAGGAGCTCAGCCGGGACTGTGCCCCAGATCTTGAGTCTCCCAGATGAAGAAGTCAAACTACAGGGAACCCCCTCAGCAAAGCCAGGCTTGAGGGCTCACTGGTCCCAGAGGGCGAGAATGCACAGTGGGGCACCACGGCTCCTCCCGCTTACCCAGGTCACGTCTGCTCAAGCCAAAAAAAATTATGCAGCCTCTGAAAGTATCTAAATCACAAATTTCTCAGTTCTTGTGTATACCTTATATTTGGAACTAGGTGCTAAGTAAACAGCAGAAAAAGAAAAAGGAAAAGAAAAGGAAAGAGGTTATAACAGGGATCTTTGACCATAAGGCACGGTTCCACCAGCCTTGATTTTTTAAAAAAATAGCTTTACTATTGTTATAAAACTGATATATACTCTTTGTTAAAAAGTAAAATGCACAAAAGTACACGAATGTATTGCACACCCCGCATCCCACTTGCTAGAGATACACAGTGATCACACTGACCTTTCACACTTCTTTTTTCTCTATATATAAGCATACATACACACAAAACCACACTAGCAAAACGGAGTCATAGTAAAATTGTTCAGCAACTTTCCTGACGCACAAAACAGTTTGTGGGCAACCAATGCCACTGTAGGCACTGAATATTTTTAGTGGTTTTCACTCATTAACATGTGCCTTCATTTACAACATCTGGAGGGTTTTTGGTTTTTGTTTTTTGCTATAGTAAGAAAACGCTAAGAAACTCAGCCATGGGCATAATCTTTTTCCACATGTGTAACTACCTCCCAACTATCAATGACTACACTTACTGCCACTTCAAAGGTTACACAAACTGAAGTTGACACACTGACAAATTCTTTCTTAAAAAAGACTACTTATTTTCCCTCCCACCAATAAATTCCCGAGTGCTTATCTCCATAGATCCCTACCGATGGTGGCTTTGGGGACTCTGTGTTACCACAGCTGTTCTGACAAGTTAAAGGGGTATTTCTGATTTTTAAAAGAATGCTCTAATATGTATCTGTAAGAAAACGCTAGGGAATAAAATGAAAGGGGCAGAAATATTATATTCATGATAGCAATAAAGTAACCTATAAATTCAACACAATGGCAGTCAGACTGTGTTTTTAAAACTTGGTCAAATGAAATGGTCCTGTAGTCCGGCATGGCCTGTCTAGGAGAGTGGTATTTATCTCTAGGGGATAAAACACATTCACTGCAGCTCAATAAAAATGGAATAGAGATACAAGATCTGGAGGTACACCTGCCAAGAGGGGGCACTCTTTTTCTAACTATTCCCGGCCTTCTGAAAGTGACCTGCTCCAACCAATGTGACCATCATCCTTCCAGTTTTGTAGAAACCATCTTCTAAAAGGTACGCACGGTATCGGTTGTAGTAAGGTGACAATTTTTTTCCTACATTGGTCCCATGGGTAGGTATGCCCCCTGCAGAATCCATGTCCATAGTTTGGTCCTCTGATGCGCTCTTCTAGGTCATTTGTAAAAAAGCTCCCTCTTAGGCCAATTCCGGTGGGAGTGACGCCACACTTCAAGGACAGTGCTCTGGGAGACAGCCTCTGGGAGAGCAAAATTTGCGACTCGTGTGTTTTCCCACCATCAGCCTCTGGATCTTCCCTTCCTGCGCAGGCCAACTGCTGGGACAAGGTCAGCCTCCTCTGGCGCCCTCCCTACAGGTCACGTTCACCCCTGCGCTGGTGCTCAGATGAGGGTCCAGTTCGGCGTTCTGCCTCAGCACGTGCCTACTTCTCCGGTTTCTCACGGACATGCGCTCGCTGATGATTTCGCAGCCCCGAGCTGTAACTGAAGCCCTTCCCACACTCCCCGCACCTGTAGGGCTTCTCGCCAGTGTGGACCCTCTGGTGGACGTGAAGGCAGGAGCTTCGCCCAAAGCCCTTCCCACACGCCGCACATTTGTAGGGCTTCTCGCCTGTGTGGACCCTCTGGTGGCCCTGAAGGTGCGAGCTCTGGCTGTAGCCCTTCCCGCACACGTCACACCGGTACGGCTTCTCCCCGGTGTGCACCCTCTTGTGACTGAGGAGCCCGGAGCCGTATCTGAAGCCCTTGCCACATTCGTCGCACGTGTAGGGTTTCTCTCCTGTGTGCAGTCGCTGGTGGGTGCGCAGATTCGAGCCGTAACTGAAGCCCTTGCCGCACTCGTCACACGTGTAGGGCTTCTTCCCCGTGTGGATCCGCTGGTGCTTGTAGAGACTAGACGTGCACCTGAAGCCCTTCCCGCACGCTTCGCACTTGTACGGTTTCTCGCCGGTGTGGACCCTCTGGTGGATGAGAAGCCCCGAGCTGTAACTGAAGCCCTTGCCGCACTCGGCACACGTGTAGGGCTTCTCGCCGGTGTGGGTCCTCTGATGGATGAGGAGGTCGGAGCTGTAAATGAAGCCCTTCCCGCACGCGGCGCACACGAAGGGCCTCTCCCCCGTGTGGACCCTCTGGTGGCTGTGCAGGTCCGAGTTCCGCCGGAAGCCCTTCCCGCACTCGGCGCACTTGTAGGGCTTCTCCCCGGTGTGGACCCTCTGGTGGACGTGGAGGTCCGAGCTCCGGCCGAAGCCCTTGCCGCACTCGCACTTGTAGGGCTTCTCCCCCGTGTGCAGCCGCTGGTGCCGCAGGAGCCCCGAGCTGTAGCTGAAACTCTTGCCGCACACGTCGCAGTCAAAGAGGCGCTGGCCCGTGTGAACTCGCTGGTGCGCCTGCAGGTACGAGTTGTAGCTGAAGCCCTTGTCGCACTGGTCGCACTGGTATGGCTTCTGGCCCGCGTGCGACTTCTGGTGGCTGCTCAGGTGGGAGCTGCACGAGAAGCCCTTCCCGCACTCGGCGCAGCTGAAGGGCTTCCCTCCCGGGTGCACGTGCTGGTGCTTGTGCAGCGCGGACTTGGCGTAGAAGCCTCTGCCGCACTCGCCGCACGCGTAGGGCTTCTCGCCCGTGTGCAGCCGCTGGTGCACCTGCAGCACCGAGCTGTAGCTGAAGCCCTTCCCGCACTCGCCGCACTTGTAGGGCTTCTCCCCGGTGTGGACCCTCTGGTGCACCAGCAGGTTTGAGCTGCGACCGAAGGCCTTCCCGCACTCCTCGCACGCGTAGGGCTTCTTCCCGGTGTGCACGCCCTGGTGGATGAGGAGGATCGACCGGTAGCGGAAGCCCTTCCCGCACACCTCACATCTGTAGGGCATCTCCCCGGCGGGGGCCCGGGGCCGGGCGCTGCTCCTGCGGGCCTGCTCCTCCGGGGGGGGCCTCTGAGGTCTTTCGGGGTGGGCGGTCGGCCTCAGGCCCTTACCAAACTCGGGGTATTTATGGGGCTTCTCTTTCCAGAGCGGCCTTGGGTGAGCGGGAAGGGGCGAGGCTTCCCTGAAGCCACTTCGGCATTCGCTTCGGTTCAAGTCCTCCTCTTCCGGCTCAAGATGATGGAGCGTCAGCTTCTTCACGCAGTCTCTGCCACACCGGTCGCAATTACACGGTCTCTCTCTTTCGGGTAATCTTGGGTCATTGAGACAACGTGATGCCCAGCCGAAGCCACAACGGTCCCACTCAGGTTTACACCCTGTACCTTGCGTGTGGAGTTTTTCACACCTTTCTCGAACATTCCACGACTCGTTGGCAAAGGCTTTCATCCAAGATTCCTGAACGGATACCAGTCTTACAGCTTTCCAGGGTGGAAACTCTTGCTCTTCTGAACTGATGGGTCCCTGAAGGCCGCCCACCAAACTGTCAATTTGTGAAGCCGGAGGAGACGCTCCTTCCCACCCGAGGCAGGAAGAGCAGTCTTCTGAGGACTGGAACGCTCTCCCCGGAAGATTCCCTTGAAGATTCACTCTACGGTCTTGACTCCCAGTTAATTCACCAACCACCTGCTCCCAGATTTTCCAATAGGAGAGCTTTCTGTAGGAAAGGCACTTTAGTTCTCTTTCCTCAATATACACCATATCTTTTTCATTCTTGTCTCCTGCGGGTGAAAGACAATTCCAAGGTGAGAACAGTTATAAGACTGGCTCAGGGATCTCAAGCTAAGTCAGGCTCTCAGACTGGGACCAGTAATGGCCTGGAGCAAAATTCACCTGCATGTGTCATAACTACCGGGGTACCTCTTTCACGTCTGGGGGGAAAAAAGAAGAGGTTCCTAGTACCAAGCTTTGAGGCTAAATGTTAATATGATCCTACTAGTAATGAACTGGGTCTCATCACCTAGTTGCCCAAGCAAAAAAGAAATTCCGAACAGATTCCTACAGAGATGATTCACTTCTCTGCTTAATGTTGTTGTTCCTAATAATAGCATCTAACATCACTGGGGCGCCTGGGGGGCTCAGTCAGTTAAGCAGCCAGCTTCAGCTCAGGTCATGATCTCATGGTTCACGGGTTCGAGCCCGGAGCCTGCTTCTGATTCTGTGTCTCCCTCTCTCTCTGACCCTCCCCTGCTAGCGCAGTCTCTGTCTCTCAAAAATAAATAAAAACAAAAACAAAAACATAACATTACTATAACGTTTCCTATGTGCTGACAATATACACCTATTAACTTATCGAACTCTCAGAATAACACTGAGGTGGGAACCCTTATCATTTTCATTTAATGGATGAGGGACCCAAGGCACAGAGAGGGTGAGTAACCCAGTGGAGTCACTCCACTATGCTGTGTGGAAGGGGTGGCCAGGGAGTCACACACAGAAGTCCTGTTTCAGAGCCCTACTGAGCACTGTCTCCCAGAGTGAACCTAACTCTGGGCACGTGAGTTGAACCTGGGGGAGAAACAAAGCATCAAACCCTCCAAAGTGCACTCGCTGTGTCCCGGTCTTCCAGAAGCATCTCAAATAGGAATCCACAGGATACTGACAGAGCACAGAGGCATAAAAATATTCAACTTCCCTGTGTCACTGACTGCGAGTCATCACGTGGCCATGTTTGCCATGCACCTCCGGGTTATTTAAAAAATCTGCCATGCTTTTTGATATTCTTTATTGGCGATTCTTATCATCAAGGGCCAGAATAACACCAATCTGTTCAGAGCCAAGGACTTGTAGGATAGTGGAGATAAATGAGAAATCCATCAGAGGACTCTCAATATTCTGGAAGAGTCTCTCTGCCACTGGCTTATCTTACACTGACTGGCTGTTTCTAGCAAAGAAAGTCCAATGACCCCTCAGCCACTCTGGATACGTCATTCTCTGAAAAGCATGAAGAATCTGTGAGGAGGGGGGACTGAGGGGAGGAAATGAGGTCGTAGAGCAATCATCTACAAGAGTACAAGTGTCCACAGGCAAGATCAAGGTCAGAAGGGGTCTCTGCATGACCAGCTCACCCCACCCCTGCCTGCTCAGGACCCCAGGCTCCATGGTTCTTGGGAGTTTCTCCATCACCCAAGTCTCTCTGCCTTGTTCTGTGAAGGTGCCTTATCAGGTTTGAAAGGTTGTTCCCCTGAATACCCAAGCCTTAGGCTCATCTTGGGGTGCAAAAAATAATCAGAAAGTGTAGTCCTAACCTCTTCACTTCCAAGTATTTAAAGGACATACAGAGAAAAGATTTGAGATTGGCCAAATGAAACTACTTTAGAACAGTTCTATAAAAACGGGATTCAACCTGGATAAAAAGACCAAAAATATCCTTTTCTCCCAGGGAACAAGAACATTCCAATCAATTTAAGTGTGGATTACCCAGACACTCCCCTTACCCAGAGAGAGCAGGTTCCGGAAGTTCTCCAGCATCACGTCTCGGTACAGCTCCCTCTGGGCGGGGTCCAGCAGCCCCAGCTCCTCCTCGGTGAAGACCACGGCCACGTCCTTGAAGGTCAATGGCTCCTAAAATGTAAAATGCCATTAACACAAACACCTAACCAGATGAAAGGCAAACTTGGTCTTCACCAAGAAGGACAGACAAGCATGCGGGAAATTGCTCAGTCTGACAAGGCAAATCAAGTTTTGTTAATGTCTGATGCCAATAATGTCGATTCTAACCAACTGATCTTCCGTGGGCAGAGAGCAAAGCAAGAACCATTCTTAGCTCAGTGTGAGCACTTCAGAGGGTAATTCCATGGAGCTACGATGCTTCCATCACGTGGTCTGTTTTACAATTTCTTTTAAGTTTTATTTAACATTTTTCTTTTTTCTAACTTTTTTAATCTTTATTTGTGAGACAGAAAGAGAGAGAGACAGAGTGCAAGCAGGAAAGGAACAGAAAGAGAGGGAGACACAGAATCTGAAACAGGCTACAGGCTCTGAGCCATCAGCATAGAGCCCGATGCAGGGCTCAAATTCGTGAACCATGAGATCATGACCTGAGCCAAAGTCAAACACCTAACTGACTGAGCCCCCCAGGTGCCCCTTTAACATTTATATCTGAGAGAGAAAGAGAGGGAAAGACAGTGCACAAGTGGGAGAAGGGCAGAGAGGGAGACAGAATTCGAAGCAGACTCCAGGCTCTGAGCTGTCAGCACAGAGCTCAACGTGGGGCTTGAAATCGCAAACTGTAAGATCATGACCTGAGCCGAAGTCGGGTGCCCAAAGGATGGAGCCACCCAGGCATCCCATATATTTTTTAAAGTTTATTTATTTATTTTGAGAGAGACAGAGACAGCATGAGTGGGGGAGAGGCAGAGAACGAGGCCAAGAGAGAATCCCAAGCAGGCTCCATGCTGTCTGCACAGAGCCCACTGAGGGGCTTGAACTCATGAAACCATGAGACCATGACCTGAGCCGAAACCAAGAGTTGGATGCTTAATTCACTGGGCCACCCAGGGGCGCCCTCATTTTACAATGTGACTCTAACTTACAGAATACCAACTTTTCCTCCAAAATGACTGTTTCAAGCAGTGCCTAATGTTAAGGGTGCCCATGTCTGCACACACCCCTAGATCACCTACTCGGCCTGAATGACTTCACCGACCAGCCCCTCACGCCTCCATCAGCAGTTGGACAAATCCTTTACTGTCTGTGCCCCACCCCCTACACACACACACACACACACACACACGCACGCACGTGTGCAAGTGTGCACATGCCTTTTACAGGCTTCCATGTCAGCACCGGTCAGAAGCAACCAACGTGTATTTATGCAGCCGTGTCCCTCAGACAAGGCCTCTGAGGTGGCGGTGGAGTTTCACATCCATGTGTGTCACCCTCAGGTATGAACGACAGCCACGACCTTTAAGCAAATCTAGTCCACCGAGGACGACAGTGGCAGTTGTGAACACAGCAAAACCCAGTGATCAACTGTACTGTGACACCATCACTGTCCTTCTCGAGGAGAAGACAACTGTGTATGAGGGACCTCAGAATTCTGCTTTGCCTTCAGCCTGTCCCAGGAGTGCCTATGACCAGGTCTTATGAGTTACAAGTTGAGCTATGATTCTATACATATTTAACTTTTAAAGAAATTTGTTTTTTAATAGTTATTTTTGAGAGCAAAGTCTCAGATGCAACATGCCCCAAACCACACACCAGATTTGTCTCTAGGGGTCCTGCCCTCTTTTCAAATAAGCAGGCCACATATTTTGAAACAATCTCTGGTTTTTTTTTTCTCTTTCTCAGACGCCACATCTGACCACCAGTGAAAACCTTCATCATAGCCAGCATCTGACCCACGCTTCTCAGTATGGCGGTCCAAACCCCCATCGTCTCTTGCCTAAATTACTGCAACAGAGTCCTAACTGGTCCCCCCGCTTCTGTTCCTGTCCCCCTACGATCTGCTTCCTCCACAGCCGCCAGGATGATGTTTTAAAAATACAAATAAACGGGGCGTCTGGGTGGCTCAGTCGGTTAAGCGTCTGACTTCAGCTCAGGTCATGATCTCATGGTTCACAAGTTCGAGCCCTGCTATTGTGTGCTGACAGCTCGGAGCCTGGAGCCTGCTTCCGATTCTGTGTCTCCCTCTCTATATGCCCTCCCCCACTAACGCTCTGTCTCTCTTTCAAAAATAAAATAAAACTAAACTAAACTAAAATAAAATAAAAATGAAGTCACATCATTCCTCTGGCCAACAACTTCGCCTCACTCAAAACCTTTGCCAATGTCCTTTCCAAAGGCCAAGAGGCCCTTCACTATCTGACCTCCCAATACCCAATTTCCTACGAGTCCTTGCTCTTTCTCATTCTGCTCAGCGTCTTTGGCCTCCTCACTGGTCTCGAAATGGACCAGTCATGCCCCGCCCTCCCTGCTGTTCCCCTTCCCCAGTGTCCACGGGCCTCTCTCTTCCTTTGGATCCCTACTCGCCACCTTTTCAGTGAAGTCATTCCTGGCTCTCCTACTTACAACCTCAAGTCCTCGGCCAGCCCGCCCAAAGCACCTTCCCTGCTTCACTATCCTCTGTGAATCTTAGCTAACCTACCATCTGTGCCTCTTCTGTACTATCTTTCTGTGCCCATGAGAATATAAACTCTGTGAGGGCTGGGATTTCCGTTGGCTCCAGGCATGACAGAAGCACTCAATACATATTTAAATGGGAGAAGGAGGTGGGAGGGGGGCTGGGTGGCTCAGTTGGTTAAGTGTCCAACTTCAGCTCCGGTCATGATCTCGCTGTCCATGAGTTCGAGCCCCGCGTCGGGCTCTGTGCTGACAGCTCTAACAATGCTAGCTGGGGAAGGCAGCACGCATTCGCTGAAATGCTGCTGTACGTCAGATGCTTAGCTTTAAAGGAAGGCATGCTCCTTTACCATACGGAGCTCACGCTGGACAGAGAAAGAGGATGACCGGCAACCTGACGCCAAAGGCACCGGGAAAGAGGGGCAACAGGAATAGGAGATATTGCAAAGGTTGAAATAACAGGACTAAATGAGTAATTACATGTGAGGATGAAAAGGAGAGATCGAATATGAGTCTGGAGCCGAAGTTTAAAGAAAAGAGGGAAATTATGGCGTTTTAATCCAGCTAGCAAGACGAGAGGCAGGGGTGGCAAGATGCTGGTCTTGACTTTAACACTGAGGTTGTCAAATGTCCTGGGTCTAAGTTCGGGTCAGCCACGTTGTAGCTGCGTTAACATCAGAAGAGAGACAAATCTCTGAATGAGTGTGTGCTTTCTGCTGTTAAGTGAAGACAGTACTTCTCACAGAGTTGAAAGAATGAAGTGTTTCTCTCTCACACACAGACACGTGCATACCTATTGGGATAAAGTCTAGTACGTGGTACATAGAAAATCCTCAGCCGACTACTGTCACTGCTGTCATTCACTCATCCTGGCACCAAACCAGGAATACAGTCACCCATTCGTTTAACAAAGACACGTTCCGTGTCTCACTACGTCTCGGATGCTATGACACAGGACCAAATAAGATGGGCAAGGTACTCGTTCTTACGGTGCCTGCATTCTGGCGGGTCAACAAGTCTACAAATAAGGCGACCTCTAATTACAAAAAAGGGCAACGAAGAAAATAAGATGAACACAATAGATTCTCATTCGCCACCCAGAATGTAAGTTCTCTGAGACACGACACTGGGGGCAGGGGCGGGAGAGGCAACACTAATTAGGCTGAAATTAAATCATCCATGCAAAAATCTGGGATGGGAAGAGAACAGAGGAGGGCGTAAGTGCAAAGGCCTTGACTTCCGCTTGGTTATAACACCTCAGCATTCGTACCTGTACCATGGGGCTAACAAGATCTAAGTTACAAAGTTGCTGAGCAAATTAAGTATCAATATTTATGGCCAGGCATTGTCCCAAGCACCAGGAATACTGCCACAAAAGCCATCAGCACCACTGGCGTATAATAAGCATTTAGTAAATGCAAACCATTATACTTAATGGAATCATTTCTTCCCTGTACCGAGCACAGCCCTGAAGCAGTGTAAGCCTCAGTGATCTGCTGACTACATGAACCAATACTAGAGGCCAGAGAGAGAATACACTAGAGTCACTGGGAAATTCTCCCAACCTTAGGAAAAACACATTCCTAGGGGGGAGGCAGTCATGGGTGAGGGGCCCCAAGGGGCATTTGTCAACACCATGGTATGACGAATAAGTAAGATCAGGTAAGCAGGCCTTTGGGAAGAGAGCTGACGTTGCCATAAAACAACAAGAAACCAAACTTCTCCTCACCTGGAGCTCTGATGTCAAGAGCCCAGGGGTCACTCCTTCCTCTTCTCCGCAGTTCTGAGAAAAGGCAGAGTCCCAAGAAGGCAAGGCCATGAAATAAAAACAAACCAGGAGGTACCAAGATTCCATCACAACTCCCAGCTACACAACAGGGAGAAATCTCCGAGCACCAGTTGAATGTAATCAAGCCTTCCCGGAATCTACTCCTGCCACCGGGGAAAGGGCCCTCCCTCCCTGCAAGGCTCAGCCAGAGGGCCCACGACGCCTTCTTACTGTGGGGCTTGTCTACAAGCCTGCGTGCACTGTAGCTTCTAGGAGACAATCAGATGGTCAACATCGTTTTCTCGTGCTCTTTCTCAAAATAAATAAACAAACATTAAAAAAAAAAGATAAGAGAACTTTTATCTCACTCACCTCCTCTCTGGCAAGTGATGTTGAGGAAATGATGCTCAACATCACTAATCATCAGGAAAATGAAAATCAAAATGGCAACAAGAGATCACCTTACCCTTGTCTCAAAAGATAAGAAATAAGAAGTGTTGGTGGAGGGATGAGGACAAAGGAACCTTGGTAAGTACACTGTTCATGGGGATGCAGACTTGTTCGGCTCCTGTGAAAACAGGATGGAGGTTCCTCAAAAAATTAAAACTAGAAATGCCATACAATCCAGTAATTCTACTACTGGGCATTTACTCAAAGAAAATAAAACACCAATTTGCAAAGATCTACGCACCCGTGTTTACTGTAGCATGATTTACAACAGCCAATTATGGAAGCAACCGAAGTGTCCATCAACAGATGAAAGGATAAAGAAGATGTGGTATGTATATATACAATACACAATAACACAATGGAGTATTAATCAGTCATAAAAAAGGATGGTATCTTGCCATTTGCAACAACATGGATGGACCTAGAGGGTATAATGCTAAGTGAAATGAATCAGTCAGAGAAAGACAAATCCCACATGATTTCCCTCATATGTGGAATGAAGGAGGGGGGGAAGGAACAAAGAAAAAAGGAGACCAAACACCAGACGCAAACACAGAGAACAAACTGATGGTTGCCAGAGAGGAGGTGGTGAGATAAAAGTTCTCTTATCTTTTTTTTAATGTTTATTTATTTATTTTGAGAAAGAGCACGAGAAAAGAGGCAGAGAGAGAGAGACAGAGAACCCCAGGCAGGCTCCACACTGTCAATGCAGAGCTTGAGGCATGGTCACGACCCGTGAGATCATGACCTGAACCGAAACCAAGAGTAAGACACTTAGTCCGCTAAGCTAGCTACCACGGTGCCCCAAGACTACACGTATCTTGGTGAGCATTGGGCAATGTGCAGTGTTGTTGAATCATTACATTATCTACCTGAAACTAATATAGCACTGTATGTTAAAAAATATTTTTAAATGCCTAAAAATATACCATGTTCATGTAATTAAAGACTTAAGGTTGCCTGTTGTGTCCAACGCAATTTCAACCAAAATCTCAACAGACTTTTTGCAAGATTTGACACCCTGATTCTAAAATATGCATTGAACTTTAAAAAAATCTAGAATCTAGAATAACCAAAACAATCCTACCAAAGAAGGAAAAATCTGGACAAAATTTGGACTCATTCCTTCTGACTTCAAGATTTATTCTAAAGTTATAGTAATCAAGACGTAGTGGTACTGACTTAACAATGAACAAACAGATCAAAGAGAACAGTTTTTTCAACGTATGGAGTTGAAACAATCGAAAAGTTATGTATCCCTCCTTAAATCATACAGAAAAATTAACGCAATATGTATGAAAAAAAGAATGCAATTCAACCCATGTGGCTCGGATGCTGCAAAAAACCGAGCTAGCATCACTATACCTGCAAAATGATTTCTTAAAACGTGTACGGCGCCTAATAATCCTCAAAGGAATACATACAGAACACGAAGAATCAACGTCTGCAGCTCTTTATAGAAATGACTTCACAGAAAAGTCTGAAATTCATACAGTAGGTGTTCGGCTACCGCGAAAGAATTCCAGATATCATCGACCCAAAACTGCCTGGACTGGAGTCTCCCAAACCGAGAGATGCCCCCGTCCCAAAGCCATTGCTGCTCACTTCCAACTGCTCCTTCCAAGCCTGGAGGCGCCCAGCGCTGCCGGCCCGAGCCCCGCCCCCCATCCCACCCCGGGATGCTCTGTGCATCCGCCTCCTCAGACCTCTCCTTCGCCAGGCGGAGCTGTCAATTCTCCTGGCTCTCACTCCCGCCACACGCCCTCTACACCCAGATCCTAGAGCCCAGGCTCCTTGTCCCTGCGGCGGGAGGGAAGACCTCCAAAAAGCCCCACGTCCCGTAACCTACTCACCATCGCAGTAGAAATTACGGTAGTGCTGCGGTGGCCGGAAGCGGAAGTGGGCGACTCGGAAAGGCCCGGACTACACTTCCCAGAACCCTCTGCGGTGCGCGTTCTCATTCCAGAGAGCGGACAGTGACGTAAAGAAGGGTACACCTGGAGCCGCGCCCAAGGCCAGGTGGAAGGCGGAGTGCTCCGCGGGGGTACTCTGGTTGGTGGAAGGAGCCACGCTGTTCCTGCGCTCAGCTTTGGAGCATCACTGAATCCGTTTTCTTTCCTTAACGTTACTACTCAGTACTAACACGTTCACGTTGTAGAAAATCTGACAGTACTCTCAAACAATCCCAAATCCCATCACCAGGGAATATAAAAGCATTGATGTTTTTGATTTCATATATATATACACACATATATATACACACACACTCTTTTATATATTATCATTTGTTTATACATTCATTATATTTATATATAATTATTTACATGTTATATATTATATTTATATTTTATTACATATATGTGTAAGTATATATAATTATATATAATTTACGTCGAATATATATAATTTACACAATATATATGCTTATTTTATTTTATTACTTTTTTTTACAAAAGCAGTGCATGATCAATGTTAAGGGAAAAAGGTAAAAAGAATGTTAAGGAAAGTAAGGAAAAAAATTAAGAAAAAGAACTAAAGTCCTCTATAATCCTAGCACCCAGAAACAAGCATCATTAATATCTTGGCCTATGTATTTCTGGCTTCATCTTTGAGAAAATATATATTTAAAATGTTTTGTCCCACAAAATTTGCATCATAGTATTTTTGAACTGATTTTTCTCTCACTTCATGCATGTCATTAAATAATAAATTCATTTAAAGAAGTTGTTTAGGAGTCTTTAGTTTTAGATCCATTACCAACTGTGCACTAAAGAAGTTATACTTCTAATCTCATGTGTCAAGACTAGGAATAATCATTTTTGTGAATTTCTTCCAATTTGACAGCCCAAATATGCTATCTCCTTATTGCTGCATTTCTTTATTCGTGGAGATGCAGAAAAAAAACATCGCTATGTCAGTGGTGGGTAAATTGCCTTTGTCCATTTTTATCTTTTGCTTATTTATTTTTAAATTCTCTTTGTATACAGATAGCACTGACTCTGTCCTGTATGATGATTCCCATCCCCCACCCCCAGTTTGGACCTTTATATAGAAATATTTTTAAAACTACCAAAGCTTTATTTGATCAGATTGATTAGTCCTTTCCTTCTGTTTTGTTTTTGTTTTTTGTTTTTTGGGTTTTTTTTAGTCCTTTCATTTTGGATTCTTTATCTTTCCATATGATTATAAAGACTTCCTTATTCTAATATCCATTAAGGACACATCTCTATTCACTTTTGTTCTAAAAATATACTTGAGGTTTGTTTTAATCAGGCATGATAAGACACACAAATACAGAAATGATAGTCATGTAGAAAGAAGTCTATACTCACAGATTCCTAGAGACAGAAGGTATGGCATCCCACAAGGGCCCCACAGAGAAGGACCGAGCTGGTCAGGAGGCAGAAGAGGGGAGAACATGGTCCAGAGTCTTTACTGGGCTTTCATGGGAAAGAATGAATGAATCAGGGTAAATATGATGAATAGCTTTAGGATTGGATAGTTTATATAATTTTGGTGGCCTCTGGGCTATAAGGGTGGTCCCTAGGCATCCAGTACCTAATCCTGGGTTGACGCAGGGCAGGGGAATATTGCCTTGGTGTGTGAGTTTGATAAAGGACATGGTTGGGGGACTGGGCTCTGGATTCGTTTGTTTGTATATCAAAGGCAACTCACAGGAAAGTAGTTTGTTATCTATGAACTAGCTAGCCCTGGGAGGGGCAGTCTCTCTCTGGGATCAAGGCCTCAAAAGCCAGAGCATTAAAAAAATTAAATAAAAATAAAACAAAATAAGAGGACATAGTCGGTTCAACTTTTAGTGGTTTTATTGATCTACTTTATTCTGTGTGATTTATTTCAGTATATGGTGTGAGGAGAGATCTACTTTGCTTTTCACAAAATGGTTGTTGAGTATTCTCAACATTTCCTGAAAAACTTATTGGTTATCTACTGATTTAAAATATCATCCTACTCATTTAGTACATTATTGTATATACTTACATATTTTCTGAGATACAATTGTTCCAATGACAAAGCTGTTTTTTTCTGTGCTAAAAGATTTCCATTAGAGTTATCACTGTTGTAGAACATATTTACTTCTCTCTCCCTCCCTATTCTGTTTTTTTACTTCATCCTAGAAAATCTAGCACTCTTTTCCAGATGAACTATTGAATTGTTTTGACAAATTCCAAAGACAAGGCAAGGATTTCTGTTGCTTAGAAAAATAGCCCAATCACAGCCCTGCAAGCCTCTAGGCATTCGCTTGAGTGTAAACAGTTTCAGTTCCCAGCCCAAGTCCGGCCATCTTTACAGCTCTGTCTGCTACTGCTGATCCCTCTAAAATGCCTATCTTCTTCTTCACTTTTGAAACATTACCCAATTTTTTAAAGTAGGCTCCATGCCCAAGCCCAATGTGGGGCTTGAACGCACAACCCTAAGCCTAAGACCTGAGCTGAGATCAAGAATGGGACTCCTAATCAACTGAGTCCCTCAGGTGCCCCCAACGGACCCAGTTTTCAAGACTTAAATTGAAGATTACTCCATGGAAACCGTATGAGTGCTATCACAAAGGAACAGAGCAGCCTCTGGTTCAGGAGAGTTCCATGTGAATATAGTTAATGTGATCTCAGTCTTGAAACATTCTCACTTCCCTGGGAAGTCAATAAATTGGGCGTTGTTGCCTGCAGAACTGAGGAAGAACTCCAAGAAGATGTGGGCAGATGAATCTCTCCCCAGGCTCTGGTGAAGCCTCAGCCCTTCTCTCAACTGCACCTATACTGATTATATGTGAAGCAGTTGTGATATCACGTGAAGTTACATAACGATACGCAGAAATCAATGAAGTAGAAAACAGAAAACCAATGAAACCAAAAGTCAGTTCTCTGAAAGCATCAATAAAATCGATAAGCCAAGAATAAAAGAGAAGACATTACCAAAATCAGAAATGAAAGAGGGTATCGTTACTACCAGCCATACACAATTTAAAAAGATTATAAAAGGAAATTATGAATAGCTTTACACCAACACATTAGACAACTTACATGAAATGAACACATTCCTAGAAAGGCATCAGTTATCAGAACTGACTCAAGAAGAGAAAAATCTTAGACCTATAGCAAGTAAAGATGTTGAATTAGTAATTAAAAATCTATCCACAAGGGTGCCTGGGTGGCTCAGTCGGTTTAGCGTCCGGCTTCGGCTCAGGTCATGATCTCATGTTCGTGGGTTCGAGCCCCGCATCGGGCTCTGTGCTCACAGCTAGCTCAGAGCATGGAGCCTGCTTCTGGTTCTGTGTCTCCTTCTCTCTCTGCCCCTCCCCCTCTCATGCTCTGTCTCTCTCTGTATCAAAAATAAATAAAACATTAAAAAAATTTTTTTAATATATCCACAAAGAAAGGCCCAAGCCCAAGCAGCTTTACTGGTAAATTCTATCAAATATTTAAGGAAGTAAAAATACTAATCATACATAAAACTTCCGAATTCAATCTATGAGGCCAGTATTACCATGATTTCAAAACCAGACAAAAACATCATGAAGAATAAAACTATACACATTATTCCTTATGAACAAAGACATAAAAATTCTTGACAAAATATTAGCAAACTGAATTAACTACCCCATGACCAACTGGGATCTATAGAGAATGAAAAGTTGGTTATAACATCGGAAAACCATTAATGTATCACATCATATCAATATAATAAAGGATAAAAAATAATCATCTCAATAAGATGTAGCAAAAGCAGTTATCAGAGTCCTCATCTAACAGATTGATTGAGAGATGAGAACTAAACCCTTATGCTTATTGTTGATTTTTTCAATAAAGATACTAAGGTTTTCTTAGAGTGGCAATAAATTCAAACACTCAAAAAACTCAGCATATCTCTAGATAGTGTTAAGATAGTCAAGGAATTCAAAATTGTTTTTCTAATGTAACAGAAATAAAAATGGACTCTTTTTTTTTTAATGTTTTATTTATTTTTGATACAGAGAGAGACAGAGCATGAGAGGGGGAGGAGCAGAGAGAGAAGGAGACACAGAACCGGAAGCAGGCTCCAGGCTCTGAGCTAGCTGTCAGCACAGAGCCTGACGCGGGGCTCGAACCCACAAACGTGATATCTGACCTGAGCCGAAGCCGGGGGCTTAACCAACTGAGCCACCCAGGCACCCCAAAAATGGACTCTTAAAGCTTTTCTGTATCTTAGACACAACTACCATTGTCTTTGGCGATCTGGCCAGTCCTCTTTCACTCGTCCACACTAGAGAAAACAGTGGAGTTTTGTCTGTATTTGTTCACCTAGATGCCCAATTTTCATTCTCCCTGAGTTTTGTGGTTTTAGGTTTCAGTGAATTAGTGACCATTCTAATGATCAGTTGGGATTATCATGAATGAAGGAGGGTCTGATTCCTATTTATTCCAGAGACTGTTCCTGTCCCTCTGTGTAAAAGTGTGTTTCTGTAAATTACTGAACTCTCTGACCAGGCAGATTTAATCTATATCCTGTATCTTAAGACCCAAAGACTGTACAGCCTAGGAAGTCCCCTTGTCATAAGTCGGGTGGTTCAGGGAGGTCATGAGCAAGGTTAACATCTCATCTCCTCATCATGTTCTTGAGAACTCATTATTTGACTCCAAGGACATGAGACCTTTATCCTGTAAAGTAATAGAAGGCCCAGGTTTGAAATAGCATCAGAAAAAGATAATGATAGTTTGTTTGAAGTATACATGAAGAATGACAGGAGTTACAAGGTTATCGGATGTCAGAGAAGGAGGTAGCCATCCAAATCCTTGTAAGTGACGGAAAATAATTTGTTACTTTCCCAAGGATCAGTAGAAAACTACTCAGATATCCTAATCAAGGAATGATTTTCTATCCAGTGGCCCTCACGTGGAGGCAATCTTGGCCTGCATCTTTTTTTTATTAATTATATATATTTTTTAATGTTTTTTATTTATTTTTGAGAGACAGAGGCAGCGCAAGCAGGGGAGGGTCAGAGAGAGAAGGAGACACAGAATCAGAAGCAGGCTCTAGGCTTTGAACTAGCTGTGAGCACAGAGCCCGATGCGGGGCTCGAACCCACGAACAGTGAGATCATGATGTGAGCTGAAGCCAGACGCTTAACTGACTGAGCCACCCAGGTGCCCCTTGGCCTGCATCTTATACTCAGGGTGAGGGAGGCACCCATCCCCAACAGATGTGTATCCCTGAGGGGGAGCAGATGGTACATCAAGGATGAAAAGAGCAGATGAGACAGGTCGAAACTGCTGCTCAAGTTTTAAGGCTTTCCATAGGCCAACCCAATCTATCTGTTTAGGCAGGGGCCCCACAGCAATGAGGTCATTCCATATTTGCTTCCAGGTTATTCTGACCGGCCCCTTGATAGCAGGTTGGGATAGCCTTTTAGCTTTCCTGGCTTCCCCTCTATCTCTAGCCCATGTCTGTTCCCAAGACCTGTCAGTTTCCCCCAGTTGAGCAATGGACTGCCCAACATGGGAAACATCTTATGTCAAACCTGGGCTCTGCATGGATATCACCGTTGGGGACAGCCTGGAGAATCCTGGCTTTTGTCCATGCAGTGAATGTGGTCTGAAAAGGGCCTGAGAAGACAGAAGCGTTGATCACCTATCTCATCCCCAGATTCCTGAAAATTTGCTGCTGTACCTCCTCCATCGATTTTCAGGTTCCTGCATGCCCAGGGAGATGATCCCTCATCGGACCAAGTCTCCCTGCAGGATAAGACAACCCAACCTAGGGGCACCCGGTGGTCCAGTTGGTTACGTGTCCAACGTCGGCTCAGGTCATGATCTCACAGTTTGTGGGTTCAGGCTCCACATCGGGCTCTGTGCTGACTGCTCAGAGCCTGGAGCCGGTTTCAGATTCTGACCTCTTCCCTGCTCACCTTCTGTCTCTGTCTCACTCTCAAAAATAAAGACTAAAGCAAATTTTAAAAAATAATCCAATCTATAAGGAAGTGAGTACTTTGCATCTTTTGGGCATCATACAGGTTATACCAGAGAAACACCCCCACTCCCGATATCCTCTGGCCACACTGATCATGCCAGGATAGCTTCCCTTTGCTGAAACCGGCATCTGTATCAATAAGCTCAGCGGCAGTGTATTCTCTCACCATAAATGTCTCCTGAACGGGGGGCTGTCCCGCTGCATGGGGTTGCTGTTGCCCTGCTTTGGTTTTCTGTTGTGTTAGGGGTGCAACGGCATGAGGCATTCCATCCACTATCCCTGCCAATCACCACAATCTCACAGGGCCCGAACCCACAAACCGTGAGATCATGACCTGAACCGAAGTCGGAGGTTTGACTGGCCGAGCCACCCAGGTGCCCCTGTTTTGTTTCTTTAAAAAAAAAATCACTAACCAAGACTTAAAAAGAAACCTTTTGAACCCAATCTTTCCAAACATCAGTTGGACAAAAACTTCACACACTAAGAATAAGATATACCCTAACTACAAAATGGTTATGAAAAGCACAGTCTATTTTATTTGATGGATAAAGAAAAAGCATCATTGATTTAGGAAACTAAGTTTTTTCAGTCTTTATCTTAGGAAATGTACTACAAAAATAAGAAATATAGACAAAAAGCGGAAATACAGTGATGGTTGCACACAGTGTGAATGTACCTAATGCCATGGACCTGCGCACTTTAAAAAAAAATGTTAAGGGTCGCCTGGGTGGCTCAGTTGGTTAAGCATCCAGCTTCGACTTAGGGCTCATGGGTTTGAGCCCCCCATGGAGCACTCTGCTTTCAACGCAGAGCTGGCTTTGGATTCTCACACTCTCCTCTGTCCCTCCCCAAATAGCATGCTCTCTCTTGCAACAATAAGCATTTGAAAAAACAATTGTTAAAATGGTAAATTTTGTGTTATGGATATTTTACTACAATGTTTTTAAAAGTGGACACATAAAATCCCCTGTAATAGCATGACATAAAGATTACTGGTGTACACACACACACACACACACACACATACACACACACACACACACACACAGAGTGTCCTTCCCAACTTTCCCCCATGCATACATACAACGTGTAGATATGTTCAAAGGAAAAGCTGTGATCATCCACTAAATGGTAACTGTGACTTGCTTTCCTCCTAACACAGGCCTGCCTCGCGCCTGCGCATCAGCAAACCCGCGCCCCAGCATCACCGTGTCCCTGCGTCCCGCCCCTTCCTGCTACAGTCTTGCCTCCCAGGGATGTTTGCAATTATCCGTGTTCATGAGGCCACGATGAAAACACCGTCCCGCGCTCCTGATTTCATCCCAGTGACGATCCACACGAAGGGCATTGCGGATGGAATTTCTCCCTAAGAGGAGCCAGGTTGGGAAAAGAAACGGGACGGCCATGAAACGTGTCACGCGGGGTCATGAGGCCAGCAGCTCACACGCCCTGGGCTGAGAGCGGGGAAACCCTGTCCGGAAGGATCGAACCAGGGTTGCCACTAAGGGAGGTCCCGAGTGATGAAGCTCCAGGTAGGGAGGCCTGTTCATCCGCCCCACTTCGGGACCCCTGCCCCACTTCCGGCAAATCTAGGGCGGTCAGGAGCCTCCTCTGCGCGACCAAGTTGAGGCCACACCCCCACGCCCAGATGATCTCTTTTTTCTGTTTCCGGGACAGCTGAGCTACTAGAGATTCCCACCCAGATTCTGCCCAACGCATGCGCATGCGCCCTCCTCCCAGGCTCTGCTCTGCAGCTTCAGCTGGTCCTTAAACAGCCTTGGGCCTCAGGACACCTGTCCCTAATCTGGCCTCCTGCAGAAACATCCAGGCCTGAAATTAGAGCACATTCCAGTTGAAAACCAAAATCTGCAGCAACAGATTGGTACCTCCACCAACCCGGGGTCTTCAGCTCAAGCATGAGGCTGCCTCAGACTGGATTCAGAGACTCCTTGTCTAAACACCCATGTAGCACCCCTCCACCCATAACAGGTCCCTGAATCCAGCGAGCCCAAACCACCACGCCTAATAAACCCAGAAGTAAACTAGGAGCAGACTCAGTGGGACACCCTGACTCTATCTTCAAGCTTGTTCTAACCTAGAGCCATGCCTCCTAGGTCCTACCTACCTCCCCCACCCCATCTCATCACCACCAGATTCCACCTGTGTACAGAATTCCATCTCAAGCATACAAAATCTACACCCAATAGCTGGTGCCTCCACCAATCTGGGTCTACAGGCCAATTACTTAGAAAAAACATCACAGGGGTGCCTGGGTGGCTCAGTGGGTTGAGCGTCTGACTTTGACTCAGGTCATGATCTCATGGTTCGTGGGTTCGAGCTCTGCGTCAGGCTCAGTGCTGACTGCTAGCTCAGAGTCTGGAGCCTGTCTCGGAATCTGCGTCTCCCACTCTCTCTGTCCCTCCCCTGTTCACGCTCTGTCTCTCTCGGTCTCTCAAAAATAAGTTTAAAAAAAGAAAGAAAGAAAAAACATCACAGATACTGCCAGGAACATATTTTGTACCCACAAACTACCACGCCTCCAACCCCCTTACTTCCACCCACTTGAACATTCTCTGGGCTTTCCCACAGAAGAAGGTGCATTTGCATTGAGGGCATTTCCTCTGGACAACCTCAGTCAGCCCCTGGACTCACCCTGTCAAGAACGGTGCTCCCCCACGCCACTGCCTCCCAAATGCTCTGACATCTGAGCACACACACAGCCCCATCCCACCAAGAACTCATATCTCTAACCTGGGTTTCCATCAACCCCAGTTTCACATCCTCACCCAACACCATTTGTTCCCATGGCCCAGGCTTGGCCCACAGAGTCTGCTAGAACATCTCTGCCTGCATCTCTGTAAAGGAGGCCTGTCTAGTTGTTTTTCTCTCTGACCTCAGTTTGCATCCTTACTAAATTCTGGACTTTCCATCCCATCCCAGATAGCCAACTCTGGGTGGGTCTCCCACCTCCTCATACTGAGGAAAACTGTGTCTTGTCCATATAGCCATACAGGTGCTAAAGATGTGCCTAATGCACACACTAGGGTCCCAAGCCATTCATGGGTGGGGAAATCAATTTAGAATCTTGGGTCAGGAATAGCATTTTAAAAGCATATTAGAGGAGTGCCTGGGTGGCTCAGTGGGTTGAGCATCTGACTTCAGTTAGAGTTAGTGAGAGTTCGAGCCCCACATCGGGCTCTGTGCTGACCACTCAGACCCTGGAGCCTGCCTCCAATTCTGTGTCTTCCTCTCTCTCTCTGCCCCTCCCCTGCTCATGCTTTGTCTCTCTCTCAAAAATAAATAAGCATTTAAAATTAAAAACATATTAGAACACAATGGAAACAAATGTCCAAGATTATAATCAATGGATCAAGATGAAATCACAAAGAAAATTAGAAAGTATTTGTAATGATGAAAATAAAAACACAACATTGGATTATTTGTTTTTTTGGATGTTGAGTTTGATAAGTTCTTTAGAGATTTTGGATACTAATCATTTATCAGATACATCATTTGCAAATATCTTCTCCCATTCAGTAAGTTGCCTTTTAGTTTCCCTGATTGTTTCCTGTGCTGTGCAGAAGGTTTTTATCTTGATGAAAGCCCAATAGTTTATTTTGGCCTTTGTTTATTTTTGACATATCGAGTAAGAAGTTGCTTTGGCTGAGGTCAAAGAAGTTGCTGCCTGTGTACTCCTCTAGGATTTTGATATTTTTCTGTCTCAATTTACGTTTTTCATCCATTTTTAATTTATTTTTGTGTATGATGTAATAAAGTGGTCCAGTTTCATGCTTTTGCATGTCACTCTCCAGTTTTACCAAACACCATTTGTTGAAGAGACTGTCTTGTTTTCCAATGGATATTCTTTCCCGCTTTGTCAAATACAGGTTGACTATGTAGTTCTGGGTCCATTTCTGAGTTTTCTATTCTTTTTTATTTAAAAAAAATTAGAGATAGAGGAGATAGGGCAGAGCGAGAGGGAGAGATAGGATCTTAAGCAGGCTCCATGCCCAGTGTGGAGCCCAATGAGAAGCTTGACCTCATAACCATAAGATCATGACCTAAGCAGAAATGAAGAGTCAGATGCTTAACTGACTGAACCACTCAAGCCCCCCACTCTGGGTTTTCTATTCTGCTCCATTGATTTATGTGATTGTTACTATGCCAGTGCCATACTGTCTTGATCACTACAGCTTTGTAACATAGCTTGAAGTCAGGAATTCTGATGCCTCCACCTTTGCTTTGCTTTTTGAAGGTCGCTTTTACTATTCAGTGTCTTTTGTAGTTCCATACACATTGTAGGGTTGTTTGTTCTAGCTCTGTGAAAAATGTTGGTGGAATTTTAATAGGTATTGCATTAAATGTGTAGATTGTTTTTGGGTAGTATTGATTGATCTGTGAATATTGACCCACTGTTGCAATCCAGGAATAAATCCCATTTAAGCATGGTGAATGATTCTTTTAATGCACTGTTTGATTTGATTTGCTAGTATTTTGTTAAGAATTTTTACATCCATGTTCATCAGGGATATCAGCCTGTAATTCTTTTTTACTGGGGTCTGTGTCTGGTGATGGCATCAAGGTAGTGCTGGCCTTGTAGAATGAGTTTGTAAATTTTCCTTCTGTTTCTATATTTTAGAAAATAGTTGCAAATGACATATATGATAAAGGGTTAGTAGCCAAAATCTATAAAGAACTTATCAAACTCAATACCCAAAAAAACAAATAATCCAGTTTAAAAGTAGGCAGAAGACACGAATAGACACTTTTCCAAAGAAAATATCCAGATGGCTAACAGACACATGAAAAGATGTTCAACATCATTCATCATCATGGAAAAACAAATAAAAACTACAATTAGATATTACCTTACACCTGTCAGAATGACTAAAATTAACAACACAGGAAACAAAAGTTGTTGGCTGTGGAGAGCGGCCGGAAGAGCTGCCGGGGGAAGAGATGTGTGCCCTGACCTAAGATCGGCCACCTGCAGGGCAGGACAGTGTTATCACTCCCAACCCAGGGCCGGAGACAGCTTGGCTGGGCTTTCTTATCGGCTCCTCAGACGCTGTGCTAAAACTGCAGCTTCTGTTTCTCCTTTACCCTAGCCTTTTCACGTGACCCTGTTTCTTAGCTACCGATCTATGTTTTCTCCCTTTATAAGATGTATGTGTTTTCTCAATAAATGAGGCTTGATCAGAGATTTTGTCTTGCCTCCATTCTCTGTACTCCCTGCCCTACCCCATTCTCGCCCCCTCCCTCAGGACCTGCGTTGACTGACCTGCCGGTCGGGTCAGTTGACGAGGATGTAGAAAAAGAGAAACCTTATACAGATGGAGGGAATGCAAACTTGTGTAGCCACTATGGAAAACTGTATGTAGATTCCCCAAAAAGTTAAAAACAGAACTACCTTATACTACTAGGTATTTATCCAAAGGATACAAAAACTGATTCAAAGAGACACATGCACCCCAATAGTTATAACAGGATCATCAACAATAGCCAAATTATTGAAACAGCCCAAGTGTCTATCAATTGATGAATGGATAAAGAAGATGTGGTTTTATATATATATAAATATTCATTATATAATATATATAACATAATATATAATATATAATATAATTCATTTATATATATATTCAAAAATATGTTGTTTTTTAAAATTTATAATAGTTTATTGTCAAATTGGTTTCCATATAATTCCCAGTGCCTCTCCCCACAAGTGCCCCCCTCCATGACCATCACCCCCTTCCCAAGTCATGAGAGACTATTGAATACTGAAAACAAACCAAGGACTGAAGGGGGGGGGGCGGGGAAACAGATGCTTAACTAGAGAGAACACACTGAGGGTTGCTGGAGAAGAGGTGGGCGGGGAGATGTGTTAAATGGGTGGTGGGCATTAAGGAATGCACTTGTGTTGAGCACACGGTGTTGCATGTAAGTGATGAATCCCTAAATTCTACTTCTGAAACTAATATTACACTGTATGTTAACTAACTAGAATTTAAATAAAAACTTGAAAGAAAAAAGAAAGAAAATGAAGACAACATTCCAAACTTACAGGGTGAGGCTGAAGCAGTGCGTATAGGGAAATTTATAGTTGTAAATGCCTTAGTATTAAAGCAAAAAGAATCTCAAATTAATAACCCAACCTTTTCCTTTAAGACACAGAAATAACAAATTAAAGCAATCAGGAGGAAATAAGAGATTAGAGAAAATAGTAGTGAACTATAGACGAGTAACATCAGAGAAAAATTAATGAAACCAAAAGTAGGTTCTTTGCGAAGATCAGAAAAAGGTACAGACCTTTAGCTAGACCGAATAAGAAAAAGAAGAAAAGACTCAAATACTAAAGTAGAAAAGAGAAGATATCACCACTGACCTTACTGATACAAAAGGAATATAAGAGAATGCTATGAACAGCTGTATGCCAACTAATTATATAATGAACAAATTCCTAGAAAGACACAAATTATCAAAACTGACTCAAGAATAAAAAGAAAATCAGAATAGACCTATGATAAGAGAATTAATAACTTTTAAAAGCACAAAGAAAACTTCAGAATTATGCCAATTTCACAAACTCTTCCAAAAAGAGAAGACAAGGAAACACATCCCAAGTCATTTATAATGTTGATAGTACCATGACACCAAAATCACTGACATTCCCCAAGGAAACTATATGCCAATGACTCTTGTGAATATAAATGCAAATGGTCTCGACAAAATGCTAGCAATAAAAATGTCATGTGTAAACCACACATCTCTGATAAGGAGCTGTGTCTAGAATACCAAAAAAACAAAAAAAAAAGTGCTCACAACTCAATATTAAAGACAACCCAATTTTATTTATATTTTTAATTTTTTAAAATGTTTATTTTTTAGAGGGGAGGGGCAGAGAGACACAGAGACAGAATCTGAAGCAGGTTCTAGGCTCTAAGCTGTCAGCGCAGAGCCCAGCATGGGGCTTGAACCCACGAACCGTGAGATCATAACCTGAGCCAAAAATCAGATGGGTAACCAACTGAGCCACCCCGGTGCCCCAAGACAGCCCGACTTTAAAATGGGCAAAGGATTTGAATAGACCTTTCTCCAAAGAAGATCTACAGATAGACAATATGCTCATGAAAGGATACGCAGTGTCATTAGCCCTCAGGGAAATGCAAATCAAAACCACAATGAGATACCACTTCTCCCTCACTAGGATGGCTATAATCACAAAAGCAGAGAATAACAAATTCTGTCAACGAGGTGGAGAAATTGCAACCCTTGCACACTGCTGCTGAGAGTGTAAAATGCCACAGACACTTTGGAAAACAGTCTGGCTGTTCCTCGAACTGTTAAACATAAAGTTTCCATACCCCCAGAAATTCCACTCTTAGGTAGGTACCCAAGAGAAAACGCATATTCACATAAAATCTCGTACATGACTATTCATAGCAGCATTGCTTATAATAGCAGAAACAGAAATAACCCAATGTCCATCAACTGATGAATGGATAGAGAGAATGTGATACATTCATACAATGGATTATTATTCAGCAATATAAAAGAATGGAGTTGTGGTAGGCTCTACCATATCAATTAGCCTTGAAAACATGCTAAGTGAAAAAAATCGATAATAAAAGTTCACATATGGTATGATATCATTTATTTGAAATGTCCAAAATAGGCAGAGCCTTAGAGACAGAGAGATTAGTGGCTAAGGGTTGGGGGCGAGTGTTGGAGACAGAACGAGAAATGACTGCTAGCTTTTACGTGTTTTTTTGGGGGGGGGTGATACAAATATTCTAAACTTGATTACTGGGATGGCTGCACGACTATGTGAATACACAAAATATCACTGAATTGTGCACTTGAAGTGGGCGAATTGTTTGGAGGGCATCAGCACTGAGATGGGAGTGGACACAATGAGAGGAAAGATGGGTAAAAATATGAAATCAGGGAGAAATAAAGAATGAATGCACTGTGAGTAGAAGAAAAAGAGTGAAAGCAAAATGATCATAGGTATAAATGAGCAGTCTGGAGCTGGGAGTTCCCAGTGTCTCCTCTAGGCAGAGGTGTCACACTGCGGCTGTCACCGGCAGGGAGGAAGGCAGGACGGTCATGCTGGCATCACTGCCTCCCTTGACAGGCAGGAGTCCCACGCTGCACAGCCCAGGCCAGCCAAGAGCTGATACGGAAAAGTCGCCCAGTAGAAGTGTCTCTTCTGTGAACAAGTGTGTCCCAGTAGCAAGTTGAAGGGCAAGGCTGTGTGTGAGGGCGGGATGCAGGAGACTCTCTTCTGCCAGTGGGTGTGTGATGCGGAGGAGGGGCGTGGAGATTCAGGCAAGGAAGGGCATCGTGCTGGTCAGTGGTCTGGCCACATCCTGGAGTGAAAGGACAATAATGAAGAGTGGCTGTGAGGCCATGCCTATGTCCAAGTCAAGCATGGTTTGAGGGTGGGGACCTGAGGGATATCTGAGAGCCACTGCTGGGAGGAGGAGGAGAAACTTTGGGGGAGAACCTGGCAAGGTCTGTGAGTTAGTGTTTCCTGTGGGTGGTCAGCTGACTCTCCCAGAAATCTGGGGATGGTTGGAGAGCAGCGAGGGGACACGGGAGACACTCTGAGTGCTGGGGGTGAAGTGCTTGGTGATGTAAGTAAGAAGATAAGCTATGCTGTCGATGAGTGTGGTGACTCTGAAGAAAGCCCAGGATACAGGGAAGACTCCAGGGGCTTTGGCGATTGTCTGGCATGGTTTGGAGAGGGAAATTGTGGAATGTTGGTAATGACGGAGGTGAATCTGGTGAACTTCTAGGGGAGGATGGTACACAGACCAGAGATGAGGAGGACCCCATTATGGAGGTGTTGCTGGGAGAGAGGAATGAGAAGCTGTGTTGCGGGGGACCAGCCCACGCACCAGAGTCTAAGGGTCTCTGAGTAGGGGGTTGGTGTCGGCGAAATATCTACAAGAAAGAACACAGACAACATGAATGGTGGAAGAGACCACACTTTACTGTGAAACTTGGTGTCTTAAATACCATAGGTGATTACATCATTTTTAATGATTACATTATTTGTTACTTTCAGAAAAAATTATTATTTCCATGGTAGCGAAAACAGAAAATCAAAACAGAAACGAGGCACAATACAGAAGATCAAAAAAACATAATTCATTACTCAAAATACATCAGCAGGGGTTTGTTTTATGTACATAGTGATATTATTAACCAAAGCTTATGACAAGGCTATTTTTTCTTAAAGGTTTAAACAATAGTCTGTGAGTAGGGTGCCCCTAACTAGGGAGGAAGTTTCAATCAGAAAATCTGCCCATTTACTGAAACCATGATTACCAAGTGGCATGAACAATAGGAGAATTAACCCCAGTCTCTGATCCACTTAGGTCAAGCAGTCAAGCGCACACAATTTCAAGCAGGGGAAGCAGGGTCCCAAAGACCACATAGCACTGTACCCCACTCTCCCAGGACCTTTGTTCTTTTGTCCTGATCCTCAGATGGGGGGAGGGCCAACCGTTATCCAGGGTAGCGCCTTCCTAGACAAGGCTAGGGACTTTGCGATTACATACGCTCCCCCCGGAGGCTTTGCCGTCACAGTGGAATCACCTCCGCGGGCTTTTTGGCTGGAGGGGCCCCAACAAAAGCCAACTTTGGATCCTCTGTCCCCCTCTCTCTGCTTGCACTTGCAAGCACTTGCACTCCCCCCCCCCAAAAAAACCTACCAGACCACAGAGAATAGGGGGATGGAGATACCTGGGAATTGTAATTGAATGTGGTGAACATGAGGCCATTAGGGAAGCAGGTAGCAGGAGCAGAAGGTAATTTTTGGCCAAGGGGGAACAACAGCCCCATCACAGGGAATTTTTTGTTTCTCTGTTAAGCTGAATGACATATATTTTTATCCAATAGGCATATAGGATCCAATGTCAGTTGCTGGTCAGACAACACCATCACACTCTTTGTAAAACATTTTAAATGTCTGCATAATATTCCATTATAGACAAGCTAAATTTTTCTATCCATTTTTGCTAATGTTGGCATTTCCTTTTTTCTTAACCGATTTTTCATTATTATATTGTAGTGATGTTCCATGGGCATTTATGCTCATCAAGGGAAATGATTGGAGCAAAGGATCTAAGAACTTGGGTGGCTCTTGATTTCTATTTTTAAATGACATTCTAGCAAGGCTATCTCAATTTATGCCCTTAGCAGTATGAATCGAAGTGTGGGCTTTACTTACCAAATCATGCCTCTGTACCCTCATCTCTCAAATTGGATTGTACCATTAAAAAAACCTTTTTTTATTTGATATCACAAATGAGGTTAAACCTTATTTCCATACATCTTAGTCACTGAAAACTGATTGTTTTTCAGTTTTGTGTGTGTGTATGAGTGTGAGGACAGTGGATAGGTGACATTTTCATTGTAGAAAATGGTGTTGAGAAAGGCCTTTTGGGTTCATCTCTGAAACAAAACTGTGCTGGGGAGTCGTGTTTGGTGAGCAGGCAAGATGGTTTCTGGCCCCACCCGTTGAGTCCTCAAAGGAGCTATTTCTTTCCAGTGCCTGGGCTGCTGGCTACAAGATGCCCTCATTTACTCTACCCAGTAGATTTTAAGGACAAAAGTCATGGAGCAAGCAGACCTTGAAATGGGAGATGAAATTCTTAAAGGAATAACCTAGGTTCAAAGTGGGCTATGCCCTGGAGATGTGCCTTTGGCTTCAGAGAAGTGCCAGCCATAAGAGGAAGTCACAGTGAAAGAGACTAGAGCCAATGTTAAGAGTTTGCACTATGAGGGGTGTCTGGACAGCTCAGTTGGTTAAACATCCTTCTTCAGCTCAGGAGATGGTCTCACAATTTGTGAGTTGGAGCCCCGCATCAGACTCTCCATCGACAGTGCAGAGCCTGCTTGGGATTCTCTCTCTCTCCCCACTCTCTCTCTGCCCCTCCCCCACTCATTCTTTTTCTCTTCTCTTTCAAATAAATAAATGTTAAAAATTAAAAAAAAGGAGTATGCACTATGACTCATGTCAATCCTGCCAAGTCCATGGAATTTGCTGTGAATCTTATCTAATCTGCAGTTAAGCAGTGTAAATGGTGTAGCAGTTTTTAGCATGGCCTCCAGAGCTCCCTTATTTAATGGATTCAAGCCCTACTTCCTCCCACTTATTGGCTCATGAACCTCTCTTTGCCTCAGCCTTCTCCTCTTTCAAGTGGAGATTATAGTTCTTACTTTATAGGCTTAATGTGGGAACTATATGAATTAATACCCGCAAAGTGTTTAAATTACCATACTATATATACTCCATACTATAAACGGATCTGCTTTTATTACCTATTTTAAAATAACATTTAGATTTATCATCTCTTTTGAGTTAATTTTGGTATATGGTATCAAATATAGGTCAAAATCGGGGCGCCTGGGTGGCTCAGTTGGTTAAGCCTCCAACTTCGGCTCAGGTCAGATCTCACGTTTGTGGGTTCGAGCCCCACGTCAGGCTCTGTGCTGACAGCTAGCTCAGAGCCTGGAGCCTGCTTCTGGTCCTGTGTCTCCTTCTCTCTCTGTCCCTCCCCCTCTCATGCTCTGTCTCTGTATCAAAAAATAAAATAAAACATTTAAAAAATATATATAGGTCAAAATAATTTGTTTCAAAGTACATATCCAACTTTCTTAACATATTTGAGAAAAATTTATTATATATATATATATATATATATATATATATATATATAGTTTTATTTTTGGACTCTATTCTGTTCAATGTCTTTATGTCATTGTAGCTTGATTACTGTAGTTTTAGAGTGCATCTTGAAATCAGGTAGCATAAGTCCTCCAACTTTGTTCTTCAGAATTGCCTTAAATATTCTAAGGCCTTTGGGTGACCATGTCAATTTTACATCAGTTCATAAACTTGTATTTTAAAACTTGCTGGGATTTTGACTGATATTAAATTGAATCTATAAATCCATTTTGACAAAACTGACATCTTAATGATACAAAAGCCTCCAATCCATGAACATGTTATATCTCTTCATTTATTTAGATAAAAAAAAATCTTTAAATTTCATCCTATTTTCAGTATACACATTTTATTAATTTACATTTTGGTAAAGTTATCCCTAAATGCTTCACATGCCTTATACTATGGTATAGGGTATTATTTTTTTATTTCAGTGCCTGATTGCTCTTTGATAGTATACAGAAATACAGTTGATGGTATATTGACCTTAAAGCTTGTGATCTTGATAAACTCACTTATTCTAATAGCTTTTTGATAGACTTTTGGAATTTTATATGTACATTATCATGCTTTCTGTGAATAAAGAAGTTGTTCTTCTCCACACTGCATGTATTCTATTTCTTTTTCTTATTTTATTCTTCCAGATAGGATCTCATAAAATGTTAAATAGAAGTGGTGAAAGTAGATAGATATCCTTGTCTTGTCCTAATATAAAGGAGAAAGCATTCAATATTTAAGTATTAAGTATGGTGTTAACTGTAGCGTTTTTTTGTAGCATTCTTTTATCAGGAAGATAAATCTTTCTGTAGAGCTGCTGCAGATTCCTTTTACCAGGTCAAGGAAGGTTCCTTTTATTTCTAGTTTACCGATTTTTTAAAAATCACGAATTAATATTGAATATTTTCAAGTGTGTTTTCTGCATCATTTTAGATGAGCACACATATTTTTTCTTTTGGTTTGCTGATACGGTAAATTACATTCATTGATCATTAAATGTTGAACCAAACTTGTTATGCCTTTATACTCCTTGTTGTTCCTAACATGTTATCCTTTTTACAAATTGCTGGATTTGATTTACTACAAATTTTATTTTCTACAAAGCATTTATTACAGAGAATTCTTGCATATTCGTTGACCAAGGATTTTAGCACGTGGTTTTCCCACAATGTCTTTGTTGGGTTTTGATAAAAGGTTTATACTGGTAGCATGTGAAAGGAATTGGGGTATGTCCTCTTCACTTCTATTTGCTGGAAAAGTATGTGTACGATTGGTATTAATTTTTCCTTAAATGTTTGAGAGAATTAATCAATGAAGTCATCTGGACGTGGAGGTTCCTTTGTAAGAACTTCAATTTATTTCATCGTTTAAGAGAACTACTCATGTTACGTATTTCTTCCTCAGGGAGCTTTAATAGTTTATATCTTCAAAGGAATTTATCCATTTCATCTAAATTGTTGAATGCATTGGCAATAGTCGCTCATAATATTTTTTAGTATCCTTCTAATGTATGTGAGATCTGTTGTGTTGTATTCTTTCATTTCTAAAATTGAGAATTTGTATCTTCTGTTTTTATTTTGGCTACAGGTTTATCAATTTTATTGATCTTAAGAACAGAGTTTTTTGTTCTATTGGTTGTCTCTATTATTTTTTATTTCATTAATTTCTGCTCATTATGTCCTTCTTTGGGCATAATTTTTCTAGTGTCTTGAAGGGGAAATTTTATTTGAGACCTTTCTTCTTTTCTATTTTTTAAGTTTATTTATTTCGAGAGAGAGAAAGAAAGAGAGAGGTAAAGGCAGACAAGAAGGAGAGAGAATCCCAGCAGCCTCCACACTGTTAGTGCAGAGTCTGATGCAGGGCTTGAACTCAAGAACCGTGAGTTCATAACCCGAGTTGTAACCAACTGAGCCACTCATGTTCCCCAAGACCTTTCTTCTTTTCTAATGCCAGAATTAAATGCTATAAATGTTTCTGCAATTGCTGCATTAACTACATCCCACAAATATTGGTATATTGTAATTTCAGTTTTGTTCCATCTCAAACATTTTCTAGTTTTTCTTGTGGTTTCTTCTTTGATGCATGAGTTATTTACAAGTGTGTTGTTTAATTTCCAAATATTTGGGTCCATTCTCAAAGACTCAGAAGACACTTCTGCATACCTCTGAAGGCACAAATTCTAGCCTCCTTGGTCTCTCTGCACACTCTCTGCTGGATTCTCTTTGGGCATGAAGTGACTACTCTGTGGTCTGGAAACCACCTCCAGAGTATCAACTGTGGAAATCACAGGACTTGGCTCATTTATCACTCCTCTTAAGGATCAAAGGTCTGCTCTGCTTATTATCTAATGTCTGAAAACTGATATTCCCTTTGGTCTGGTTTTATGGTTCTTTAAGAGAGTAAATCTAGGCCCTGTTATTCTATCATGCACAGATTCAGAGTTGAGAACTTAAGTGTTCATAATCTTTAGAAAAAGGGAATAAAAATTGCTGCCTCTGTTTTACCACCCCAATTGAGCCTGTTTTAGAATTTGTTCAAAATACAATGCCACCACTTTTCTAGACAGGACTGTCCTTTCTTTTGGTCGCAACCAACTGAAAATGTTTGGCGACTAAGGCAGAGCTTTGTTGATGGACTTCACCCTCCTTGATTCTGTCAAGGACAAGGTCCAATCTGTGAATATTACCTGCCCTGCTGGCTCCAGCTCTTACTCAATGTAAATTGTCAATGATCCCAATCACTGTAAACTCTAGAATTGGTATTGCTTGCTCAGTGATGGTGTGCGTGTGGGTTTGAAAATGGAAGAGACTTTTCTTCTTTTCTATTTTTTTAGGAGTGTGCTACCCACTACTGTCCTCTCTGTAAGAAGAGATCCAGAGCTCATGGAGAAAGTTACTGAAAATTGCTGTAGCCATTCTCACAGCTCTCACCATATGCCAGGGTTTGATTTAGTTCGGAACAATACTATTCAACTAATTTAACACAAATTAACGTAAGAATTGATAAATACCTTAGTTTACCCCATTCAGTAGCCCTAAAAATAATTGTTTGTGGGTTGTTTAAGTCCCCGTCTTAATTCAATATACTTAAGAACGTCAAGGTTTCTTCATTATTGAATTGCTTTATCAGTAAGAGATTTGGCATCATGTTTTACAGTGGCTGTATTTGCATTGCAAATAGCACTATTGATCTACTTAGACTCATACAATTCTTTTAAAAATGCCCAGTCTTTCCCCCTTTGCAGTAATGATAACTGGGATCTTTTAGGGTAAATTAAATGTCTTTTTGAATGCTATGATGACCTGGATTTAAGGGGGGGGGCAGCAAGCTTGGCTAATAAAATTACATCCACTGAGGGCCACTTGGCTACATTGGGAAGGGATGCTGCCCATATATACTCCAACCCAGGACGGGGTATGGGAAACCAATTACCACCTCATTTGTTCCAAATATGTAGTGTATGGGGTACTCTTTTCCACAAGAGGGAGTAAACCCATATTTCAATCAGGTTCTTGCACATCTGGCTGGGTGATATGAGGTCTTCCAATGCTGAACAATGGGAGCAACTGAGAAGCAGGGTGATTCGAGGAAAAGAAATATCAACTAGAATCCTATTTAGATATTTGGTTCCTAAGTCCATATGTTTAACACTGCTTTAGAGTTGGTGTTTGTATTTCTCCCCTTTATAGTTTGCCTCCTGGATAATTAATCTACACTTTGCCTTTTCCACTCCTCATCGCCATGTGATGAGATGGGCCATATTAGTTAAAACCTTTTTTTCTTGTTTTTTTTTTTCCTAAGTTTTAACAAAGAACAAACAAAGGCTTTCACTGAAGGTGAACTGCCAATGATCCCAATCACTTAAAAAAATTTTTTTTCCCTTAAGGGTACCTGGGTGGCTCAGTTGGTTAAGCATCTGACTCTTGATTTTGGTTCAGATCATGATCTCATGGTTGAGATCAAGCCCCATGTCAGACTCTGGGCTGACAGCATGAAGCCTGCTTTGGATTCTCTCTCCTCTCTGCCCCTCCTCCACTCATGTTTTCTCTCTCTCAAAATAAACATTTTTTAAAAAATCTTGTCCTGGGGCACCTGGGTGGCTCAGTCGGTTGAGTGTCCGTCCGACTATTGATTTTGGCTCAGGTCATGATCTCACAGTCTGTGGGTTTGAGCCCCCACATTGAGCACTGATAGTGCAGAGCCTGCTTGGAATTCTCAGTCTCCCTCTCTCTCCGCCCCTCCTCCATTTGCTCTCTATCACTCTCTCTCAAAATAAAGATTTTTTAAAAATCTTGTCCCTTCAGTGATAAATATAGCTAAATACACCTGGGACCATTTATTAATGGTATCTTTCTATGTTCTTACACAGTCCTTAGGCCTGTCCACCAGAGAGGCAAGTTATAAAAAGGCCAACTCCTAGTGTCAGTGATAGGCCTGAGCTGGAGTTTTGGATGCCCCTTTCAGTGTGAGATGAAACAGCTTCCAGGTCATCAGTCTAGTGAAGGCTCTGTTTCCTGTGCAGACCTACATTAAGCCAATTTTGTCATTTGTCAAAAACTTTGATGCTGAACACCATATGCCTGCAGACAATTAGACTGTATTGACATAAAGTGGCTTTTGTGAAGACTATTCTAAGTCAACTTTGACCCTATCATGGGCTGAATGTTTATGTCCCCCGACCCACTCACTCAAATTCCTATGTTGAAATTTTAACCCCCCAGTGTGATGGTATTAGGAGTTGGGGGCCTTTGGGAGGTGATTGGTTCAGGAGGGTGAATTCTCCATGAATGAGATTAGTGCCCTTATATAAGAGATTCCAGACATCTTTTGTCCTGCCACGTGAGGATGTAGTGAGAAAATGGCTGCCTGTGAACCAAGAAGTGAGTCCTCACCAGACACTGACTCTGCTGGTGGCTTGCTCTTGTTCGTTGTGTAAGCCATCCAGTCTACAATGTTTGTGTTACAGCAGCCTGAACAAAGACAGTGCCTTTCGTAGGCACTTCCGATACCGCATCTCCCAGTGGATCCAGGGACCCACATAGATCTACCTTGGTCCAGCTGTTCACGTTTAATGGTTTCTTAGTGCTCACGGTGTTCCTGCCTGGCTGGTAGGAATTCCACTTGGGTTCGTGGCCCCTACGACCTCTGTAACCCCACCAGTGTCTCTGAACGTGTTTTTACCTACTATCCAAAATATATTACAAGCTCCTTTCTATTTTCCTGCCTCAGGATAAGCTGCCCACCTACAAGTCCTGGTTCTACATCGCTGCTGCATAACTGATGGTTCTCCAGGATGACGCGGCGACGCAACCGTGCTGCTGATTCCAGTTTAACTCCTTTTACCTAGTCTCCATCTCCTAAACACTTTTTATTCTAAATCAGTGTTTTCTGACTAATTTGAATGTCTCATGAACGCAAGTCCACATTTTTAGTTTCATTTAAAGCCAGAGACTTTAGTTTTCCTTTTATTAAAAAAAAAAAATACAACTGGACTTGATCCAGGGATAACAGAGGAGCATACCCCCTAAACAGGAGTCCTCCCATCTTCCCATGTGGACAGAGAAGCCATAATTGGGACACTCATACACAGGTAGGAGCTGCACCAAATGGGGATGCGGTGGTGACTGGATGTCCAATTTCTTGGGAACACATCTTGGAACTGGCTATACTGTATACAGGTCTAGATGATACATGCCAGCAGCAACATCTAACATCTAATCCACCAGATTATGAAAAGAGATTTCAACTCCCTCTATCCCAGTGCAACATAAATGCTAAAGCCAGGAATATACCTAATATCAATGGTGGGATCCCTAAGCAATTAACAAAGAACAGTAATATCGAAGAGTATGATTAAACGGCTTTGGTATTTCACCAGAAAAATACCCTTTGGCTTTTCTATAGGTTTGTTTCTTTTTTAATCTAATCCCCATTTACTAAAATTTCAACACATTCCACTTATGATCACATTTACATATTATTATTTTACATTGTATGGTGACCCGTGGTGACTATACTTTTCATGATGAGCATTGCATAATGCATATAAGTGTTTAATCAGCATGTGGTACACGTGAAACTACTGTAACACTGTATGTTAATTGTTAGACTTCAATTTTAAAAATTATCCATTTACATTACTGGCATGTCCTTAAAGTTTTTAAAAAGTACAGAAAAATCAAGAACTTATACCCGTAGAAAGTTTCGGCCAGACGCAAAATGTTCCATAGGAAAAGTGCGGTCCGTATCTATTCAGAAAGCAAGTAATGGTGGAGAAAAATGTGGACAAACCAAATATAGAACAAGAGCAAGGGCTTTTATGGTCAGAAGATTCACCAACCTGTCCAATCTGTCGTGAACCAAAGGCAGAGGTAACAATCCAGACCTGAACAAATAGTTGTAGAACCCAGACAAGAAAAAGGAACAATATCCAAGCAAATGTCTAAGGTTCAAGAAGCTGACCCAATATCTATATTCAAGGAATCCTCCCTGAAGAGAGGAAATGATCACGAAGACTGTCATGACCTCAGAATGAACACTCAATAGAACATTAAAAATGTTAAAGACACCAGACGGGTGATATTAGTACAGAAAGGTTTATCAATCACTAATCTATTTCTACCTAAAGACCACCCTCCATGAATCACAAGTAATTACCACAGTGGCCAAAAGACAGAAAATCCAACGTTACTGGTCCACCACAAACACCCACTTGGCAAAGGCCAAAACTGATATTTTAAAATGTAACAATTACTATTTTTACTGCAAAGTCTATAAAATTCACGGATTTAGTTACACCTCAAATTAATCTGAAGGATTAAACTATCCTACCTAGGAAAACTGCCTATGTCACCACTCGTTTCTCGTTTTACAAAAGCAGTTTTAGAGAGCTTTTGCGTATCTACTGGCAGCAACCAAAGTTACTTACTTTTAGCTTGGTTTTATAAACTCTCTCCTTTTATCATGCCCAGCATGTGAACTCCCCTCCCCTTCTTTTTGCATGACAAACTTTTCAGTGGAAAACGAACATCACCTAGAAATCTCAGACTTGGAAGTGGATATGAGGATGTGAAGGTCTAGGTTATCCCTATATGGGGAAGCGAGTGAGCATGTTTTTGATTTTAAGAGAGAGAGAGGTGTATTATGTTACATAAGAGGCCATATGTACATATTTAAGTCAAAGTATAGAAAGTGAAGAAAATGTTACCTTACAGGCTACATAGAAGAGAGGGCAAACTTTCCCTGCTACTTAGCAAATAAAATTCTATGAATGACACATTGTCTACTTAGTTCATATGAGTGGAATGTCAAGCCCACCCACCATTACAGACTCTCCAGGAAACACGAGAGCTAGCGACCTTGGCTTTTCAACCCACCACAGAGCTCAGATGCAGCCACAGCTTAGAATCCATCAGACCAAGGCATTGGCCTCAGATTTGGACTCAGAATAAATCAGGGTCATTATATTCAGAAAATCACTATATGTTAAGGAACTTTGGGAACATTAAGGACATCTCCAAGGCTCTGCAACAGCATCCTGGCAATCATTTTGTGTAGAAAGCCCCGAACATAATCTTACTGCTTCTTGCCAATTCTTAGACCCACATAATATCCTTCCAATATGCTCCTTTTTCTGCATCAATTGGCTATGGTTAGCTCATGTGCTTCCCAGCTAAGAACCCAGGCTGCTGTAATTTGTAAAAACGAATGTGCTACTTACTGATATGACCCACTGAGTCTTCAACAGTGAAACAGTCCACGTACAACCTCCATCAACGAACTGGAAAAAATGCTAATTTTTCCAGAGAAAGCTCTAAAGAGGGATAGGAAGGGTTAGCTGGTCAAGTATGTTAAATAAGACATACAGAGGAGACAATACTGATGGAGTGCAAAATCCAGATGAAACTTAAAAACACAAAAATGTGTGTTTGAAAATGGTATTTAAAAATCTGGATTCCCCTCTCCTGGATGAAATCTCTCAAAAACCATCAATAAAACACATTTATCTTTTCAAGCCTAGGAGTAAGCTGAAACATCAAACTACAACATGAGACGAGAAACAAAACAAGACTGAGGAGGAGTGAGGGAGGACACGTGACTGGAGTTAACACGGCTACATGGTGTATTTGAAACTTGTTAGAGTATCAGTCTTAAGAGTTCTCATCAAGGACTGGGTGTGATAAGGAAACCAATTTGACAATAAACTATTATAAAAAAAAAAAGAGTTCTCATCAGCGGGAGGGGGGGTGGAACAAGATTTTGCGCCTAAACGATGTTAACTTGTGATAATCATTTGATATATGTATATCAAGTCATGCTCTATTCCTTAAACTTACACAGTGCTGTATGTCAATTATATCGCAGTAACAGTGGGAAAAAGTGAAAAACGGATTCGGGGAGAGTACTTCCTAAAATCTAGGTAGTTTAACACATTTTGGTCACTTTTCACATATTTCTCATTTCACTGGAAATAAAATAAAATATACTTGGCTTGTAAAATCTCCATAAATTCTTCTACGGCAAAGTACAGCTTCATCTTTGTGAATTTTACAAAAATTTATGCAAGGGACATTCATCATTAGGTATATATGAATGCCATACAGATCCCATTAAAATCAAGCTATGGATTCCCTTTTAACCTTAAGTTTTAGGTTCAGAAGTTTAATTACATATTTTTGGCCTGTTGTCACATGCAGTTAATTTCTTTTGGGTTGACTGCCTTTCAATTAAAAGAATACCTTTCCTACAAAGAAAATTATCAAGGAAATGATATAAATTAACACTTTATTAATTGAATCTACCTTACTTCGGTATATGTGGCAACTATAATATAATCTTATGACTTAGTGCACACAGACGACTCACATATTCAAACTGGCCAGAAACACTCTCTCTCTCTAGGTCTTTCACTCACTCCAGAATTTTTGCAGTTTTAAAAATTTCACACTTTCAATGAAATATTTTCAATGTTTACTGAACACATTACTTTGCAATAAATCACTTTCCAAACTTGAAATATTCAGAGCCCTCTTAGACCTGTTGGCTTTATACTTATTTGTACAATCACAGCTTCTTGACTTCAAAGGAAGATTCAAGATGCCCAATGGAAGCCAGCCTTGGTAGGGCATAATACTCTTGATCTCAGGGTCATGAGTTTGAGCCTCACATTGGGTGTAAAAATTACTTTAAATATGTGTATATTTCTTTTAAAAAAAGAAAAGTATCCTAGCATAGGCATTCATTTCATCTATTATTTGGAGAGAAAGAAGTCTATTCAGGTCATTGCTAAATTAGGGCATTTCACAATCTTATGTTCTCCCCAAAAGGCAATGGATGGAGAACTCCTCTTCCTCTATCTGTGCATTCACTGACTGCAGATCTTTCAGGGTGTGCTTGAAGCCAGTTTTCCAGCCATCAACAACCATTCCCCCCGAACTTCGGTCACTGCCATGTGTGCTGTACTCTGGCTTAATCGTCACAGGGATGGCTCTACTTAGGATCATCTTATGGGGACAGAATTTTATTAAGGGCAACCACTATCAGATGTCACTTCCGGTTTCTCTTTTTTCCTCCAGGGAATTCACCTCTATCTCTGGCCTCCCATTTCAACTCTCAGCTTACTTTTTTTTTTTTTTTAGTGTTTGTTTATTTATTTATTGAGAGAGAGAACAAGCAGGGGAGGGGCCAAGTGGGAGAGAGAACTTCAAGCAGGCACAATGCTCACAACTGTGAGATCATGACCTGACCAAAGTCAAGAAATGCTTAACTGAACACTCAGGTGCCCATTTCAGCTTATTTTATTAATTCCGGGGCCAGAGGTGTCACGTCCATGATAACCCACAGAATTAGAATTCATGATTTAGGGGCAAAGGCCAGAGAGACAGGTGTATCACATCTTAAAATCCAACCAATAGCTACAAATCTTGCCTAAAATCCTTCTTGCAAGCTTAATTTAGGTGATAAGCACTTAGTTATCACAGTGCCCTGTCACTCAGAAGACTCTAACATTAGGGAAGAGGAAAAAAGACAAGACTGCATAGGGGGTGGGATAGGACCCTTAAAACAGAACTCCTTTATACTGCTTTGGAAATATTTTCCAAAACGCCTTTTGCACAGCCTGTGTATTCTCAATCCCTCATACAGAACCCCTTTCGGACTAAATTTCCAGTTCCCCACTCTCAGGGAAATATTTCATTTTCAATGAGGAAAATCCCTGCAAATCTGAATCCTAAGGAGTGACCTGCTCAGGCTAATCCAAATGGAAACCTCAGAATACTGTGGGATCTCTATTTAGCCACCTTGTCTTTCCTAAATGGTCAAAGATGGAAATCTTTGGTTTACTGTTTGTTTCTGATCTTTACTCCTCTTATTACTACTACAGTGAAACAGCACACATTCCAAAAAAGAAAACTAGACATAAACCTAAAAACCAGAGACACCCAGAGTCCCTTTCAATTTTGATCCATACACAAATATCAGAATGATTCTAGAAATTAATGTTTGATTCTCTTGGCCTGCATTTTTTTCACTTCATATCATAGCCATTTTCCTAATTTTTAATGAAATCTTCACATATAACACAAAGTGCTGCATAAAATAGATTATAAAGTATCTACTGGGGAAATCATGTCATAAAATGATACTGAAATACCATTTTCGGCCAAGGTTCGCATGTTATAGCAGTTTCCCATTCTGCTCAACACGCCCACCAGTGTATGCTTTCTCATTTACAATTTATTGTTAAAGAGCAATGCCTCACTCACAATCACTCCATAGCAAGTGGCCATTTAATGGTAATTCTCTGATTCAAGTTGGAGTGGTTTCTGCAAAAAAAAGTGCCAATATTTGTTACTTATGGGGCAATATGTCATAAAAGCCAAGCTTGATTTTTTAATATGGAATTGCTAAGTAAAATATATGATTCATTGTTCTTTCTTCTCTAGAATGCATTTCAAGACACACAACAGAAGGCTGACTGAAAGCTAAGAAGGAAGGAAGGAAGGAAGGAAGGAAGGAAGGAGAGAGAGAGAGAGAGAGAGAGAGAGAGAGAGAGAGAGAGAGAGAGAAAGAAAGAAAAGAAAGGAAGAAGCAAGAAAGCAAGAAAGCAAGAAAAGAAAGAAAGAAAGAGAAAGAAAGAAAGAAAGAAGGAAGGAAGGAAAGAAAGAAAGAGAAAGGAGGGAAAGAGAAAGAGGAAAAAATAAATGCAAGAAAAAGGAAAAGGAAAGGAAAAAGAAATATACTCTGGCTGAAAGATTTCCAATCTAGTTACATTCATAGGGTTTCTCCTCAGTATGAGTTGCCTGATGCCTAATAAGTTTAGAACTATTAATGAAAGCTTTCCCACACTGATTACACGTAAAGGGCTTTTCTCCAGTATGAGTTCTTTGATGTACAATGAGTCGAGCACTCAAGCTGAATGTTTTCCCACACTGATTACATTCATAGGGTTTCTCCCCAGTATGAGTTCTTTGATGTTGAGTAAGGCATGAACTCTGCCTGAAGGACTTCCCACACTGACTGCACTCATAGGGCTTTTCTCCAGTGTGAGTTCTCTGATGCACAACAAGAACGTAACTCTGGCTAAAAGACTTCCCACACTGATTACATTCGTAAGGCTTTTCTCCAGTATGAGTTCTCTGATGCATGACGAGGTGAGAACTGCGGTTGAAAGATTTTCCACACTCACTACATTCATAGGGTTTCTCCCCTGTATGAGTTCTCTGATGTGCAACAAGCTGAGAGCTCCAGCTGAAGGACTTCCCACACTGATTACATTCAAAGGGCTTTTCGCCTGTGTGAGTTCTCTGATGGGCAACAAGTTTGTAACTCTGACTAAAGGACTTTCCACATTGATTGCATTCATAGGGTTTCTCACCAGTATGAATTCTTTGATGTGCAATAAGTTTATAGCTCTGGATAAATGATTTCCCACACTGGCTGCATTCGTAGGGCTTCTCTCCGGTGTGAGTTCTTTGATGGGCAATGAGTTTGTAGCTCTGCCTGAAGGACTTCCCACAGTGACCGCATTCGTAGGGCTTCTCTCCAGTGTGAGTTCTCTGATGCACAACAAGAACATAGCTCTGGCTAAAAGACTTCCCACACTGATTACATCTGTAAGGTTTCTCTCCAGTATGAGTCCTCTGGTGAGAAACAAGGTGAGAGCTGCGGCTGAAGGACTTCCCACACTCGTTACACTCATAGGGTTTCTCCCCTGTATGAGTTCTCTGATGTGCGACAAGGTGAGAGCTCCAGCTGAAGGACTTCCCACACTGATTACATTCAAAGGGTTTCTCTTCCGAATGATTTCTCATGTTTTGAGCAATGGATGAACTCTGGGAGGTTTTGCTACAGTTATATTGACTCTCCTCAACAGGGATTCTCTGCGGCTCATTGTGGGATATACTGTGGTTCAAAACTTGCCCACATTCCTGAGCGTCAATGGATTGTCCCCTGGCATGTATCTTCTTGTGCATATTTAAGGGCACATCATGACTAAAAGATTGAATACTGTCACTAAATCCACAGGATTTATCCTCTGTTTGAGTTCTTGTGAACTGAATGAGGTGAATGTTCCGCTGGGGGTTTCCACATTCATTATCCTCACAGAGTTTCTCACTGTCACTAATCATCTGATGACTGTTAATAATAGGACTATAATGCAATTTTTTTACATGTGCGGCATGTTTATGAAAATGGTTTCTTATAGATATCATCTGGGGTGAAAGGGGACTGGGATTCAGACCACTCTTCTCAAGTTCATCGCTTTTACAGACTCCCTCATAAGTAATAGCTTTCCTGTGAGTAAATCCCATTTCCTTCAGAAGTCTCTCTTGTTTTTCCTGTTGCTTCTCCAACTGGTCCTTACAATAACGAACTTCTTCACACGAAGATAGCCAAGGGTCGTCTCTTGTCAGTCTTTCTAACTTCACTCCATGGAATGGTTCGTCATCAAAAATGTTCTGCTTTGAGGTTGATTCTCTTCTTCCAAGTGCAGTTGCCAAGTCTAGAAGAGAGCAAAATAAAACATCCTAGCCCAAAAATGTTAGAGTTGGCATATTGGAAACAAGCTGACAAGCGAGTATGTAAAATCTATGTGGGTTTGTTTTCAGCTATGGATCTATATAACCTGGCTTAAGAAGAGAAGGTGGGGGGAGGGGAATGAAGCAGCAAGCAGAGAACTACTATAGCCCAACAGTATAATAGATATTAAAATAAAACTATTGGGGCACCTGGGTGGCTCGGTCAGTTAATGGTCCGACTTCAGCTCAGGTCATGATCGCACAGTTCATGAGATTGAGCCCCACATCAGGTTCTGTATGGACAGTTTGGAGTCTGGAGCCTGCTTTGGATTCTATGTCTCCTTCTCTCTCTGCCCCTCCCCTGCCTGAACTCTCTCTCTCAAAAATAAACATTAAAAAAAAAAACCTATTTAATCCCAGTGTTGCTGAATAAAAAAGAATTTAAATGCCAAATATCTCCATCCTCCAAAGTGAGATCACCCATATAGAACCTACAGAGTAACAAACAATTGTGCAAATCTTAGCAAGAAGCAGAGGGTCCTTTCTACCCTCTTCAGTGCTCACTGAAATAGAGAATAGTATCTACACTTCCGGGGGTGTGAAACTTGCTAGTACAGTCTGTGTCAGGAGGACATGGGCCAGCTACTTTGTGAACAGAACGAGAGCACTGCTATCCCAGGTTCCCTAAATGCTTTAGGGGCGATTTTTATGGTCTGATAGATTCCTACGGATCCAAGAGAGAGAGAAAGGAGATCAGCACAGAAGCAGAAGGCCGTATGGTTACGAGGTCAAGCAACAGAGAGAACCCTGGAGAAAGTGGCAAAGTATACAGTCTAATAGGAGCGGGAAATGGAGAAACATGCAGCACATTCAATGGGAATGTTTGAAACAAATCTTCAATATTTGTAATGACGCCAAGTGTCTGTTTCTCACCTGGATATGTACATTAGGAAACGTTTACACTCATCTCTTTGCCCCCATGAGGAGACTGCGTCTGGTTGCAAAGCAGACAGGGAACAATAGAGGATTGGGTGTTTGGGGCTGGGGACAAAAGAAAATCACTGCAGAATGTGGTCCCAGTCTTTGGCCTTTAGGAACCATGAAGGCTGCACAAGCTCAAACCCGAGAAGTAGTACCTTTGCTACCCTACGTATTAAAGTTGAATCTTCGCTGAGGAATAAAAAGCACAAAACACAGTCTGTGTGTGTTCACAATCATTCTGGCCTCTGAACTCCCTAGTTCTTAATCAATGGGGATCATTTCAATACACAAACATCATTAAAGGGCACTGTATTCTTACCCCAAGAGACCAGGTCCCCGTGGTTTTCTAGGATCACATCTCTGTCCAGGGTCCTCTGAACAGGGTTCAAAGTGTCTTCATCCTTCTGAGTGAAGTCCACAGTCACGATTTTGAAGTTCACTCCTTCCTAAAACACACACATTCCTGCTCAGGGCGGCATCATTTCCTTCCAATGTTCATAAAGCAGGGAAAGTCTGACAAATGGCAGAAGGAGAACCTGATGGCCTGGAGACTGTCCTGAGAATGCCAGTGTCCAAAGGGTACTAGTCAAGGTGCCCAGGTGCCTTTTAGGTAAAACTCCTTTGGGTTTTCAATGTGGGTCTGCTGATACAACCCCAAAGAGGAATGCCAGATAAAAACAGATGTAAATTGTTTTCTCTTTTGTTCACCTTGAGCAAAATGCTTATTCTGATTTTTGCACTGGTGAATACAGAATTTCCACTTAGGAATTCTCTCCAAATGCTCAAGATGCTAACAAAACAGGGTCAGCATACTTTTTCTGTCCAAGGTCAGAGAGTAAATATTTTAGGCTTTGCAATCCCTAGAGTCTCTATCACAACTACTCAGGCAAAAAAATATATAAACAAATAGTTGCGATTATATTATAATAAAGTTTTATTTACAAAAGCAGGCAGTGGCCAGATTTGGAAAAGAGATAAGGTTTTCTCCTCTATTAAGAGCATAGATCTTAATTTTAAAAGTATGTATCTAAAAGAGTGTATCTAACCTGACCACCTGCCTTCTAAGTTGAGTTTGTGCCGTTTCTTTTTTTTATAAGTTTATTTGTTTATTTTGAGGGGGAGGGGCAGAGAGAGAAGGATAGAGAGAATCTCAAGCTGGCTCTGCACTGTCAGCACAGAGCCTGCCATAGGGCTTGATCCCATGACCCTGGGATCATGACCTGTGCCACAATCAAGAGTCAGATCCTTAACCAACTAAGCCACCCACATGCCCCATTTCATTTCTATTTCTTAGGCTGAATCATACCCAACTCATTGGGTTGCTCCATAAATTAACTGTGATGATATATGAAAAGCTATTAGCAGTTGACTGAACCAAAAGACAAAGGCTAGAAAGTTATTAAGGCTATTAGGTTTGAGAACTCTAAAAAAATTAAGTGACAGCTAATGTGACCTCTACCCTGAGTTCTCAGTCTTCCGATGACAGTTCTGTTTTGTCCACACTCAGAGCTGCACCGTAAAGCCTTTAAGAGACAGACACCTGTCATTACTGTCATGTAGTAAGGGGTCCCTTGGACTGCCTCCTCTAAGCAAGAAAGGACCTGTTTCCAAGACTACTGGGCAGGAATTCTGATCCAATAAAACGCGGAGGGTCATCCGTAATTAACCAAAGGCAGCAAAAAGCCAGGAAAGTGGACCGTCACTTGCTGCTAAAGGACCTCTTAGGTCGATCTGGTATTTCTTACGCTGTGCTCATGAACAGGACACAAAGTCCTCGAAGCCCATGTAACTCCACCAGACATGTAGTTTTCTAAGTCAGGGCCCACTCATGTCACCAAAGTCTCAGAGGTGTTCACAATTTAGCCAAAACAGCGTTCAGAAACATCACCTACACGCTGGCACCTGTGTCAAACATGGCTCTCTAGGGGCGGGTTTTCAAGCTCCAATCCGTATTTCCTTTTAATAAACACTTCCCCCCTTCACCTTCTCATTCAGATCCCTTTAATATGAAGCATGTTCAAACATCAAATAAATAATGTGGGATTAGATTAGCACCCCTACCCCAACTTCAGCCCCAACCGAATGTTCCCAAGATCCCAGAGACTTCTATCATAAGACTCCCCGCACTTCGCATTCATCTGCGTAACGGTCATCTTTGTCACTAGGCTGCAACCTGGGAGGCAGGGGCAAGGGACCGAGCATTTGTAACTGTAACTCCAGTGCTCAGAGTCGGTGTAGTAGAGAAGATGTGAAATCCATACCTGGCAAATGATTTCAGTGAGTGAATCTGTAGTATCAACACACTTCATAATCCATCCAAATAATCTGATTTTGGGCCCAAATTCTGGTTTAAGGTCTCTCTCTCACCTGAATCTCATGGGCCTGTCACACATCCATTTGAACTTTTTAACTTTTATTTATTTATTTATTTATTTATTTATTTTTAAATTTTTTAAAAATGTTTTTATTTATTTTTGAGAGAGAGAGAAACAGCATGAGCAGGGGAGGGTCAGAGAGAGAGAGGGAAACACAGGATCTGAAGACAGGCTCCAGGCTCTGAGCTGGCTGTCAGCACAGAGCCCGATGTGGGGCTCGAACCCACGAACCGTGAGATCATGACCTGAGCCAAAACCGGATGCTTAACCAACTGAGTCACCCAGGTGCCCCTTCACACACCTATTTGAAAAGCTCTTCAATGTGTGGATACTGGCTTTGTCCCCACTTATTCTGTCCTTCCTCTCACCCGTCCCAAACTCCCCACCCCTCAAAATTCCTTCCCACGCCCTCTAACTGTGCCCCTGGAACTCCACTTCTGTAATAATGAAATCCTACAGCTTCAACATCATTACCAAACATTCCCTTTACATCCCTGTATTAATGGAAACCTACATTTCCCCCCCAAAGATCCCTTCTCTGAAAGCCTCACAGGCTTGGGTTAGCGCAGTATCAAAAGGGGGCAGTGCGTGTCCTGTCTGCTACACTGAAACTCATGCCATTTGCCTTACTTCTTGGACCTTTGTCCTGCCAACCCCTTGACCACCAACCCCCACCCACTGAAGACTTACAATACCTAGGACTTACCCTCTACTTCACAAACTTGTATGGTCTCAGCCTGCTCTGGCTCTAGCATCCATGCGCAGAGTTCCCTGATAATCATATGAAACTAAGTGACGTCAACAATGCACGTCCTGGTTGGCATCAGGCCGTGAACTCTTCTCTCAAGGTTCCCGTGAGAAAATACTAAGAGCAGCACCATTTTTTCAGATGAGGAGCTTGAAGGGTAGAGACATTCACACATCAGCCTGAAGTCAGAGGCTGGGGGGCAGCCTCCACTCTGCCTCTCCTGTGCTCTCAGGCGTCAGTGCTCAGTGCTGGCCCAACTCCCGGCCCTGAGGATTGCTCTTCGGCACCCCACTCTTAGGGAGAGCCCCCCGACCTCGAGATCCCCACAGCGGACTTCACCTCTCACGTCAGACTGACAGAACTGCCCACCTCTGATTACAACTCCCTCCCTCCCTCTCCACGTTCTCTTACTCGATTCAAGTATCTACTATTAGTGACTAGTGGTTTATATGCTTTTCCTTCCCAGTCGGTGCCCCTTTTGCCTTTTCCATATTAATTATGCAGTGTGGAGTCCATGGGTCTCTACACTTTAATCTTTCTATTGGATGTATCCAAAAATCCTTTCTTTTTCTTAAAATCTTCTATGTTTTTTTATTTATTATTGAGACAGAGAGAAACAGAGCATGAGTGGGGGAGGGGCAGAGAGAGAAGGGACACATAGAATCCGAAGCAGGCTCCAGGCTCTGAGCTGTCAGCACAGAGCCCAACGCGGGCTCGAACCCACAAACCATGAGATCATGACCTGAGCCAAAGTCGGCTGCTCAACCGACTGAGCCCCCCAGGCGCCCCCACCAAAGATCCTCATTCAAACAGTGCCTTGCCTTATAGGGTTTCACTGAATGTACCTGACTGCAAAAACGAATCTGAATGTCAATGTATGACCTATGCAAAGAAGGTTCCAGAATGCCACTGGGAAAGAGAACTCACAGAAGCAGCTGGATGGAACACCATTAATGGTCTCTGCCTCGTAATGATCCTTTCAGATGGACCAGCAACCCTGCTATACCTCCTGGAGCTGCCTGTCTCTTATTATCCAAAATCACTGCCTTCATCCTCCTCCACTCCCGGCAAGCACCTCTCCATCCCGACTGCCACCCTCATGCCCGACAGAGAACCACCATATTGCTCACAGAAAAATCCAAGCCTTCGAAGAAGTCCCTCAGCCCTGTTCTTCCTGCATGGGTCCTTCCATGCCACCATGTTCACACAGGCTCTGAAGGAATTTCTCTGGCGCTGATCCAGGACTCGGCTTGGTAGTTTCATCTCCTCCCTCTCCTGATTAACCTCTTTTTCCTGAAAGCACTTAAACAGAGTCAAATCTTTTTAAGCCTTTCAAGAAAAAAAAGTGACAGATCAAATTGGACTCTTTCTGGTGGATCCAAAAATGGAGGGAGCCTGGGGGGCTCAGTCGGTGAAGCATCTGACTTCGGCTCAGGTCATGATCTCACGGTTCAGGAGTTTGAGTCCCGTGTCAGGCTCTGCGCTGACAGCTCAGAGCCTGGAGCCTGCTTCGGTTTCTGTGTTTCCCTGTCTCTCTGCCCCTTCCCTGCTCTGCCTCTCTCTCGCTCAAAAATAAATATTGGAAAAGATTTCAAACAATAAAAAATTAATAATAATAAAAAATAAAACTCCTCTACCTCAAACTTGTAGCGATCACTCTTTTACATGGTGACTAACCAAGTTTTCATAAAAAATGTCCATCTGCATCTCATTTCCTTTCTGCTCACCTCCCAGGTCACTTGAACCTGGGCCCTGCCTCCCAGCAGCCATGCGCATGTCCACAGTTCTCAGCGTAAAGAGGCCGACTCACCAGGGCTGGAGTGGCCAGTGACCCCTCATCTTCTTTCTCGACCTTGACGATAATCTCTTGAGGAAGGAGGGAGTCCTGAGAAGGAAACAGATGAGAAAAAAAAGAAAATAACCAGGAGGCTGAGTCATCGCTCCAAACCCCCACTGTGGGGAGGCTAGAAGTTGACAAATGCCTGTCCTCACACAGTCCCCCATCCAAAGCTTCCGCTCCCTCCCATCGGTAAGCTCACGCGAGCCATGCGGAGAGGACGGGGCGCAGCTGGAGGGGCGGTGAAGCACCAGACACGGGCATGAGGTCGTGGTGGATCTTCCGGCCCAGCCCAGCTAATAACGAGATGGGGCTGAGTGATTCTAGACAGTGATTCCAACCAGGTTGTCGGAATTCTTGGACCACGGAATTGTAAGCAAATACAAGAGACTACGGCGTGACCGAAGAATCCTAAAGACCCCAAAATTAACTTCCTAAAATGTTTAGCAACAAGTGGCACCAACAAAGGCACCATCAGTAAGAATCTATACTATTTTTTAAAGTTTTTTAATGTTTATTTATTATTGAGAGACAGAGAATGAGCGTGGGACCGGCAGACAGACAGACAGACACACACACACACACACACACACACACACACACACAGAATCTGAAGCAGGCCCCAGGCTCTGAGCTGTCAGCACAGAGCCTGATGCGGAGCTTGAACTCACAAACCGCGAGACCATGACCTGAGCTGAAGTCAGATGCTCAATCGACTGAGCCACCCAGGCGCCCCAAGAGTCTATACTATTAAGACTTGCTCTAGGGGTGGCTGGATGGCTCTGTTGGTTAAGCATCTGACTTTTGATCTCAGCTCAGGCCTTAATCTCAGGGTAGTGAGTTCAAGCCCCATGTTAGGCTCCGCGCTTGGTGTGAAGCTGACTTTAAAAAAATTGGAGGTGGGGGTCGGGGGGCACATGGGTGGCTCAGTCAGTTAAGCATTTGACTTTAGCTCAGGTCATGATCTCGTGGCCTGTGAGTTCGAGGCCAATGTCGGGTTCTGTGCTGACAGCTCAGAGCCTGGAGTTTGCTTCTGATTCTGTGTCTCCCTCTCTCTCTGCCCCTCCTCCACTCATACTCTGTCTTTCTCTGTCTCTCAAAAATAAACATTAAAAAAATTCTTTTAATTTACTAAAAGATACTCAGAGTTGAGCAGTGTGCTAACCGGCGCCCAAGATGGCCCCCAATGGCCTTGACCTCCTGCAATTCACACCCTATGTGGTCCTTGCACACGCGGTACCAGGGAGGGTCTGTGGGACCACGAGGTTACAGACGTGATGGCGTGCCACTTCTGAGATGAGACGGTAAGAGACACGTCGGCGACCACCTTGGCTGTACGAAATGAAGTGCTCTCTCTCCGCCCGCTCTTTCTCAGATCCTCTGCTCCAGGAGAAACTGCGTGCAGCCCTGCAGAGAGGTCTGCGTAGGGGGGAGCTGAGGCCTCTCGTCAACAGCCACGTGGGTGAGTGAGCTGGCAAGGGGGTCCTCCTACCCAGTCAAGCCTTGCAAAGAGATCCGCCTGGGCCCACAATTTGCTGCCACCTTGTCATAGACCCCGAGCACCAGAAACTTCCAATGAGCTGCTCCCAGATTCCTGACGCCAGAGGCTACGCACAGTAATCCATGCTGGTTGTTCCAAGCTGCTGGGGTTTGGGGTAGGACACCACAGACGACGACTACACGAAGGAAGAGGTTTTCGTTTCTCCCAGACAGCCGTGGGATATACAAGGGGCTTGTTTCTGCCTGTGAGAAGCGGGTCATCTTTCTCCCCTACTACCGCACACGGGGCCTTACACTGTTTGGGAAACGAAATAAGTATGTGATGAAAGTAAAAATGATACTGAACTGACTGCTAGTTTGGTTGTACGATACAGAAGAAAAGAGCGAAAGGACCGTTAAGTTACTCAGAAAACCCCTGCAGTCACCAGCTTCGAGTAGAAAACCAAGGGTCACAACCAAAGCACGCCTTACCTGTAGTTTGGATAAAGTGTGAATGTACACTGATAAATTTAAACACATAACTCCCTCTAAAACTCTCGGCCGTGTGTACAGCTGACCCTTGAGCCGACCCAGTTTGAACCACACAGGTCCATCAATATGCCAATTTTTTAAAATAAATACGGCACAGTACTGTAAGTGTACTTTTTCTTCCTTATGATTTTCTTGATAACATTTTCTTTAGTCTAGTCTATTTTGTTATAAGAATACAGTGCACATAATACATAGACAAAATATGCATTAACTGTTGATGGTGTCAGGCTTTTGATCAATACCGGGTTGATTACGCTTTTTTCTTTTTAAGTTTTATTTATTTATTTTGAGAGAGAGAGAGAGAGAGAGAGAGAGAGAGAGAGACCTAAGAAGGCTCCGCACTATCAGTGTAGAGTCCAACACGGGGCTCGATCTCTCGATCCGTGAGATTGTCAGCAGAGCCAAAATCAAGAGTCAGACACTTAACTGACTGAGCCACCCGGGCACCCAAGTAGTTGAGTTTGGGGAAGTTCTGTGGCAGGAGGTGAAAATCTGGGCACTAGATGTGCATACTGGTGTCAGCATATCACTGCTCCCGGGCCCTCACAGTGGACAGAAATAGGAGTATGTGTGTGTGTGTGTGTGTGTGTCTCTACACACACATACACACACACACCCCGAGGCACCTGCACATTTCTACCTACTTCTACACCTACACAAACTGAAACCCACATGTCACATCACCACCTGCGACTCCCACCAATCACTCACGTTTACTCCAGTGTTCTCTCTTACCACACGTGACTGGGAGAACCTGGTTCCCATGAGCCTTAGGAGATTTACTCATCTGATCGCGGCCCCTGTGGGTGGCTAATCTCCCATTCCCACGGCCGCGCAGATGCTCCTCGGTCCACCCAGCTCTCTGGACCGTCCCTGGGCTCGGACTCTGCAGGCGGCCTCCTCTCATGCACTCATTCCCATGCCACTTGGACTTGGACTCCAGGTAGATGCCCTTGACTTCCTACCTGGGCTGATACCCCGGCATGGGCTCCCCTCATGCACGGAGAACCTCCACCTGCTTAGGCTATGACACGCCACCATGGGCTGTGCTGCCAACCCCAACATGGCGCACTTCTCACCCTGCCCCAGCCGCCGCCCCGTCCATGCTGGACCACCCTTTGCATGGACACCCTCACTGCACTCGAGCCATCCACACTGGGGCACCCCCTCCGTGGAGGCCCCTCTCACCTGCGCTGGGCCTGTCACTGCAAACCAGATCCTCCTCCCTCGAGACGGACACTTATCTCACCCCACCTGGGCTCTGATTCTCCACCCTGTTTGGTCACGATGTCCCACCACACCCGGACAGGCCAATGTCCTCACCCCAATCAGGCCGTGACACCTCACAGAAGGGAGCCCTCCCTCCACTGCAGAGGTCCACCCAGCTCTGCCCCATCTACAGCCTTCAGGGTTGAATTGTTTAGGAAGAGGGAGGCGGAATTCTAATTTAACACTTTTAAAGAAATTGTTTTCGAAGAACATTTGCTGTGGGGAAATGCTTTCAATTGTTGATTTCCTAACTTTAAAATCCGCTGTACAAAAGTAGAAAAATATAGGTAAGTAATGACCACATAAGGTCACTTGGAGGATAACCTACACATAATCTTTATTAACTGGTATATCTGTAACCTTCTAGCACATTTCCAATATACAAACTGTATCTTTTTTAAAAAACGATGATTATTTCGAAATGCTATTTACCTAACACAGACCTCACACGTCTTTGTATGTTGGGAAACGTGTATTATGACATCTGTGGCCACAGCATATTCCATTTTATGGCCTTACCGTAGCTTAAACACTCCTCTTGCATGGCCCATTCTCACACATTCCTTCCAGTTTTTCATTTCCAAGCAAAACTGTGAGTTGCTGGCCAAAGGGGAATGAATCGGTACTCGAAAGGCCTTTGATACAAGATGCCCAATTCCTCCCGGAAAGAGTTAGCCGGCCTAAAATAGCAAGGAGGTGAGGGCGCCTGGGGGGTCAGTCAATGAAGCATCCGACTTTGGCTCAGGTCATGATCTCACTGCTCATGGGTTCAAGCCCCCCATCGTGCTCTGTGCTGACAGCTCGGGGCCTGGAGCCTGCTTTGGATTCTGTGTCTCCCTCTCTCTCTGCCCCTCCCCCATTCACACTGTCTCTCTTCTCTATCTCTCAAAAATAAATTAAAAATTAAAAAAAAATTTTTTTTAAATAGCAAGGAAATGCAGGGAGCCTCCAACAATGTAGAGTGTATAAAGGTCAGGAGAGACCAAAAGCCCCCAAAACACTGCAGAGAGAAGCAGGACAGGCTCTTGAGTCTAGAGGGTCGGGCTGTGGGGCTCCTAGAGGAAGGGAAGTTCCACTCACCAGCATACGGGTCTTCGAGGGTCCTGGAGGCTTCTCATCCCGCTTTTCCATGCTCTCCTCTGGGCTCAGGCAGGAGCCTGCCGGCCTGCGCTGCAATAGTGTAAGAGCCCTGAGCAGAGTCTCCTTGCACAGACCTCCCCCCTGCTCCCCACCATTAGTCTCTGCTTCCAGAATGCATTCCCCGTGCCTAGGGCGCCCCTAGAGGTTTCTGCCTGAAAAGCTGCCTATGCCTCTCTCAGGCCGAGACTGCAGCTCTGGTCGTTCCTCCGCTCTCACAGGGACCTGTGAGTCCTGCCCCAAAACAGCCTTCTGCCCACCATCAAAATCTGCCGCACGGATCCGTCCCTCCCTGCCCCACAGGGTTCTGGGATCCTCACAAATGCCCAGCACATCGAGGACCACCTAGGGCGCACTCCGTCCCCCACGACGTGAATCTGCAGCCCTAAAACCAGAACCTCTTCCTGGAGCAAAGAGCAGGGCTTCTAGGATTGATGACCCGGAATCACACTCCCTGACCGCCCCAATGCTCCCAGGATCCTCCCTTTCCATTAATGAAGCCTGACTCTCCAGCAACTTGTGAATTGCCTCCCACTTTCTGCTCAAACAGCCAAGCGCATGCGCAGAGATCAGCTGCACACTGATTTCCACCACCCGCCCCCCCCGCCCCGACTTGGTGCCTCCGCGGTTCTGGGTCCACTAGCAGCTTCCAGAATAGCGCCTGCCCCATTCCCCAGGCCCAAACCCTCCTGAGCCCTGAACGTGTGGCTCAGACCTGGCCCCTCCACCAATGTGGGTGCCCTCAGGCCTGAATCAGCAACAGAGCCAGCATGGACCTGGGAGCTTCCTGACAAACACCAGCACGTGCCAACCCCTCCGAGGCCCAGAATGTGGACCTCAGTGGTCTTTCCGCCAACTCGATGTTTCTGGGTGAGAGACTAGAACAGCCCCCTGGCGAATCCCACTCCCACACCCCATCTCACCAACCCCACCCCATCTCTCCCTCCTACCCACACCCTTGACCCCCAGGATTCTCGCTCACACCGTGTAGCGCGAGTTTACCATGCAGCTGTCTCCCGAACTTGCCCGCGCACCACCTCCTCCACGGACACCCACAGGCCCCTGCTAGAGCCACAGCTGCGCAGATTCCTGCCCAAATGTCCTCCCCGGGCACCTGCAGCATAGGGAGATCCTGTCTTCCCACCCACCTACCTGGCACCACCCGGTGTGACTGGGGTGCCATGTGCACAAAGGCCCCAGCACCCTCTGATACCCACCTCCAGGCTCTCG
>NC_043715.1:48083554-48087010 GCF_006229205.1 Suricata suricatta
TCTTCACCAATCTGGGCATTCTCAGCCTTGGGACAAGAGCACCACCTGATCAAGCACTGGAGCACTCCCGAATCTGCGGCTGCACCACTATCTCCACCTACTTCGCGACCCCCCCCTGAAGCGCCGCCTGCTCAGGTCCTAGAGGGTCGCCCACCCACATTCCCAGCCCCACCTTCCCGCCTACATCCTGCGCATGCGCGCACGGGGCCCCCAGCGCCGCCCCGCCCCTCACCAACCAGGGCGTTCACGGGCTCGCGGCCCAGGTCGGGCCTGTCCCGGCTTCAGTGTCCGGCACGGCTCTGCAGCGGGACGAAGTCGGGTTAAGCAACCCTCTGCGCAGACCTGCAGACGACAGACTCGGGTTCAGTTAGTTCGGCCCCCTCTTCTACTCGGCATTTGCAGGGCCACTCGGCTGACCTCCAAGCACGGGTGCGTGGCGACAACAGGCGCCCGCGCGCGGGACAATGGCTGCGTTTCTGGCCGAACCCGGAAATGCGTTTGGGCTCGGCGAGCCGGGACTACAAGTCCCAGAAGCCCCAGCCGCACGGGCGGTGATGAGGCGGAGCTCCAGCTCCTCCCGGAGGCGAGTGTGGGAATTACCGCTAGACGCGTTAGGTTGGGGTACCGGCTGGGGACCGAGACTGTGTGTGTCTGAGTTTCTGTGCCGCGCGGGGACGCGGAGCGGGACCCGCAGGGCCAGGTCACGGCTCCGATACGTGGGCAGTGGCGGGCTTAGAAAAAGCTGGCCTGGCACTGGCTGGACGCCCAGGAGAGGCCGTGGAAACGGAATCCACATGACACGCCCGGGACCTACTTGGCGCGCACTGTCTCCCTTTTGGTCCTCAAGCCCAAAGTTGGTGGCTACAAACCCGTCACACAGTCCAGGGAGCTCCTGTTTAGTCCTTCAAGAATCTGCTATGCTTTTGTAGTTCATTACAGTAAAATAGCAAGAATCCTTTTGTTTTTTAAATTGAGCTCTTTCTCTGCCTAGGAGACTTTAAGGATCTGTACTGTACCCTTCCTCTTCTGTTTTGGCCTTCATCTTCTGGCCATTTTCCTTTCAGCTCCAGCCACGCTGGCCATTCTATCTTCACCAGCAGCTCTAGCAGGCTCCACCTCAGGACCTTTGCTTGTGCTGTTTATGCTGGCTGGCAGGCTCTTCCTTTGCGGATTCCACTGGATTCTTGCCATCTGGTCTTTATGCTCCTCCAGATGCATCCCCTACCAACCATTGTAAACTTAACGAAGAGACCTTTCATTCCCCACGTACTCCCTGCCTCCCTTCTCATCCTCGTTCTCTAGAGAACTTTTCACTTATTTATATATGTATATGGTATACTATATAACATATAGTATATTGTGTAACATATTGTATACATGTTGTATATTATACAATGTTATAATATATGCATATATGTATATTCTATAATATATATTATATACATATATTGTATGTTAATATATTATGCATATAGATACTAATATATAATGTATTTATGTGGTCAGTTATCTGCTCTCACCACTAGACTGTCAACTCCATAAGGTTAAGAATTTGTATCCACCCTGATTAGTGTTACAGTCTCAGCATCCGAAGGTACCTGCCATATAATAGATGCTCAATAAACATTTGGTTTATTTTGAATAAATAAATAAAGGCTCCTGGCCCTTTGTTAAATGCCTTATCATCTCATTAACTGGCACAGTCACCCTGTGAGAAAACAGTGATGTTTAATTCCACCCCACCAAGAAGAAAACTGACATTTGGAAAATCCCTGCTGCATGAAATATGGCATTTGAAAGGTGTTTGGTTTTTTTTTTTTTTGCTGTCAAAGTACTCCTGTAGTTTTCTTCACATAACTTTTGACCTTTAACAACAAATTATTGCTATTTGAAATATAATCTCTACCCCCAACCTTAAATTTTTTATAATTGGTTATTGTGATTGATTTTCTAAAATACTTATATTGGGGGCACCAGGCTGGCTCGGGTGGAAGAGCATGTGACTCTTGATCTTGGGGTTGTAGGTTCGAGCCCCACGTTGGGACAGATTACTTAAATAAAGTTTGGGGTCACCGGAGTGGCTCTGTTAAGGGTCTGGCTTTTGATTTCAACTCAGGTGATGACCTAATGGTTCATGAGATCGAGGGTCATGTGGGCTCACATGGAGCCTGCTTGGGATTCTCTCTCTCTGCTCCCCCAGGCTCGCGCGCTCGCTCGCTCTCTCTCTCTCTCTCAAAATAAATAAACATTAAACAATTTTTTTTAAACTTTAAAAACTATACATAGTTATTTTGGATCTAGTTATCCAAGTGAAATGTTAGGAATTCTTACAGTATTTCATTTGATCCTCTTGGCTTTTCTGGTGAGACAATCAGCTACCGATAATTATTTCATCTCTTCCTTACCAGTATTTTTAACCAGATATTTTTTTGCATGTTGGATTGTGTTGGCTACCGTTTTCACAACATCAGTAGAAGTAACATTTTTGTCACTTTTTAACGGGCATGCCTCTAATATTTGAGGGTTAGATATGTTGAGCTTTTAATAGAAGTGGGTAGCTTATTGCTTTAACTTTTAAAAATTTTTTAAAATGTTTTTTACTTATTTTTGAGAGACAGCGCGAGCAGGGGAGGGTCAGAGAGCGAGGGAGACACAGAATCCGAAGCAGGCTCCAGGCTCTGAGCTAGCTCTCAGCACAGAGCCCAACACGGGGCTTGAACCCACGAACCGTGAGACCATGACCTGAGCTGAAGCCAGCACTTAACTGACTGAGCCGCCCAGGCGCCCCTGATTTAACTTTTTAAAAAATGTTTATCTATTTGAGAGAGAGAGAGAGGGAGAGAACCAGTAGGGGAGAAGCAGAGAGAGAGGGGGTCAGAGGATCTGAAGCGGGCTCTGTGCCGACAGCAGAAAGCCCGATGCGGGGCTTGAACTCACAAACTGTGACAGCATGACCCCAGCCAAAGTCTGATGCTTAACCGACTGAGCCGCCCAGGCACCCCACTTTAACTTTATATTGCACAAACCTCAGACCCAAAAGCAGAGACACTAGCTACATGGCACCGCCCACCACTGACCATCATGCTACTTAATACTCCCCTCAACCTTTTCTCACGCATGGCCCCACCTCTGCTTTCCACTCTCCCCCGCCCCCAGTGGTTTTGAAACAAATCCTACACATCATTTCACCTGTGTTTCAGTATGTGTCCAAAAGATCCTGACTGTATTAAAAACAAAACTTCAGTTAAAAATAGATATGAGTCATAACCATTAGGTACAGAGAATGCGAAATTACTATTATTGGCAGATACTATGACAAACCACAAGACCCAAGAGAATTAACTGAAAGAAATTAACATCAAGCAGAGGCTAGAAAGGCATCGAATGTGAAGCAAATAGTAAGCATTTATGTACCACCCTGTGCCAGGCACTGCCATAAGGTCCTTATCAATGTTT
>NC_043715.1:48087110-48094475 GCF_006229205.1 Suricata suricatta
CCCCCCCCCGTCCCTGGGATCCTGAGGGGAGGGAGATGTGGAGGCGGGGGGTTCTTGGCAGCGGGGGGGGGGGAGTCTTTTCCTTTGCTCAGTCCTCTTCTCGAACACTGGAAGGACCCAGGGCTTAGTTATCAGCCCCTGCTCTTCTCTGTCTTTATCCACTTTCTTTGCAATCTGTGGGGAAATGGGTTACCTCGACAGGCCTGGGGTGCTCAAACCCAGGAAAGGCCCATTTCCATGACTGGCTCTTTGTTGGCTTCTAGGAACTGAACTCTTGTAATGTTCTATCTGATAAAAGGTTTCTGCAGGCAGGTGTGAGGCCTTGAACCACGATGTACCAGCTTGTCCGGACGATTTACAAACAACGTGATCTGCAGCGAACACCTGTGTTCCTTCCGGCGATCTGGAGCTGCCCGTGACCGACCCCTTAGAAAAACCCTGGACACCCAGGTTCAGGGCCAGCCCCACCCCCTCCACTGGCTGGTCACACATCATTGCTGGGGGACTTCCCATGTGACTCCCTGGGACAGGACACTTGGAAGCCTGTGCCTGGTGTCCTCCATACTTCACTCCCCGCACCTTTTCTTTGCTCTTTGCTGATTTTATCCTCTCTTTGCTGCAATAATCTGTGACCATGAGTATAACAGCTTCTGGGTCCTGTGGATCCTTCTAGCAAATCATGGAGCCTGAGGGTGGTCTTGGAGACCCCTGACACAAGACCTTCTACATCCCCATAACTTTGACACCCCATTAACAACTCCCAAGTGTGCATCTCCAGCCCTTATTTATTTTTGAGAGACAGATGTGAACAGGGGAGGGGCAGAGAAAGGAGTCACAGGATCTGAAGACAGGCTCCAGGCTCTGAGCTGTCAGCACAGAGCCCACGCGGGGCTCGACCCACGAACCATGAGATCATGACCTGAGTCAAAGCCGGATGCTCAACTGACTGAGCCACCCAGGCGCTCCTGAACCTAGAAACTCTTCAACAGTAGCAGGGGATGTTGTTACACGTCAGCTGAAGTTACGGAGGCACAGTGACCAGGAAGCCTGTGTAGGGATTTGCTCTGAACTGAGAAAAATGGAACGAATTCATTTCCCAGCAAACATGAGCAACCACATGAGAGAAAAGCTTCCTGCAAACATTCCAGTCCTCACAGGCCCACCAGCAATGTCTGAAGCTGGGGTATCTGAGGTTCCCCAGTGTTCTCTCCGTTACTTTCAGGGGGGTTGTCTTTCTTATTAGAAGTCCTGACAATGGGGCCACCGGGCTGGCCCAGTCAGCAGAGCATGCGATCCTTGATCTCGGGGTTGTGAGTTCAAGCCCCATGTTGGGTGTGGAGCCTACATAAAAAAAAGTTTCAGTCCTGCCTGTGATACAGAAGACATTCACATCTTTTGAGAATGGTTCACCTGTGAATTAGACTAAAGTCCGCCACCGTCCAGTCTGTCCGCCATAGTAACTGGTCTGCCCTCTGGACTGACGAGGGAGGCAGGTGTCCCTCTAGTGCACGAGAGCACGTCAGGCACTAGAACATTGGACGTCTGGGTCCCTAAAGTGTCTCTTTTCCAATCTGTTCTCACCTCCCTTTTTGCCTCCTCAAATCTGATTGGTCACTGACTCCTTCAGAAGATACTGTCTGAAGTCCATCCCCGGACAGGGAGTAGCCTGGCCAGCCCTGAACATGGGTGTTACCACTTGAATCCGCTGAAATAATCTCACTGGTCCTTAGAACCAGGAAGCCATCACCGGGGGTATCGGAACTTCCAGTGGGAAGGTCTGCTTCCCATCCTCCTGGATGAACTAGTAGTTTTCCTCCTTTTGGGTGATAAAACTGATCATGGCTTTTTTGGGGGGGGCACCAGGAAACTCAAAGACAAATGAGAACTATAGAAACCGGTCCTACGTAGGTGCAGCACATTTACCTTCTTATCCATACCTTGGCTTCCTGCCCACTATTAGAAGTAGTTTCTTAGTTGTGATTGCTATTTCTAAGTTGTCACCATTTTATAGTGTGGTATATAAGCTTGCTGTGAATGCCTCAAATCTCCCATGGGAGAAATAGAAAGAGGTGAATATCATAAATAAAAAAAATAAAAGATTGGAAAGAAAAGAAAACAAATTAAAGGAGAGAGATGATTATCAATGTGCCAAAAAGGATGGGAGAGGAATGAATGGAATGGAGAGAAATGCAACAGAATGGAGGGGAGGGGGTAGGATGGAATGTGATGGAATGTGATGGAATGCGATGGAATGTGATGGAATGTGATGGAATACGATGGAATGGGACAGAACGGAATGGGCTGGGCGGGGATAGAACGGGGTGGCCTGGAATGGAAACTGAAATCAGGAAATGGAGTGGAATAAATGGCAGCGTGTCCATAAAATATAAATGAAGAAATGGAATAAACAGAAAAATCATGGTGGAAAGGAATACGAAGGAAGAGAAGAGAATGAAATAAACCGAAGTGGAAAGGAGACTGAGGACACGGAGGCAGGACTGAACGGCAGGGACAAGAGTGGGAAGGGAAGGCGTTTGAGGAAAGGAAAGGAACGGAATGGAGAACAAGTGCCAGAAAAGCAACAGTTACGAAGGGTACCTGGGAGCTGGAGAATGGCCGTGCAGGAAGGAAGCTGGAAGACCACGGAATCTAGAATGAGGAAACGGAGCTGAGTGGAGCTCATGCGATGGCGTGGAGGGTAAGGACGCAAGAAGGGATGGAGGGCGAGGACTTGGAAGCGTGAAGTCAACCGGGTGGGAAAGTCACACGGGCAGCTGGGAGGGAGTCCCGGGGAAGAGAAGGCGGGAGTGGTGGGAAGGAACAGAACAGAACGGGGTTCGATGTGGAGGAATGGAGGAGGGATAAAGGAGGACAGAGCGAACGGGAATGGGCAATCGTGACATGGATTGAATGGAAGAGGGAGGCATGGGGGAAAGAAGTGGAAAGAAAAGGAAGTGAGTGGGAAAGTAGTGTGCAGGAGAGGAAGAAAGGGAATGGGGTGGAATGAACTGCCAGGCAAGGGTTAGTATCCAAAGTCTGGGGCACCTTGGCGGCTCCGTCGGTTAAGCATCCAACTTCGGCTCAGGTCATGATCTCACAGTTCACAAGTGTGAGCCCCATGTGGGGCTCTGTGCTGACAGCTCAGAGCCTGGGGCCTGCTTCGGATTCTGTGTCTCCCTCACTCTCTGCCCCTCCCCAACTTGTGCTCTGTTTCTCTCTCATGCTCAAGAATAAATAAAAACATTTTTTAAAATGTTTAAGTCTATAATTAACTTATCAAACTCAATACTCAAAAAACAAACAACCCAGTAAAGAAATTGGCAGAAGACACAAATAGAGACTTTTCCAAAGAAGACATATAAATAGCTAACAGGCACATGAAAAGACGCTCAGCGTCACTCATCATCAGGGAAACACAAATCAAAACCACACTGAGATACCACGTCACACCATTCAGAGTGGCTAAAATTAACAACTGAGGAGACAACAGATATTGGCGAGGATGTGGAAAAAGGAGAATCTTTTGCTCCGCTGGTGGGAATGCAAACTCGTGCAGCCACTCTGGAAAACAGTGTGGAGGCTCCTTAAAAAGTTAAAAACATAACTACCCTATGACATAGCAATGCACCACTAGGAATTTTTCCAAAGGATACAGCAGTGCTGATGCCTAGGGGCACATGTACCCCCATGTTTATAGAAGGGCTTTCAACAATAGCCAAATCATGGAAAGAGCCCAAATGTCCATCAACTGATGAATGGATAAAGAAAATGTGTTATATCTATACAATGGACTACTACTCAGCGATGAACAAGAATGAAATCTTGCCATTTGCAACAACGTGGATGGAACTGAAGGGCATTATCCAAAGTGAAATAAATCAGAGAAAGACAGATATCACATGTTTTCACTCATCCATAGAAGTTGAGAAACTTAAAAGGAGGCCATGGGGAAGGGAAGGAAAAAAATAGTTATGAACAGAGAGAAACGCAAATTATTAGAGACTTTTCAATACACAGAACAAACTGAGGGTGCAAGGGGGAGGGGAAATGGGAGGTGGGCGCTGAGGAGGGCACTTGTTGGGATGAGCACTGGGTGTTGTATGTAAGCGAAGATTCATGGGAATCTGCTCCTAAAGCCAAGAGCACGCTGGATACACTGTATGTTAGCCAACCTGATGATTAAATAAAATTAAAATTGAAAAAGTTTAATAAAATGCCTAAATTCAGAAAAAATCAGAAATGAGTGTACAAAGGAATACTGAACAGGAAGGAATGGGATGAGAGAAGAGAAATGAATCGATTGGAATTAGAAGGAAAAAAATGACCAAAATGTAATAATAGAAAGTAGTGGGAAAGACTGGAAGGGAAAGAAGGAAGAGACGGAAAGGCGCGCACGGGCTCAAACACTAGAATGAGATGGAGTCAGTGCGGCGCAGCGGAGGTCAGTGAGTGGGAAGAGAAGAAATGTGAACGAATGAGTAAGAGGAATATAAGGACTTTTATGGAAAGAAGGGGCGCCTGCGTGACTCAGTCACTTAAGGGTCCGACTCTTGATTTCCAGCTCAGGTCATGATCTCATGGTTTGTGAGACTGAGCCCCATGTAGGACTCTGCACTCTTTTTCAATAAATAAATTTTGAAAAAGAAAAGAAGTAGATCAGAGAGGAATGGAGTGGAATGGCAAGTAAACAGCACAGCAAGCAAATGGTCAGAATAAAGCGAGAAAGAAATGAAGTAAAGTTAAATAGAAAGGAAACGGGTGATGTTGGAGTGTCCGCGGTACGGACTCCGTCCTGTTCACATCTGCAAGATGACGTCCCTGGGGGCTACATGTCGTGTCGCATGCCCCTTGGAGGTCAGTGTATCCCCCAAGCGGATGGCTGTTTAGATAACTCGTAGAGATAACCCAGTTTCTTCCCCGCCCCCACGCCTTCCGGCACACAGGTGCACAGGTGGCAGCAACAGGTATGTTACGCATTAGACCCTCTGACTTCGCTCTATGAAATCTGTGGACCAAGATCAGGACTTTTTGGAGAACTGATGTGCAGCTGCCTGGATTACCGTCCCCCATCCCCCCGTCAGTAAGTTACTCTGAATGAAAATCTGTGTCAACCGTATGGAGCCACCTGCTTTGTTTACTGGTCTCAGAGCGCCTTCTCAATTTGGGGGATACATGCCTTCCCCTCCTCCAACTTCTAACAGGTGGTGTGAAACCAAATGTGATGGAAACACGGAATGGAGAAAGATCAAGCAGACCGGAAAGGAAGAGAATGAAGTGAACTAGAACAGGATAGGACGGAAATGGGTGGAATGGAACTGAAAAAGAACTAAAGGAAATTCCTCTTGGTTGTTTATCCTACAGACTTCCCACCAAGGAGGAAGTGGCAGATTGGTGACAGCTCTTGACTCTCACCAGATTCCGGGTGGCATAAAAGTACCTCATAGTTTGATTCTGTGTTTCCTTCTGGGAGAGTGGGGACCAATGGATCCAATGCAACTTCCGGCGATGGGTTTCTGGGGCCGGGAGCATAGTTCCCAGGGGCTGCTGCTGGTGGCTTCTCCTGTGAGTGAGTGGAGAGATCAGTTACGGACCACGGGCACAGACTGCCTTAAAATCGGTGTCTGGAAAGTGTCGACTTGCATTCCTCAGTGACCCAAGAGAGGAGTAGGTTTCACCAGGTTCTTACAAAGAATCAGAAGTGAACATAAGTTTAGGACGCAAGGCCCGGCCCCTGATCTAGAACTCTGTCTTTTCACCTGACTACCGCTGCACCGTCTACACCAAACTTTCCTTGGCACCCAGCATGTGCCAGGCTAGTGCCCCCTCCTTCGCAATATGATTCAGAGCCCTGGAGGTGAAGGAACACAGCAGGGGCCAGAGACCTAGAATCTGACCCAGCTGTTTCTGAAGCCTTGGGCCGCTTTCTCCCCATCCCTGGGCCTGAAATGCACAGTTACTATTCATACAGGATGGTTTCTCCGACTTGTCAAACACAACATTCTCAGACTATTCCCTCTGCAGATTTTTTTAAGTTTCTTAAAATGTTTTTTATTTATTTTTGAGAGACAAAGAGAGTGTGAGCAGGGGAGAGGCAGAGAGAGAGGGAGACAGCATCTGAAGCAGGCTCCAGGCTCTGAGCTAGCTGTCAGCACAGAGCCTGACGCAGGGCTTGAACCCATGAACCACGAGATCATGAGCTAAGCCAAAGTCAGACCCTTAACTGACTAAGCCACCCAGGTGCCCCTCCCACTGCAGATTTTTAGTGTCAAGCCCAGCAGGACCAACATACCTCATAAAACTGCTCTGGGGGGTCTGGTGGCAGCATCTGGGGGGGAAGACAGTGGTGAAGAGGTCCTGGGGCTTGGGATGGGGACCACCTCCAGAAATTTTCAGAAACAGCTTTGGCCTCAGAGGTATTTACGTCCCTCCTGATTCCCAAAGGAGCTCAAAGCTAGGCATTGTCACGTTGAAGAGCAAGAAGACAAAGGAGAAGAGATGGAAAGTCAGGGAGGACCTTGGGCTCCCCAGAGAAGGTGGGGGGGGGGTGACGCAGAGAGCCGAGCTAGCACGGGGTTTCCGCAAGAGAACATGCCTCACTCCCCAACCCAAGAGGTGGGACTGAAACAGCCCTGCTGGGCTGGGGATGAGCCGGGTAGTCCAGGGAGCAGGGAGGGGACCTCCGGGGCACTTCTCACCTTTGTGACTCCAACCCGTCCTCAAGGTTTGGATAAATTGGCATACACAGGGGCTCAGCGAATCTAGAGAAAGGAAAGCCAGCCCAGGGCTGGAATTAGGAAGAGATGTGAAGGAAGGGGCCATTTTTCCAGGTCACTCCCATCCCCAAAACGGTGGTGCAAGAAACTTTCCTTCCTTTCTTCCCAGGACTACCCATCACATCTCTGGTGGGCTTGACCTGGGGCTGTCCTGGAAATCGAGTTCTGGGTTAGATGAGATGGATGAAGACAGAAATCTCAGACCTAGCCCTCATTGTGCCAGTGGGTCCTCTGGAGTGAGGGTTTATCCTTTATCCTTCCTGGACGTGGATCTCCTTTCTGTAAAACTGAGCTGGATTAGACAGTCTCCAGGACTTCCATTTTAGGGGGCCCATTCTTCCAGAATCCTCGGCCAGAGATGTCAAAGATGTTTCATGTTGCCTTCGGCCAGCTCCCGTCCATCAGTAGAGGGTGTGTGAAGCACTGCGGTGAGGTGGGTCACGAGGCTGACTCTGGGCTCAGCAGGGATGAGGGCCGGGATTGATTCTCTCTGCCTACAGCAATCAATCAGCAACGTTTTTCGAGAGCGAGGAAGGAGACGATGGCAATTCATGCCCCATTTTTACTGTGGCTGTTGGAACAGGCAGAACTC
>NC_043715.1:48094575-48112201 GCF_006229205.1 Suricata suricatta
GGGTCCTCTGCTTTTTCCCTCGAGAATCTGAAACCCCAAATCCCTCATTCTGGTGTGCCTCCAGGCCTTGCCATCTTCACAGGCCCTGCCCACATCCTGCATCCATTCTTGGTTAATGTCCCAACCCCGGAGTTCCCCAGTTGCCACAGACACAGCTCAGCACCACGGTCAGCGACACTTCCGCCAGGCACGCCCCCCCTGCAGGCCACACCCCCTACCCCATTCCCAGCTTGACTGGCTGGCATTTCTGATGTAAAGGAAACAGCCCCGCCCTGTGGACAGGGCAGTGATAGCCAGGATCCCGACAGCAGTGCCAGCAATGGCTCCTGCAGACAGGGATGACTGGGAACCCGGGCAGGGAGAAAGAATCAGGACACTGCTCCGACGCACCTTCAGGCCTGTTCCTGGCCCCTTCCCAAGCTGTGGCTTTACTGCCGCTGTCACTTGGTGAACAGCTGTTTTCCAGTCACTGGGAGGCAGCGCTCTGTGGCATTAACAGCATCATTTTGGAGTCAAATGGCCTATTCACACTTCAGCTATGTGACCTTGACCGTGCTACTTAACCTCTCTGTGCTTCTGCCGCCTCCTCCGTACAAGGATGGCCGTGTCAGTGGCTGCTGAAAAGATTCAACAGAAGTGGACTCATGTTCAAAAGACGGAATGTTTGATATGTTCAGAAGACAATACAGGGGCGCCTTGGGAGCTCAGTCGTTAAGCGTCTGACTCCGGCTCAGGTCTGACCCCCCTCACTTGCACTCTCTCTTTCTGTCTCAAAAATAAGTAAACATTAAAAAAAGAAGACGACTATACTTAGACCCACGGAAAGTGATCAGTAAATGTTGCTGTGACGACAATATTGCTTGTGATAATGGATCCCATATGGTTTTCAGAGGAAAGGGCTTTGGAAGCCGGGAACCTGGCTTTCCCCCACGTCACTCCCTCAAAGTGGGGCCCTGTGACCGCGGACAAGGGACATCCCCTTACGCACTTCACTTCCTCATCTGCAAAGCGAGGCAAATGGGACCCGCCACACCGTGACGGCGTGAAGACGAGATGGTGTGTGTCCGCGCCAGGCACACCCAGGTGACTGGCTAATAAACGGCAGCCATCATCAGTAATGTGGGCCTGCGTTTGGCCAGCCAGCTTCCGCCACAACCCGTCCCAAAGGGGAAGTCCAGCCACAGGGGTTAGGAAGGCAGCCATGAGGAGCAGGTGTAAGGAAGGGGCTCCGCTTTGGAGGCACAGGAGGGGGGCTTCCGGGATGCACTGGGGGCTCTGAGTTTCATTCTCTGGGCTTTCATTTCTTCCTGGGTCCAGTGAGCACGGCCATTCATAACCCTATCGGCTTCTGCGGGGATTAAGTGAGATCCCACTTAGAAGGACCAGCACCACACCTGACACAGAGCAAGCACTTGATGGAAGGCGATGATGCGGTCCGGTGATGATGCTGACAGACGCCTCCATCCGCCGAGCGCCGAGAGCCCTTCACACATGATCTCGTTCAAATCCTACAACACCCTCACCACCATCAGCCAGACTCACTGCTTCCTCCTCTGAGCCTCTGTTTCTCCATTCATCAAACGATCTTAGGGGCGCCTGGGGGCTCAGTCAGTTAAGCATCTGACTTTGGCCCGGGTCATCATCTCACGGTTTGTGAGTTCAAGCCCCGCATCAGGCTCCATGCTGACAGCCCAGAGCCTGGAGCCTGCTTCGGACTCTGTGTCTTCCTCTCTCTCTGCCCATCCCCTGCTCATGCCGTCTCTCTCAAAAATAAAATAAGTATTTAAAAAAAATTTTTTTAAGTCTTAACAAGACCAAGGGCTGTTCTGAAGACTATGTAAGGTAGTTTCAGAGGGTGCATAGAGTCCTCTGCTCAGTGACAACTGAGAACCTTGCTCGTCAGGCGGCCAGCCTGGCTTCAAACCCTGGGACAGGGCTCAGTCTCTCCTACCCTCCAGAGACGCCTGCAGGCCCCCCTCAGAGCCAGCTGGGAGGGGCCCCCAAGAAGTGTTTGTGGATGGAGTAGATGGAAAGGCTTCTTTCAAGCATGTGGTACAGGCTCCATAAAGGTAATTCTGTTTAATAAACTACGCCAGGCACTGCCATAAAAACATTACGAACGTCGATTCATTGTCAATGACCCTATGTTTTAAGCACAGTTATTATGTCTGTTTCCCCTACAAGGAATCAGAGGACCAGAGATGGTAAGCAACAAGCCTAGGGTCACACAGCTATTAAGCATTGGAGCTGGGATAGGAACACTGCCTAAGAGCGCCACTGTGCTGTCCTCTCGAGAACTCGGACTCACTGCCAGTCACCCCCAGCTGTGATTAATGTCATTCCTGTAATTAATAGAATTCCTACGGGCTCACTCCTTCGCCCAGGGGCTATCTCCCAGACTCCCTGTACAGTGAAACAACTCTGGAAGGTAGGGCATCACAAGGCCCATTTACAGGTAAGAAAACTGAGGCTCAGAGCAGCCTGGAGGGTTTTCTGAGGGACACACAGCTAGGAAGCAGAGCGCCGGGCTGGGATGGAGCAGCTCCACGCTGGGAACCTGTCCGTGCAGCCCACTCATTGTTACGCGAGAAGGCGAGGTAGCTAAGGCTGGCATCAGGAAAAGCCACCTGGCCCCCAGGGAAAGGGGCCCTGAGGGACTCACCTACCACTCTGACCAGGACAGAGGCAGGAACGGGCCAGGTGGGTCAGCGGGTTGGAGGCCGCGCAGTTGTAGATGCCCTGGTGCTCCCAGGTCAGGGCCCCGATGACCAGCTGCTCCCCTGTGTAGACGGTGGAGGAGCGGTCAAGGGTCCAGTGGAACCTGGTGCCCGGCCGGGACTCCGTCTGACATCCAGGGTCAGGCTGGAGTCGAGCTCTGCCTGGACCGTGCTGACCGCCCCAGACGCAGACTCCCTGGCGATATCCTCGCGATCAGGACCATCTGTGAGCACAGCCCAACGTCACGTGTCCACGCTCCGCTGGTGACTTTTCCTGACCCGCCCCATTCTGCCTCCAGAGTGAAAGTTTTACCCTTTTCCCCATCCCCTTCTAGATTCTAAAAGCGTTGCAGGCTGTAGCTTGGAGAACAAAGGTTTTTGTCAGCGCCCTTGAAAGGCGTCTCCGCAAGATTTCCCCTTTTCTCTTTGGCTCCCAAGCGGGCGGACTGTAGTCCAGAACGTGGAGGGGAGGAACCCAAAGCACAACTATATCAAAATGGTAAAAAAAAAAGAGAGAGAAAAAAACCCGCCCTTGCCAAAGCGACCTCTCTCCGCGGAGCCTCACGACGCACCCAGGCTTCCCCAACTGTGGCTGCGTCCCACGAATGCAACCCTGCACTTCCAACAACGTCACCCTTCTGATGGGCTTTCCAACCCAAGGGCAAACAGCCCTGGTGCAATATTTAAATTCACACCCCTGTGTTCTCAGAGGTAGAGACTTGCGGATTTTCCTTGTGCAGCCAGGAAAGAGCTTTGGCTCTGGGCTCTCCGCCCCAAGGACGGGAAGGAAACAAAGGAAATGGCTGTTGAATTTCTCATGCAAATTAAGAGTTGGATCATTGTCTCATTTAAAATGACTGGGGCACCCAGGCACCCTGAGTCTTTGTCTTATTTAAATTGATGTGGTAAGGTCAGACTTCCCCTCAGGTCTTGATCTCCTGGTTTCTGAGTTAAAGCCCCGCATCGGGCTCTGTGCTGACAGCTCAGAACCCGGCACCTGCTTCAGATTCTGTGTCTCCCTCTCTCTGTGTTCCTCCCCCCCACCCCCACTGACACACACACACTCTCTCTTTTTCAAAACTAAAATAAACATTTTAAAATGTTTTTAAAAAATAAGGGGTGCCTGGGTGGTTCAATAAGCATCTGACTTTGGCTCAGGTCATGGTCTCACGGTTCGTGGGTCCGAGCCCCGCGTCGGGCTCTGGGCTGACAGCTCGGACCCTGAGGTCTGCTTTGGATTCTGTGTCTCCCTCTCTCTCTGCCCCTCCCCTGCGCGCACTGTCTCTCTCTGTCTCTCAAAAATAAATTAAAAAAACATTTAAAACATTAATAAAATAAAATAAATTTTTGTGAACTATTGAAAGGAAGGATGCAAAGACTTGAGTCGTTACACCCCTAGAAAAGAGGACAATCCTGCCCTCACCCCTCCCGGGGGTCCTTTAATTGCCTCCTTGTGGAACCCCGTGGCTACCAGGATCCCTCATGGTCGTCCAATCCTGGCATCAGATCCTCCCTACAGCAACCAGAGGGGACTCTCTGAGCACAAACTTGACACTATCCCTCCCCCACTCAGAACCCTCCATGGCTCCCCAGTGGCTGTGGGGCTCATTCACAACCTCGCCCTTGCAGACCCCTCCAGCCCCACCCCTCGCCTCTGCACACCTCCCACTCCCAATCCAGAAACAATCTCCAGCTCGGATCTTCCAGCTCTGTCATGTTCCCTCCTGCCTCGGAGCCTTCACACACCCTCTTCCTTCTCTGGAATGCTCTTCCCTGAGCCTGCACTTCCTAGATAACTGACTCGTCCTTTGATCTCATGGAGACACCCCATCTCACAGTGAGCCTTCCCACCCCCCAGATTGGGGGGCTTCCCTGGGGCTCCCCAAACACGACCGTCCCACTTCTCACACTGTATTTTCTCTGCCTGACGCCCGACACCCCCTCCCAAGTGGGCCGTGAGCTCGAAAAGTCACTGCTATTGCTCTTCAAGCGCCCAAAACATGTGGCAGAGAGGGCGGACAAAAGAGCCACGCGGGGGTCGCGACTGGGGGGTGGGGGGGAAGGGGCGTGGGGGTAGGCGACCGCAGCACCGCATGTGACTCCTGCCTCCATATACCTCCTCACTTAACGCGCATAAACGCGGACCCCACTTTCTCTCCCTGCAGGGGGGGCTGCTCCCCCATTCCAGCAGCTCAGAGTCAAAGCCCCTTTGTCTTTCCCCTTGTGTCGAAATCCTGTGAGCGCGATGGTCAGAATGCACCCACGGCCCCACGGCTTCTGTCCCCACAGCTGCTCCCTGGCCCAGCTCCGTCACCTCCTGACGAAGGTGGCCTCCTGTGGCCGCCGGGAGGAGGCGCCTCGCAGACCTCTGACGGCAGGGGTTTCCGTGACCAAGCGCCCAACCTCTGTGCCCCGAGATCCACTGCGGGCCCTCCCCACGGGCGCACCCCACCCACGCCTGCGTGGGCTGGGGACACGGAGGCAGACCCCTTCCTGGGAGACACGGGATGCTCCCCGACAGCCTTGACCATGTGCCTTAGGCTGCACGGGGGTCTCTGCTTCCACTCAACCCTCTCTGCCCCAGCCCTGCCCTCCCCTCCTCTGCTCGCTCAGGGTCAGCTCCTCGGGCCCTGGCCCTCCATCCTTCCACGGCTCCCTCCCTGCTTTTCGGCACGGCAGCCCTCCTCCCACTAAAATCCTCGCTCATGTCACCCCCTTAATCCTACCTTGGGGCCCGCCTCTCCGAGGACCCGAACTTTCTAAACCTCCTCATCCCCCACTTCACCCCCAACAGACAAGGGCCCAGGATACCCCGTGAAAATCTAAGCAAATCCTCTCCTCTCTCCACTGGGAGCTTTCTGTGGCTCCCATGTCCTCAGCATGGCTCTCGGGGGCCCTGCACAATCTGCCCCCAACCCTATTGCCTCCTGACCTCTTCCATTCCATCCTGGCCTGCTTGGGCTCCTTTGCCCACTTCCCACCACCCACCTCTCATGCTGCTCCCTCCCCCTGGCGCTCTCTTCCCTTAGCAGCTGGCTGGCTGGCCAGCAGCAGGGACACCACCTCCTCAGGGAAGCCTTCCCTGACTACCCCAGCTAAGACCGTAACACCTTTCCCTCCCAGCCTTCCCTGTCCCTCCTGGTTCTCCTTAGCACCACGTGACACGCTATGTCTCTCCCTTGCTTGGCTGTTTAAGGTGTGTCTCCCCCTGAATGTAAGCCCCACGAGGGCAGGTGCTGCGTCTTGTCCGGTGCCCAGACGTGGCCGGCACAGAGCAGGTATTCAATACTTGAGGAACACATGGCTGGAAGGAAGAACTGAAAGGGAGGGAGGGAGGGGGAGAGCGAGAGAGGAGGACCCGGTGCCCCCTGCGTGACTCACCGCTGACGGTGAGGCTGAAGGGCTCGCTCCGCGCCCGGCTGCCCCAGTTCCAGACCTCACACCACAGGCCCCGTGCCGTCTCACTGCACCCGTGGACAGCCTGGCTCCTGTCGTCAGCTGGCAGCACCGGGTGCTCGCTGGGCAGGGGACTCCGGCCCCCTCACGGGAGGTCTGGCGGGTCAGGGCCACGAGATTCAAGCTTGGGGACACACCGTGAGGCTTGGTCAGCATTTCTGCAAACACAGAGACACGGGGTAGGGATCAGGGACCGCTTCCCCAGTCTCCTGCCCAGGCAGGGGCCCCTTGGGGGCTCTCCAGGGATGTGTGTGTGCGCACGCACCTATGTACTTTGCCTATGACTGCGTTACACGGGTGTCATGAGTGTGTCGTGTGAATCGCGTGAGTATGCTATGGGCTTTGCATGTTCAGTGAGTCTGCAGTCTATGGACATGTTTTGTGTGTAAGTCCGTGTCTGCTGCACGTGTGTATGTGTTTTGTGACTACGAGGTGCCGTAGTGTGTCTTCTGCGTGTGAATGTACCCTGTGTGTGGTGTTGTGTGTTTTACGTACAGTGTTTACACGCTTTGGCTTGACTGTTGTGCGTGCTGTATGTATACCCTGTGTGCGTTGTGTGTCGTTGTGCATGTGTGGAGGGCACTGAATGCGGAGGATGGCTTTCCCGTGTTGCACGTGCGGATTTCGAGTGTCTGCGGGGAGTGTGCGGTGTGTGGTGTGTGTACGTGTCCTACACGAGAGGGTGTTGTGTGTCCATGGTGCTGTCGCACGTGTGCGGCATGTGAGATGCCTGTGTTTTATGCGCGTGCCCGGGTGTGGTGCATATACGCACCTGTGGGTTGTTATGCGCACCTGCCGTGTGCGTGCCCTGTGTTTTGTGTGTGTTATGGTTGGTTGTGTGGTGTGTTATGGGTGTTGTATGTAAATTGTGTGTGGTGCACACATTGCGCTGCGCGTATGTGGTTATTATTTGTGCGTGTGAGATGTGTGAACACTGTGTGTGTGTGTGTGGAGACAGGACCAACGCCCCCTCCCCGCCCCAGCTTCCGGAGAACCAAACACTGGCCGACCAGGTCTCGTGGAGGACGCGTCAAGCCGGGAGCCAGGACCCCCGCTGTGGTCAGAGCCCTATCTGACCGCACAGAAGTCCCCCCTCCTCCGGGTCCTCCTCAGCCTCTGGGATACTGGGGTGGCTCTGATTCCCAGAGGGACAGCGGAGAGGAACAGGAAAGAGAGACTCACTAGGGCTCGGACTTTAAGGGCACCCAGGCGAAGCAGGCGGGGGGCACTGTTGGACGCCAAACCCTTGTAGCCTTGTTTTCTGGCCTTTCACATCTCTGAATCTGCCAGGGGTCTGGGGTGCCCGGGGGTCCCAAACACAGACAGAAGAACATCTTTCTCACCTTGGGTGGTGGTGAGTGGGTTGGCATCAAGGGTGAGCTGGGCTGCAGCTGGAAGACTCTACGTGGTCAAAAGCGCGCTGATGAGAAAGAAGAGACATTCAAGGAGGGAGAGGTATGCTGGGAGCATCCAGTTACGGTCTTCATAAATGGAGGGAGGCCAGGGTCACGGACGTGACACTTCATCCCTAGCAGCATGACTGCTATCCACTACTTACTGGCCTTGTGACTGTGGCATGTTTGGAATCTTCTGGAACCTCAATTTGTCCAGCTGTACAATGGGCATTGTATCACCCCCATCCTAGGGTTCTTGTAATGAATGTGGGTGACCTTTAGATCGGCCCCCCGAGGGGTCATTGTGCTCTTTCCAATGATGCTCATCCTGACGGAGATACACGGTCACCCTCCGCATCCCACACAGAAGGACAGAGATGCTCCGAGAAGTGGACTCACTTCCCAAGACCGCTACATACAGCAAGTGGCAGCCGACGGCCCCTACAGACTGTGTTCCCGACACCGCGTCGTTCCTGTCAGCCCAGGGATGGGCACAGAGCCTCCCCCTGACATCCCGAAGCTTCTGTTCTCTCTGCGGGGAGAAATTAACCTCTGGTACTTCCACGGACTTGCTCCCAGGGAGGGATTTCTGTGCAAAGGGAGGAAGGGGCAGCAAGACACCAGGAGCTGGTGGATTTCCACGTGGCCATCCGACACACAGTTTCCTGGAAGCTTGAAGAGCCGTGGGGATGAGTGGGGACCCCCACCCAGCGCCAGCAGCCTGACCCTGACCTCCCAGCGCCCCCACCTGCCTGGTTAACAGAGGCTGGCAGCCATGTCCCTCTGCAGCCCCCCTTGGACCCCAGTCTGGCTCAAGCACCGCCCCCTTCCCGGCGCAGTCAGCGGCTAAGGGCGTGAGCTCTTAGGAGATCTGGAAGCACACGTGATTCTGAAGTTCCTGACTCTATCATCACGGGCCAGGGGCTCTCGTTCTGTGAGCCTCAGTTTCTTCAACAGCAAAATGGGGAGAACAGAACCTAGTCCATATGGGGTTGTCCTGAGGTTCGATTGGATATCAGGTGTCACGTGCTTAAAACAGTTCATAGTGAGTGTCCAGTGACTATTATTATTACTTCCTAGGTTTGTATTTTCCGCCTGTGAGATTCCTAGAGGGTAAGCCCACAGACTCAGAGCCCGACCGCCTTCCTCTGAATCTCAGCTTTGCCATTTTCTGTTTGGCAAGTGACGTCCTCTGTCGGAGTCTCAGTTTCCCCATCTGTAGAACGGAGTAATAATCATTCCCACTCCATATTAACTGTCATAGAAATATTGAGGGTGGAAGCATGAGCGGTGGGCCTCATCATACCCATGTGAGATGACCCCCCACCCCCCGTAGACAGCCTTTGCTGGGCCCTTCCCTCCCGCCTCCTCCCCACAGGGTCTTGCCTTCTGTGCACGGGGGAGGGGGAAGCAATGTTTGCAGAGAGAAGCTGATAAGTCTCAGCCCCTCATGGGACCCCAGAGCCCCCACAGCCTGAGGGTCCGCCAGAGGGAAGAGCCGGCCGGCCTCAGGGCCACACAGCAAAGCCGGGCTGAGTCTTGCGCTCCACACTCTGAGAAGTCATTTCTTTGCCACCAAATGCTTCCCAAAATATTCTAGTTTCTTCCTTTTGCCTCAGAAACCCTTTAAGCCTAGATTCCATAGCCATGCCCTGTCCTGATTGAGGTGTGACCTGGCCACTCTGTCTTCTCCTGTTACATTCCAGCTCTTTCCCCATCTGTCTGTCTCTCTGACTCCCCCAAATCTATTTCTCTGTGTGTTTGTACGCTTTTCTTCCCGTCTCTGTGTCCTCTGTCTCCCTCTCTCCTATCTGTCCGTCCCTGTTTTTCCCTCTGCTAGTTTCTACTGTTATTTTCACTCTTTCTCTCTCTGTCCCTCTCCTCCTCTCTGCCTCTGTGGTTCCGACACCATCTCTTTCCGTATGCGGGTCATCTCTAGTCTCTCTCTACCTCTGTCCATCTCTTTTGTATTTGTCTTTATATGTGTGTCTATTTCTGTATCTCTTTTTTGTACACACACACACACACACACACACACACACACACACACACACCCCACCCCCACCTGAATGGACCCGTACACTCACCGACCAGCAGGATTCCTGCCCAGTGGTGGTCCCACAGGTCCACAAGCCCCTTGGATTCTGATACCTGATCGGCGCCACCCAGCTTGCACACTCAGACACTGTCTTCACCGCAGCTCCCACTCCAGCTCCCTCTCCCCCTCCCAGCCTCCCTCTGCCCTCCACCCCAGAGCTCTCTCTCCTTCCCCTGCACACCTCAGAGAACAGGAACCCCAGGAATCCTGGGAGTTGCTCCCAAGGTGGAAAAGGAGAAAGAAATCCCTGCCCTTTGGCCCTGGGCCCTTTGAGAATTATGTCTCCCTCCTCCTGAGCCCCCTCCCCGCCTCTTTGCCAGGATGAGGAAGCAACGGGGTGGGGGTGGGGGACCCAGGGAGGGAGCAGCCTGGAAATAGTAATTGAGCTGAAATGATACCTGTCATTAATAAAAAGCTGGAAGCCCAGAGTGAAGCGGGTTGGGAAAGCCCCGGGGGGGTCGGGGGGTGACCAGTCTGGGGGGAGAGGGCAAGGAGGGCTTCCTGGAGGAGGACACACCTGAGCTGAGAACTGGGGACACAGCAAAGGTTCAATAGAGGTGAGTTACTTTTTTTTTTTTTTTTTTTACTTCCCTGTAGGCAAGAGTTGGTCTTTGGGAGTACATAGACCAAGAAGATTTAATGTGATCAACTGGGTTAGGGAAGAACCATTAATGGCTATTAATTCATGTATTCATTCATTCACTTTCTTATTCATTAACAAATATTCCTTGAACATCTCTTCTGTGGGGATCCCTGTGCTTAGTAGTGTTGGGGACACAGTAGTGACCACGACATCCCCAGCCCTGCCCACGAGAGCTCACAGTCTGGTAGGATAGAGGGGCTTGTCCCCCAGCAGTGCCAACCCAGCATGGGCAGGGTTTGGGGAGCCCAGAGGAGGCACATGACCCAGTTTGGAGGTCAGGGAGGGCTTCCTGGAAGAGAAGACATCAAACCTGAGCCCTGGCAGGTGCAGGGGTGGGTCAGGCGAGAGTCCAGCAGGCGGAGGGGCCGAGTCTGAGGCAAGGAAGGAAGCTCCAGTGCTCTAGAACAGAGGCAGTGAGAGGGTGGGTGTAGGTGATGGGCACGAAAACTCTAACACCATTTCTTAGAGCATGAGGGCGCCTGGGCATCACGGGACGCTCTTAGTCACCCAGCTACCTCAGCCTGCGGCCCTGTTTGGGTCTCAGTCATGCCACAGGCAGTCACTGAGGGTCTACTCCAGGGAATTATGACGCTTAGCAAACCGGCTCTGGAGCCAGAGCGCGGGGGCTCGAAACCCGGCCCCTCCCCCTGCCCAGTGTTCAGCCCTGAGCCTGTCCACCTCCCTGCCTCGTGACGCCCTTCCTCGGCCAGGTGGGGTGGGGATGCCCAGCCTCTCCGGAGGCTCCCTGGTCAGGGGCGGGGAGGCTGGGGTTGGCTTGTTGGGAACGTGAGGTCACCTCTGGGAGCCCCGGGACCCCACCTGCAGACCGAGCTGAGCAACGACTGAAGGCTGGGAAGCGCTTGGAGCAGAGCCTGGCACAGAGTGAGCCTTCGGCAGGCGTGACTCTCCACCAGGTGCAGGGACAGCAGCCCCGCGGTGGACGGGCGTCCCCACTCCGCCATCCGACACCCGGGCCCTGGGCTCGCTCTAGTGCTCGGGACAAACCCACAGGGCAGAGAGAGACTGTACACAGCGAGCCTAATGAATAGGGAACTTGGGCGGAATAACAGGAAGTGACAGAGTGGATGGGAAAACAGAAACTCAAGTAGGTTAGGGAATATCACTGTCCCGTATTGTAATTCAGGACCGAAGCCCACGGAGGGGAGGTGGCTTGCCTAAAGTCACAGGGCCTATCGGGCCACAGGCTCTGATCTACCTGGCTCTTCACCTCCGTTTGTCCTGCCTTCCAAGGTCCCCACGTGGCTTCTGGCCACCTCCAGCCACATCGGCTCCGCACACCCAGATCAGTCGATGCCTGTGGCCACATCACCCTACCGCACTCCCAGTGTCTGTGGCCCCCTGTGGCAAGCGCACCCGGTGCCCAGGAGTCGGCATTCAAGGCCTCCATCTATCCACCCTGTTCTGACTTGCAGTCCACTCCTCAGCCAGGTGTCCCTCCGGATTCCTCTGCTCTGTGCCCCCACCCCCATCCTGAGATGCTCTCCTCTCCCTCCCTCCGCCCCACCCCAGACACGGGCCCCCCCACTCGAGTGGACTCCCCTGATCTGCCCCTTCACACAGGGCTCGGCCTTTCTCTCCCCAGACCCCCCACCTGCCTTCCCCATGGCAGGTCCTGTGTTTCCACCCCAGTGAGACAGAGGGCCTTCTCCTTGGTCTCTGACAGGGGCCCGGGAACCTGGGGCCTCGCTGCGCCCACACCCTCACCAGACTGACTCCTGCAGGCTGCCTCAGGCTGTCTTCCCGAACGTGGCCTCAACCACCTCCCAGCCCGGACTGCCCCTCCCTGGCTGGCCCCCACCTGCACTCGGCAATGACTCTTCTGGCCTATTCTGTGCCGGGTGCTGTTCTAGGTGCTTAGGGCACACCAGCGAATGAAACGAATAGAGGTCTCTGCCTTCAAAGAAATCACCTTTCATGCAAGGATGGGGAGGGGCGGAGGGAGGCAGACAATGAGCCGGACATGAACGGGGCGCCCCGGGGACTCGGTCGGTTGGGAACCTGACTCTTGATTTCAGCTCAGCTCATGATCTCAGGGTCGTGAGATCAAACCCAGCGCTGGGCTCTGCTCTGAGCACAGAGCCTGCCTGAGAGTCTGTCTCTCACTCCCTCTGCCCCTCACCCCTCCCCTCTATCAAACGTAAAGCAAAAACAACGTCTTCTTTCAAAAGATTCCCACCTCAGAAGGTGGCGCCACCATCTACCCCATCATCAAGCTCGGAGGTGGGGCGTCTCATTGGTCCGTGTGCCTCAGTGGTCCTTGCCGGCGTTCATTCTTCATCAACTGGCCCCCTGGCTGTAACTGAGCCTCCTGACTGGCTGCTTATTAATTTCCCCCACCCCCCCCCTCAGCTTGACAGGCTGAAGAATATTTAAAGGTAAATATTTAACTGCCAATCTGACCATGTTACGGGTCTGCCTAAAACCTTCCCACAGCCCTCCAGGGCCCTTAAGACTAAAGAATAAGCCCTTCACAAGACACGGCAGGATGTGACCCCGGACTCCTCTTTTCCCCTGTTCACCCCTGCCCCATTTCTCGAGGGATTTCCGTTCTCCGTCTCGCCTCTGGACCTTTGTACAAGCTGTTGTCTCCACCCGTGGCTTCGTCACCCCAACCTTTCCACCTGGCTCTTTCGTACTCATCTTCCAGGTCTTCTTTTTCAGAAAGCCTTTCCTGGCCCCTCAGGCTGGGTCATGCACCCCTGCTGGATGGCCCCCGACCCCCTGCTCACTCCCCCCTGCCACGGTCAAGGGACAAGTCTGTCTCCTCAACTCGACCAGCAGCGCCCGGAGGACAGGGCCAGGGATCTGCTTTGCTTCCCATTGCACACTCAGAGCTTAGCACAGCATTCTGGTGCACATTCGCCTCTAAATCGTTTTCTTTTCTTGTCTTTTTTACTATTTTTATTTATTTTTGAGAGACTGGGCGAGCAGGGGAGGCAGAGAGGGAGACACAGAATCCAAAGACAGGCTCCAGGCTCTGAGCTGTCAGCACAGAGCCCGATGTGGGGCTCGAACCCACTAACCGCGAGATCATGCCCTGAGCCGAAGTCGGACGCTCAACCGACTGAGCCCCTCCCCCTCCCCGGCGCCCCTAAGTCTTTTTCAATGTATTGAATAACTAAGAATTAATCAACCATGATGCATTCGTTACCAGTGACGACGGCTCTTGTTGACCACCTCCCACTCTGTGCCGGGCACATTTTCAGGTGCTCTGGATGCTTCAGCGCACCTCGCCCTCCACCGAATCCTACAAGGTGGGTCTCGTTATTCCCACTTTGACAACAGGGAAGTTGAGGCTCTGAGAATACATGTTCACTGTTCAGCCCCCGAGGCTGCATGTGCATCCAGTGACTCATGTAACACATGTTTTCTGAGGACCTACTGGGTGCTGAAAATAGATCCACGCACTGGCGTCCCACCCAACGGCGTGTGCGGACCGCTGGGGAAGCCGGGCTTTGGGCGTCCTGCACAGGGTCTGCAAGCTTTTCCCGTAACCACCGCTGCCGGAAGTAATAAAGGTCTCACGGTGGCACGGGGTCCCTCCGGCCTGGAAGCACTGAACACAGAACCGCCAACCAACATGCAGCCTTTATGCAAATGAAGAAAACGTTCCCCTGCCTCAGGCAGGCAGGTGCCACCAGCTTGGCCAGCAGACCCGGCTGGGTTCCGGCCCCTGCTTTACCCTCAGCCACACGCCTGTGACATCGCCACCCAGCCCCCAACCGCAGTACATTACCCTTGTGTAAGAGAAAATGTACGTGCCTTTACTAATTTATAATAAAGAGGCACAGGGCACGAATCTGCGGGAGGATATACCAAAATATTTCCAGTGGTCCTCTCCGGGATTGTCCGGGTTTCTTTTCTTTTCCTTTAAAAATCTATCTTCACTAATTTTTCTACACTGTGTATACAGTATGTGTTCAATAAAGGACTAGTCCAAATGTAGGGTGCAATGTGGCTCCATGTCAACATCAACAGATATTAAAGATTAGAAATTTAAGGTTAAAAACAGTTTAAAGATACATAATAAATAGAGTAGAATACGATTTTTGTTTAAAATACATATATTTAGGGGCCCTGGGTGGCTCAGTTGGTTGAATGTCTGACTCTTGATTTCAGCTCAGGTCATGACCCCAGGCTCGTGGAACCAAGACCTGCATCAGGCTCCGTACTCTTTCTCTCTCTCTCTCTCTCCCTCTTTCTCTCTCTCTCTCCCTCTTTCTCTCTCTCTCTCTCCTTCCCTCCCTCCCTCTCTCTCCCTCTCCCCTCCTTGCACTCTCTCTTTCTCTAATTAAATGTAGTTACAAGGGAGCCTGTGGGGCTCAGTCAGTTAAGTGTACGACTTCAGCTCAGCACGGTTCATGAGTTCAAGCCCCGCATCAGGCCCTGGGCTGACAGCTCAGAGCCTGGAGCTGCTTCGGATTCTCTGTCTCCCTCTCTCTCTCTGCCCTTCCCCCACTCACACTCTGTCTCCCTCTCAAAAATAAACATTTAGAAAAATTAAATACTTATAAAAAGAGCAACCCCTATACATAAGAGTCTGTTAGTTTAAAAATAAAAACTTATTTTGTGGAATATGGGTTAGGAAAATCTTGATGGGCATATAGAGATGTGGAATAGCCAAGAATTGAATCCCAAAAAGAAAATAAAACCAAACTCCACCAATAAAGTCCCTGGAATGATTTTTTTCTTCTTGATTTTTTTCTTCTTTTAATTTCAGGTATTTTGCTTTTAACCAAGAAGCCTCAACCCCAGCTTCATGCCCGTCTTCATCTGTCTGAGATGCGATAGCAAGACACACACGGGGAAGCTTCTCAACAAGAGAAACCTCTGTCTCATGGTTCTGGAACGTACAGCACGGTCAGGCTCCAGTGAGGGCCCCCTTCCTGGTTCTCACTGCGACCTCACACGGTGGGAGGAGCTTGGGACCTTGGGAGCCTCTTTTATAATCACACGGATCCCATTCGTGAGGCTCAGTCCTCGTGGCCTCCCGACGGCCCCACCTCCCAACACCATCACTTTGGGAGTTAGGATTTCAACCTATGATTTGCGGGGACACACTCAGACCATAGCAATACCTGAGAGTGAGGCCGGGGTCCACGCTGCTGTGCGAGCTGGAAACGGAGTTGGAGGCCTTGCGGGTATAGACCACTGAGTGTGCCCCGGAGAGACTGGAAATGAAGAGGGTCTGGCCATCAGGCCCGGGGGGTCCCACCGATGCTCCTCATGGACTGGGCCGGGCGCTGGGGGTCAGCCACGCAGACCAGGGTGAGGTTGGAAGTGACCACAGGAGCTGGGTAGGCTGAGGTCACGGCGGAGGGTCTGGGCGGAGAGGAAAACGCCTAATCAGGAAGAGTATGGAGCGTGAAGACCACCATTGCCACCAGACTGTGCATTCGGTTCAGGGCTGAAGGCTCTGCCCATTGAGGGAGGCACATGGTGACACACCCGGAAGTTTGTCCAATGAATGAACCAACGAGCGAACTGTGGCAGCTGCCCCTTCGCTGTGGTGTCTGTGCCCCCAGCTCCCAGCCCCCCTTGTGGGACCTCAGCTCCATGAACCGATGCTGGTCTGCTGTGCTCACTGCATCGCCGGGGGTCATGTTCTGCACACGGCAGGAGCTCATGTTCTTCAATAGAGAGGGAGGGGGAGGAGAGGGGGAAGCCTGGGTTCGAGTTCCTCTCTTTACTCCCAACACTGAGATCTTGATGGAGCCCTTTCCCTTTCCTGGCCCGGACTGTGCTGTTTGTAGAAGGAAGGGGTATCTTAGAGTCCTTTCGGTTCTGCAAAAATTTGTGTTCTGAGGACTGAGATTTATGGGAGACTGGAATTCTGTGACCTACATCTGACTTTGAACTTTAGGCAAGATGAGTAAGAAAGTCCCTAATTTGTTACATAATAAAGGCCCATCGGTGCCCCTTAAATAAATATATGGTGAACGAACTCGTGAGAGAATGAACTTCTGGGCCAGGCATTGTTCCGAGTTCTTACATGAACCCAGTCTACTCCTCAGAAGGACACTACTGTGATGAGGAAACTGAGGCACAGAAAAGTGAAGTGACTTGCCCATGGTCACCAGCTCAGGATGAGCAGAGCCTGGATTGGACCAGTCAGTCTGCACGGCCCCTGCTCTTGGCTATAAACGGTGGATGGATCAGGGGGCAGCAGAGAAGGAGGTACCCTGTGCTGCAGAGATGGGACTGTTATGGGGCGGGGAGGTCCACACAGGCCACACCCAGCACTGGGCCTTCATGGGGCCTGGACCCCCACGGCTCGTGGTCTCACAGTGGCAGGTGCAGAGTCACGGGTGTGACTGTGGGAACGGAGGGACGCCCGCCATCCGCCGACATCACTGCTCCATCCCCGCCCCAAATCACCTCGACATTCAGAAACCACCAGATCTTGTTTGGGGAAGACACATGTCAAATTCAAGGAGTCCATGTGCTCCACAGGGGACAGGTTCCGGCTGCCACCTGGGGCTGGTGGCCTTCTCCCAGGAGGACAAAAGAGAAGCTGAGGGTGATCGGGCTGGAGGGGATCCCGAGCCCCGGCAGCTGCCAGCGGCAGGAAATGCCTCCACTGCCGTGGCTTTGTTGGTTCCCAAGTGTACACATCTGGGGGCACCCGGGGGGCTCGGTCAGTTAAGCGTCCGGCTTCGGCTCAGGTCATGATCTCACGTTTGTGGGTTCGAGCCCCGCGTCAGGCTCTGTGCTGACAGCTCGGAGCCTGGAGCCTGCGTCTGATTCTGTGTCTCCCTCTCTCTCTGCCCCTCCCCCACTCACGCTGTCTGTCTCAAAAACAAATAAAACGTTTTAAAATTTTTTAATAATTAAAAAAATTAAAAATAAAACAAAGTGAACATATCTGGCATCAGCGTCAGTTCTAATGGGAACACACACACAGCAAGGACTCACTCACTCCACTGAAGTGGATCCCAGATCCTCTCCTCAGGAAACACACCCCTACACACATTTGTATCCAATTTCAGGTAATGTTGAGCCACGCTAGGGACCAACTGCAGGGCCAGGTGAAGGCCGGATTATAAATTAGTACAGATCTTCTGCGAGGAGAGTTTGGCAACACAGATCAAAGCTTTGAATGTGCATCCCTTGTACCCTAGCGGTTCCACTTTCTCTACCTGTTCCTAATGAAATAGTCACACCCATGTGCACAGGATTAGCTACAGAGCTACCTGCGGCCACATTGTTTATAGAAGGGCAAACTGGAAAGAGTCTTAACTTACAACGAAGACTCTTTTTTTTTAATGTTTATTTTTTTTGAGACAGAGAAAGAGAC
>NC_043715.1:48112301-48113419 GCF_006229205.1 Suricata suricatta
AACCCACAAACCGTGAGATCATGACCTGAGCCGAAGTCTGCCGCTTAACCAGGAACCTCAGATTTTGTAATATAAAACTTTTTTAAATGTTTTGTTTTTATTTTTTGAGAGAGAAAGAGAGTGTATGAGCAGGGGAGGGGCAGAGAGAGAGGGAGACACAATCTGAAGACAGGCCCCAGGCTCTGAGCTGTCAGCACAGAGCCTGACGTGGGACTCGAACTCACGAACCATGAGATCATGACCTGAGCCGAAGCCGGATGCTTAACTGACTTAGCCCCCGAGGCACCCCTGATTTTGTCATTTTAAACTCCAGAAAAAAGAGACCTCCAGGCTCACAGGGTTTTGCATGATGGTTCTACAAACTGTTTAAAGAATCAGCACCAGCTTTATGCAATCTCTTCCAGAATGTGCAAGGAGAAATACTTCTTTATCCATTTTATGAGGCCAATATTACCCTGATACCAAAACCAAAGCTAGTACAAACACAAAGGAAATTACAGACCATGTCTCCACATAAATACAGACACAAGAGTTCTTATCAAAATATTAACAGATAGACTTTAGAAATATAAAGAATTGTGTACCAGCACTGAGTGAGATTTATTCCACCCATCCAAGACTGGTTTCATATTTAAAAACCAATGAATGTCATCCAGCATATTAACAGGCTAATAAAGAAAAAAGTCACACGGTCATATAAATTGATGCAGAAAGAACATCTGAGAGGGGCCCCTGGGGGGCTCAGTTGGTTAGGTGTCCAACCTCAGCTCAGGTCATGATTTCACAGTTCATGGGTTCGAGCCCCACATCAGGCTCTGTGCTGACAGCTTGGAGCCTGGAGTCTGCTTCTGTGTCTCCCTCTCTCTCTGCCCCTTCGCCACTTGTTGGTGTTCTCATTCTCTCTCTCCCTCTCTCTCTCTCTCTCTCTCTCTCTCTCAAAAATAAATAAAATAAACTTTTAAAAAAGAGCATTTGAGAAAGTTCAGTATCTGTTCATGATTAAAACTCAAAAGTAGGAATGGAGGTGAATTTCCTCAACTTGAAAAAGAGTATCTACACACACACACACACACACACACACACTCACACACACTACAGCTAACATTACACTTGATGGT